>NC_045593.1:64447715-64821465 GCF_009819795.1 Aythya fuligula | reverse complement strand
ACAAAACTGGGTCTCCATCTCTCAGGTGAAAGCAGTTCAGAGTATGTAAAAGGGACAAAAGCGTTGGATCGAGGATATTTTTAATGGACAAATACCTTCTGCTAGCACTCAGCCTGTCCGTAGTGTGACATGAATCCCACGGCAATTTTTTTCAATTATATATCGGCAGCTTACAACAATGCTGGTCAGATTCTCGAAGCAGAATCTGAGCACACTAAATGAGACAAGCAGTGACAATTACTGTTTATTTTATTATGCACATACAGTTAACTTCAGAACTTATGGACTTTATTATTTTGAGCACAGACCTCTCTTTGGAGCATAGATTAATATATTCCTTACTTATCATTTTCAAAGACACTTTCTTTTAATTCTAGGGATACTTGTAAATAATATATTCATCTCTAAGAAGCAAGGATTTTTAAAAACCATGTCCACACACATGCATGCACACACATTTTTAATTGATTGGTATTTCTTAAATAAATGTTTCATAAGATTAGGTTCTGCAGGAAAATAAAGCTGCTATATAGCTCTTGCTGTGCACCCAGAGTCTTTTTCTGACAATGTATCATTTACAGAGTCCTGAATCCTCATTACTGTGCTCAGCAGGCAATAGGAAACTGCTGTACTGATAGCAATCCTGTTATCTGTTTTAATAAAAACTTAATTTCCTTTTTCTCCTTACATTTACAGATTTTTTAAAATCATTTATTTTTCTAAATGCTATTGGTCATCTAGGAAGCATCCAAATGCATCCAAAAGCATCCAAATGACGTTGTCTTAATCCTTGGAGGAAGGAATAGAACAATTTTATTGTGAAGCTGAGCCCAGACAAAACAAGCCAGGTGTCTCTAAGTCTTTGACAGTTTATCACAGAGAAAATGTACTTAGGGCATGCTTCGCACATACAGGTCTGTCAAATGCTTCGCTGTACGTTTAGAAAGTGCTAATCAAAGACTGTAACAAATTAGAATAAAACATATTGTCAAGATTTTTCTATTTTCTTCTTATATTTTTTTTTGTTCCAAGTGATATATATTAAGAAGCAGCTTTTCATAGAATGGTCTAATGATCAATGTTTTAAACTTTCATGCCAGGATGTGCAGTTGTAAGCATGTACCAGCTTTTTCAGGGCCTACCATGTATGTTTTTAATATGGCTAGACAGGACGAGATTGTGTTGACTGAAGTGGCCTACTGCCAAAAATATATCAAAACAAGCTCCTTAAATATTTCTTTCTTAAACTGTAATTTAGGTGAAGTTACTCCTTGCGGAACTGTTGGAAATCAGTTATTCATTTCTGAGGCCTGAAGTGCAATGTGGAGCTCTTTATGTTCAAGAAAAGGCAAATCTTGCAAACCACATGCTTTTTATACTTATGAATGTGTGAGGCATAGCACAAGTATGTACAATCCCCCCCCCGATGTTCTTATTTGCTCATTCTGATCTTTGTCTTAGTTGGCTTTTAAATAGGTGCCATTTCTCAAGCTCAAGTGTATTTACCTTTGATTTGTACTGGTAAATCCACTGTGCTGGATTCTCACAGTACACTTGCTGCATGTGAAATTCAGCGATTATCTTCATTCATTGTATGTTAGAATATTGGGATTAAAAACTAGGCTTTCTAAAATCAAAAAGAAAGTCAGTGAGTCACTGGGTCCAGGAGTTCATCTCAAAATACATCTGAAATAATCAAATGTGAAAATGTCCAATGTGAAAATCTCATGAACATAACCATAATTGGGAGTAGATGGGAAGTTCTTTTTTAGAATCTCATTAGGTGAGACTCTTGCAGCCTAGAGAGCATTTCTCTGTTTGTCCAACTACTTCCTGTGTTCGCTTTCCTAAGGCAGTCCAGCTCTAGACAACGATGAAGTACTTCTGCATCTTCTTAATGTCTAATTTCAGCAGCAGAGATTGGAAAGACCGAGAGGTTCTCTTAGACCCTTCCTAGGAGCTGAACTTCGTCTCCTAGAGTTTTGATTAGTACTTCCTGCTTAGGATTTCATATGCCTAATGAATGGTATCATTATATAGTTCCCTTTGTATTATCAGGCTTTTCAGTGATTTATAATGGTTAATTGTCACTGTGCATTGAAAATATGCAGAACATCTCTGTTCTAGGTTTAATTTCTTTCATATATATATATAAAAAATAAAATGTAATGGCTATTTTAAAATTGTAGGAATGTGAGGTGTATTTTAAAAAATATCAGATTTCATTACAAGTCAGAGACATTGATTCCTTGTTCTCTTGATTAGATCAATTTTTAATGAAAAGAGATATCACTAAATTTATAAAAATGATTACATATTTTTCCTCTACAGTTAACTGAAAAGGGATAAACAAAAAATAGCTTTTGCCTCAATCTTTATTTCATTTAAGTATTCTTTTGCTTCATATTATGTCATCTACATTTTCTATTATCAAACATCCTTGCTACAGCAGGAAGGACATTTGCTTTCCCAGAAACAGGAAGCACATTCAAAAAAGTGCAAAAGGCATAGTACTATTTTATTGGAATCAGTCCATTAGGACCAAATTCTATTCTGGGCATCAGAATGAGAAGTCTTAACTTCCTCCCCACTGCCCCTAATCCCCACCCTCCCACCACCACCATAAAATGAAATAGAAAATACAGAAAATCTTACTTGAAACAAACAAATATTATTTGTTGGGCATTAGAAGTACATTAATGCCTATTAAATCATAATATAGAATACATTAAACTTTTCCTTGAAATCCTTCTTCTAAGGAGGCAGAGGACAGGAGGAGCAAATCTTTAATGAAGACTTGTAAGAAAGATCTTGCAGCAGTAGTCATGCTACTAATCAGTTGGAGGACATTATTATTATTCTGTGTTAATGCTGAGAAATGGTCTTGACTTAGCCTTGTACAGAAAGGGAATTATGAGTCAAGCAAAGAAACTGTGAAAAAGACTTTGTGAAAGTCCAGCAAGAGGAAAGAACTTTTAAAATACGTGTTCATACACAAGAGGATTTCTTTTTTCAGCTAAAGGATAGAGAGGGCGTCCTCAGAGTTTTAGCCCAAAGAAATTGTCCAGGCTTTAAGAAATGTCTTTTTAAAGCTGCCTTATTAATGATAGCAGCCTGCAGATAATACACATCAATGACTTCAGCTTAGACAGTTGGGATTTGAATGTTCCAGTGCTGCTTGTCCTTTTAAAGCAAACTATTCAGATAATAATGCTTTTTTTTTTTTTTTTTTTTTTTTTTTTTTTTTGGATTTGAGAAGTGCTGTCAAACTGGGACCTCTTAATTTAAAAGGATTCCTTTTCTTCCTCTTTCTAAACCTTGTTATGGAGTATAAGAATAACACAATGTGAAACTGATTTCCCATAAAAGATAGAACAGCAAAGTAATGAAAATGAAGCAGTGGTGTTGCAGATTGTAATCCTTCCAAAGAATGAAAAAGCCAGAGTTGAAAGTGAAGCACTGGCATGTGCTGCCTGAGATGAAAGAGTCTGGGATAGGTATTGGTATTTTGATTGAATGGAAGATGTAAAGAGAGTAACGGGGTTACATGACCTCATGCTAGTTTTTAAATCACTGCTTTCTTAAAGAAACATTTTGTTTTCAGCAGCTGTCTACCAATTATGCTGTCTAATGAAATAATCCCCGTCGCCCTTCCCGAAAATAGAGGTCTCTCTTCTTGCTCCCTTTCTACATTAAAAAAAAGGGAAATCACAAGAAAGGACTCATTTTAACTTCAAGTATGCTTTAGATGGATTTAAGGAAAGTTAATTTGAAATGACAGTAAATAATCCTCCACCATTCAGTCACTGGTTTTACATTTCTCTGTAATTATCATTGAATAAGCTTATTTTAAGCATGCCTAATACATAGGGTTTTTTTCTTCATTTACTACTTTATGTTACAGATAAAGATGACATTTCTGTAAGGAAACCTAAGCCACTATTCTTTGCCTTTAGGGACCTGTTCAAGGAGACTTATGAATTGTTCAGGTATTGTACATGCTAGCCAGCATAGATTTTCACTATGCTTCCCTGCCCTGTAACCCTCCTACTGCTTCAAAGCAAATAGCTGTGTCCTGCCTGACACCATCTGATCAATGCCTTTACAATGACTTGATAAGCTCCGTGAAAACAGTGAGAGAAAATACAAAGGTGATTAACACCTGTATTAAAACAGCACAGTCTGCAGGGGGTAAAAGGTGAGGAGATAAAAATTAAAACAAAACAAAAACAAAACAAAAAAGTACCTCAGGATCCAGCAGAGGAGTATTTGTGCAAGGACAGGGCATAGCATGTGCTCTGTTTTATCCCCACCCCTAAACATTGTCCTTATTACCTTACTAGCTGTTACTTCTCGATGTCTGACCTAGTCTCTCAGTAAAAGGAAGGAGTCCATGCTGCTCATTTTTCTAAGGCACTTAAGGTTCATTAGTCTAGCACTGCTGCAAATGTATTATTCATTTCACCACAGCCCAGTTTCTCTGCTAAGACTTTTGAAGGAAAATGCTACACAGCTCAGCAGAGAGGTGATTGATTAAGCAAGAAGCAGCAGAATTTGGGCATCCTGATAAAATTTTCTCAGAGTCTGCTCAGTTAACATCAATCAGTTTTATTTAGGTAGTAAGACATGAATACTAACTAGGCAATTTCATCCATCGGAGAAAAATGGATGATGGTACCTTTAGGTTAATATTACTTGAACATTTCATTCCTGAATATTTTATACCTGTTAGTGAGTGTCTGTCTCTTCACAATTGTGTTTTCCAGTCCTGTTAAGGTTCTGTCAATGCTGGCAGGGTTGGTCAGACATGGAAAGATGTGGTCCTCCAAGAACACAACCAGTAGCAAAGTTGGACTTTGGGTGAGCCCAAGGAAGGCTGTGATGGTGCATGAAATGTGCTGAATTAACAAAGGCATTGTTTGGCCAGCAGAAGTATATCTTCCCTGAGCTGGAGAAGCACAGCTGTGCTGCTGAGTCAGAAGCTGCCCTCCCACAGTAGTGCCCAGAGAGATAATTCTACACAATTTTTTTAGAACAGTGATCAAATATTTATTAACATGAAGACATTGTTTTTCAGAAGTAACTGAGTGGCTTTTTGCAGGTGGTCAGAACCCAGGGCTCATGTTTGCTGCTTTTGTCTGTCTCCTCTACAGGTATTGCAGTCACCCCACTGAGAAATGTTTTTATCTCCAGTTTTCAACTGAATTTCAACACAGATTAGCTCCATTGGACTTAAAAAAAAAAAAAAAAAAAAAAAAAAAAAAAGGAGGTCAGGTCTAATTCATGTGAATTTCATTGAGGAGAATGTGATACAATTTGGATTGAATATGCTCATGGTCTCTTTAGGTGCACTTGAGCCAAACAGAATTGATTTGTATTGGACATATGTGTAAAATTATATAATGGACTGACCTTTGTAACAGAAATACATGGTTCATGCTGAGGTGCAGATTTCCCAATGATAATATATTTTTAAAAAGAAAACAGGGGGAAAAGGTAACCAGATCACATCAGTCAGAGCAGTTGAACTGAGCCAAGAATGTGTCAGCTTGAATTTCCTTTTTGTCAGAAACACCCTATATTATCAGCAAAGAGGAAAACCTATTACCATTACTTTTACATTTCTACATGATATAAAAGAGAGAGGAAGAAAAAATTGTTTATGATACACTTGGTTAAAAGTCTCCATTGGACAAGAAAGAGTTTTCTTCACCTCGTGAAATACAAACACTTCTAAAGAGCTACATTCAAGCAGTTGTTACTGACATATTGGATATTTCTTGCTCCAGGAAAATATTTGAGAGCAGTTAGGAGGGAATGCGGTTGGGTGCTGTAAAGAGCTATTCATGGGACTTGTCCCAGTGACAGCAGATACTCATTGGCTGGGTCTTGTAAACTCATATGTTTATCAGTGTGAGATACGGGCAGAATTTGCCATTACAAAGCCTTCTCCTGAGCCTTGCAGTGAGCTCATGTTGTGTGGTACCAGACATCTATGTGGCAGCTGGCGCGGCCACAGGATGGAGGCGCCTTGGGGAACAGCTAAGTGGGCTCAGAAGTGGCCGTGCACCTTGAGGGTGTAGCAGATGTGCACAGCTCCCCAAAGGCCAGCATTAGCAGGATGTTGCTTTACAGGCTTATGGTTTAAATCACATCTGCAGCACCTCATCACAAACATCTCAGGACCTGCAAATTCTAGGTGATTCTGGAACAGGTACAGCTTTGTAATCTAGGTAATGAAATAACCACTGATTTTAAAGCATTAGCAACAGTTAGGGACAATAGCTGTACATATGAAGGATCCCACCTCGCCCTGAAGTCTCCAGTAAGTATGAAGTAATTGGAACTCTTGGGGTTTTCTCTTCTAGAGTGCTGACAAAAAGCAGAAAAGAACAATGAACAACTGAACTAAGACTCTCTATCTTGCTTTTTAAAATCTGTTACATACTTCAGATAAGATAGGGGTTGATTTGCTTTATAACAGAACATCGAATCTGAAAGTATGGTAAACACACAAAGGAGTGGTTAACTGAAGTGGAGTAATAGGTTCCTGTTGGGGCCCCAAAGGATAATGTTTGTATATTTTCAATTTCCAAGGAGAGGAAGTTATTTTATATGGGTGGACATAATTTACATTTTCCACTACTACTTTTATTCCCATTCTTATCAGTATTTTTTTGTTTGATAAGGTCCCTGCATAATTTATACATGTATACATAATCAAATGTTATACAGTTGCCACAGTGAAGATGCAGAATAAGTCAAGGGATGTGGGAGAATCAGAAGGTGGATTGCTTTAATTCAGTATAGTGCCAATGACCTTATTATAGAAAAGCAAATTTATACATGTTAACAATTTCACCTGTATGTTGTCCACAGAACATGCAAGGACCTTGCCTGCATCTTTTGAAGTGACTTTGATAGAAAAGAAGCTCATAAATAGTTTAGTGATTTAAGAGCTGTTGACAAGAGAAAATGAAATCTATACCTATTTTTATCTAAAATATTAAACAACGGTGTTTTGTTTTTTGTTTGTTTGTTTGTTGTTGTTGTTTTCCTGCTTGCTGCTGTGGAAAATTCTTGTTTCTTTTTAAATTAGTGCCTGCTGGACTGTGGATAGTTATAGTTTTTCTTCTGAAAGCATGAACAACATTGGAGAAAGTTTCTTTCAGATGCAGATGAAAAAACTGTATATACTTCTCACTGTGCTACGCCACAAGCTTGAGCACAAACTTGAGCAGAGTCACATGTCCACATGATATAACAAGTCTTACACTTTTCCGTGTGGTCTCTGTTAAAGCTGACAGATGTCTAAAATAACATGCAGCCAGGCAGATCCCCATTGACTTTACATCTGAGATAGATCAAGAGTGAACTTTATTGAACTTCATTTCACTCTTGTCCATCATTAACTCGAACTCATAAA
Source organism: Aythya fuligula (assembly GCF_009819795.1). NCBI lineage: Eukaryota > Metazoa > Chordata > Aves > Anseriformes > Anatidae > Aythya > Aythya fuligula. The sequence continues at coordinate 64,814,039 of NC_045593.1, read as the reverse complement.
AATTGGTTCCAGATCCACCTGTTTCAGACTATTGTGGAGGAATGTTTTTTGCAGCCAGTTTCATCCAGCATAAGAGCTCTCCTTTTTCCTATTTGTCCTGAAAGAAATAGATGCTGAAAGCTTAGCTAGCTCTTAATGTTTCTGGATTCATTGTTTTCTTTAATTTACTGAGGAATGGGAAAATACCTACACATCTTAAAAATACAGAGACTTTTCTGTGTAGCAGATACACAAAGGCATATTTTGCACACACACACAAAACAAACAAACAAACAAACAAACAAACATTGCAAATACTATTTTAACATTTTCTGTAGGTTTTCTGAAACATATTTACTAGATAGCATCATCTATGTTGTTGATTACACTTTATTGGTACATACGACTAATTTCCCACCAGCCAGTTAGGGTGACATAGTAGACTTATTGAACAAAGAAAGTCCACAATTGCTTTCGTGTGTCACAGCATAACTCTTTGAGGACCAACTTTAATGAAGCTGTATGACTGTTTTTTTTTGTTGTTGTTGTTTTTTTTTTTTTTTTTTTTTTTTTTTTTAAGTAGTCCTTACTCTGAGTCCTGTTCTGTTTTTCTAAAAGTATTCACTTATGTAAAAATACCCACAGACACACACACATATATATATATATATATGTATCTATCACAGAATCACAGAATCACAGAATTTCTAGGTTGGAAGAGACCTCAAGAACATCTATGTATGTATGCATGCATGTGCAAGCTATTTCTGTAGAGTCAAACAGAACTTGGATCAAGATACAAATCATCTAAAACAGTGAGTTCTCATCTTAGCAGAGAAATAACCTTTTCACAAGTTAAATGTAATTCTTCAAATGACAGCTCATAGAATGAAAAGTAGCAGACTTGAGAAACTTGCTGACAAATGCCATCCTTGTTTAATTTCAAGGATATAGGGCAAAGGGCATGTTGGAAATTATTAGGCCAGAAAAAAGTGACATGCCAGACAGGCAAGCATTTTATCTCCACAAAGGGATATTTGGGGGAACTTTTAATTCCCTTATTAGATCTATATTCAGTAGCTTTTTTATTATATGTAATAATTTCCTAAACTATTCCCTTATTTTCAGCATACTATACACAGGTTCTGAATGCAGGAGAATCCTCTTAACTATAGGAGCCTGAAGATCAACTTATTATCCTGATTAGGAAAAGACACAATAAGTCTGACAAAATTACTCTCTGAAGTTTTGCCTGGCAGAATTGATTAATTTTTTGGCCTACCTAAGAGTTTAAGATATTTATTGGCAAAATAACAGCAAAATTGCTATTCTACTGTTTTTTACTTTTTATTATCTATTTTAATACAATATAGATTTTTTAAAATCTGACCCAAATTGAAATATATAAATATGTAAATATCCCACCTTTTTAAGGTTAATCATAGAGACATAGAATGCTTTCAAATGTCAGTCTGTGTTTCTTTTTTTTTTTTTTTTTTTTTTTTTTTTTTTTTTTTTTTATGAGAAAAGTGAATTTCTAACTGGAGAGTAGTTTCTACTTTTTCAAGTTCTATACACAATAGTATTGCAATAATGTCACATAACCATTATGCTATTACATATTGCTAAATGGTATTTTTTGTTTGTTTGTTTGTTTTTGAGTTTGTTTGGTTTTTGTTTGGTGTGTGTAGAATGGAGATTTGTTCACTACCTTGCCAAGCAGTAGCTATTTCTATCTGCCGTTATGAAACTGAAATGATTTCCCAGAACACACTCTTAGTCATTAGTAACAATAATGGGCTATGTTGCAATTAAAGTAAAATAAAATTGATTATGAATATAGATAAACAAAATTTAAGAAGTACGGAATACAGAGATGCATCAAAAGCATGACATTCATTTCAGAAATAATAAACTTGATCATTCAAAATTCTGGTAAGATGTAAGAGGCAAAGAGAGTAAAATGTTGTGTATCTTTCAACAAAGAATACTTGCTTACTTTGCTTACAGGGAGAGTTTCTGCAAAGAATCAGGCAAGTCAGGGTAAACATATCTCTAAAAAACACATGGCTTATGTAAGATATTTAAACCACAGCCAGTTCTTCACATCAAGTATGTAGATTCCTAAGATATAAATATAGCTAACAGTTGTCTGAAGACTAATGCCATACCTTGTTGTCTTCCATTTGTCCATCAAGAGATAATGATTACCACACTTGGTTCAAAGACAGAAAAAATGTAGTGCTTCTTACTCATAATTTCAACCTATTCCTAAAGGTTTGTACATTAAGAATAAAAATAATGCAAATAAGTACACACTATTTTAATGCATAAGTACTGTGTATCATAATAAAACTTTATATGTAGTCAGCTTCCAACTTTTTGTGGCAATGGGATCATAAATATTTGGTGCAGTATGATTTTGCAGTGGTAGGAAATCACTTTTTCGGTAGATAAATGAGAGATATGAGAATGAAATCTTTTAACACACTATCATTAACTTATACCATGAACAGTCTGGAGTTACTGATATGTATCTTCTTCTAGAAAAGGGATCACATTCAATCTATGTGGACTGTTAGAGCTAAGTCTAGTCTAAACTTAATCTTCTGTAGTGGACAAAATTGTTTAAAGACTTTTTAAATAGATTATCTTCATTATCTCCAGTGGCAGTTAATACACACCTATAAACAAGGGCAAAGAGAATTTCCTGCTTTTGAAGTTGTAAGTAACCATTGGATTGGAAAGTCCTGACTGATGCTGAGGTTGGCAGAAGGCTGTCAGCTGTCCTGTCCTTGGCTAGGGGATCACCAGTGTTCCTTCTGCTTGCACACATGGCCTCAAACATTGGTTTGTTCTTCTGTAAACATGTTTAAGGAGATGTTGGACTAAGAGGGACAGCCCATAACATCTGCTCATCAGTGCTTGGACCTAGTGCATTTTTTGTCTGTCAAAGATGTTGTGCAGGTGTTACAGTCAACTCAAGCCTTTACAACTAATTACAACAAATCCTAACACCTGTTCCACTCTGAAGTATGAGATTGCTGTACTCCACAGCCATGTTATAGCTTGCACGTGGCTTTGAGGTTCAGCTATAGCTACTTTTCTGGACTGTTATTTGTTGTTATTGTTGTTGTTGTTTGTTTTGTTTGCTTGTTTGTTTTGGGGGGGAGTGAATTACAAATTGATTGCAGAACAGAAATACACTGATAAAACTGCCTGAATACCAGAGGGGACTGGTCTGATTGGATGGGTGAATGTGGAATAAATTTTTGGCTTTAATTCAAATAATATGTTATTTCTAAATCTGTTAGTACACTAAGAAAGAGCATAAAGTACGGAAGGTATACATCTAATACATATCACAAGTAAGTATACTTTACATAGAAACAGAACTGTTTACTGTATAAAAATATAAATGTGCATAATACAAACAAATCTGTTGCTTAGCATCTTACAATGATTCACTCAGAGAAGCAGTCGGGGAATTTTTCATTTTGTGGTCAGTGGCAAATTAAAACCATTCTGAGTGACTCTTGGTACCATTTATCTGGATGTCTCATGAAATCTGTGAATTAAAGTATTTTAGAAATTGACAGACATTATTCTAGGTATCAGTGTTCTCTTTGCATCTTCACTTCTTCAAGCTTCCTCCATGCTTCCACCCAAGGGCAGAATGACTTAAGTCCTGAATTATGAGGATCTACATTCCTCTTAATGTTTCCTTTTTATTACTTGCTTTCTCAACTCAGCATATTTTAATATCTCTACAAATATCTAATTTCCTTTTGAATCCTGCTGATGTCTTTGCTCTGTTGATATGTTGTGACAGTGAAAGCCAGAGACTGTCTGTGCACTAGGGAATGAGCTTCAGTGATTAGAGTGCTTGTTGGGATCTGCAAAATAGACTGGCTTTGATCCCTGTCTTAATGAAAGGCTGTATGAAGTGGGTCAAGTCATTTAAAGATGTGTAGGACACATAAAAATTTTGTTAGATATACCTAACTACCACTATAAGTTAGGGGACTAATTTTTTGGACACATCTTTATCTTTAGACTCCCAAATATTTCCTTTATAAATCTCTTTCCCTCTGTATAATTCCATCCATGCCTAACCCACTGAACAGATTACAGTTCACATACCCTGAAGCTTGTTTGGGCACAGCACTGCACACATAGCAGCTTAGTCCTGGGAGTGAGTCACAGGTGACTGGTCTCCAGCTGGATTTCACTCCATTCACCGCTACTCTCTGGGCCTACCCATCCAGATAGTTTTTACCCCAGCCCAGAATGTGGCTGTCCAAGCCATGGGCTGCCAGCTTCTCCAGAGAATGCTATGGGAGAGCGTGTCAAAAGCCTTGTTAAATCTAGGTAGACTATGTCAACAGTCTTTCCCTCATCCACCAGGTGGGTCACCCGGTCATGAAAGGAGATGAGGTTGGTCAGGCAGGGCTTGCCTTTCATGAACCCATGCTGACTGAGCCTGATCCCCCTGGTTGTCCCACATGTGCTGTGTGATTGCATTCAAGATGACCTGCTCCATCACCTTTCCTAGCACCAAGGTCAGGCTGACAGACCTGTTGCTCCCTGGGTCTTCTTTATAACCCTTCTTATAGATGGTCATCACTTTAGCAAGTCTCCAGTCATCCGGGACATTTCCAGATGACCATGACCACTGGTAGATGATGGAAAGCTGCCCAGCAATCACATCTGCCAACTCCTTCAGCACCCTTGGGTGGATCCCATCTGGCCCCATGGACTTGTTATAGTCCAGCTGGAGCAGTGGGTTTCTAACTGTTCCCACCTGTACTGTGGGGGATTTGTTACCTCCCCAGGTCCCATGGCACCTGGACTGCCTCTGTGTGGCCAATCCTGTGAGCAGGTTGCTGGATCCTGGTGATCCTCCCCTGGACTGCATGAAACAGTCTTTTACTTTGCCAGTTTCAAACATGGCACATGGAAGTAGTAGCAGCTTTCTTCAGAGAGAAATATTTCAGAATTCCTCCTGTTCCATAGGGTAATTAGGTGACACTGAAGATATTTCATATTCAAGATTTCTTATTAATGAAGTCATTAAGAGCTGCAGAGCTAGAGTAAATAAATATATAAATATAATCCCCCAAAGGACTTGGCATAATTTATTTATTTCTCTTTTTAAAACTCAGCTGTCAACACGTCACTTCTTCTTTTAATAGCTTCCATGCTGACATCCTGTATGCCATTTTCTGGCTTCCTGCCACTTTTTACAGGTCTATTCTCCCAAAACGGGGAAAAATAATAATGATGGAAAGTCAGAAATGTCCTTAATAGCACCCAAACAGTAATAATATCATCAATCTGGTCTTGAGGACTAGCAATGTACTTTGCCTCTGTTGTAATAATGTAGAGCACTTCATCTGAGAAAATTAGTCAAATTTCTGGGTATCTGTAGGAGGATTTTAAGCAGATGACCTAGTGTAAACGTGTGCTATTCTGCACGGAGCACTTGTGAGTTTCCTTGAAACTGTTAATACGAGTTGGGGGAAAAGCAGACACCAGCACTTCAAGCCTTGTTTAGCTTGAACAGTCACAAAGGACTTTTTGTATTTGGTGTCTTAATAGGCTTTGCTCTGAAAAACTTTAGCCATTAGTGTGCCAAATATCATTTTCCTTCTGCTATATGTTATGTTCAGCAATTGAATTAGCTAATAAACTCCATGTTCCCTGGAAATCCCTTCTGCCCAGGCAAAAGTCTGTGACAATTTGGACTACAACATCTTCCCCAAGAACCTCAGTTCTACATTTACAAATTACATGGAACTGTGGAAACTAGCTTCTCTGGAGCTTTGTAAACCTCTACTCTGCATTGTCCCAATCAGCATGACTTATAGATACCTCTTCCTTTTGTTCATTAAAATCAGGGATTGGCAACTCACAGAAAATGACAAGTGCTCTTTGATCATTCTCTGGCTGCCTGAAAAATATGTCCTGCTTTGTTTGACAAGTCTGGAATGTGAAAAAAAAAAAATAAATAAAAAAATCCAGGATTTCAAAATATAAAAGGCAAGAGTGCATGTATCAACACTGAAGGATCGACAAGCTGCATTTCACATGCAGAACTAGAAATGCTGAGGACAGCCACAGAGGCAGAGTCCCCTTTCTGTGTTTGCTGTCTTTTTATAGCCTGTAGTGTAAATCTGTATGGTGTTTTTTCTCCCTTGAGTTTATTCAGGTGGAGGTATAAAACTGATGAGTGCTGGAGAAGGTCAATGTTACATATTCATTTTGTTTTAAATAATTGATGATGTTTCCTGTTTCTACTTACATTAATTGCTCTCAGGTGCTGGAGAATTGCTCAGTGAGTTGCCTTTTAATTTAGTTCTTTAGAAAAGCAGCATGCTGCATTTTGGAATACTGTAAGTAATGTGTACCAGGCAGTACTTTCTAACTGGAGGTTAATAAGGGTGTACTGAATGTCTGCTTGGGTGCTATTGCCTCTCCTCATGTGAATGTGTATGCGCATGTGTGAAAAAAGAGGAGGATGAGGTGGAAGAGTGCAAGCAGTAAACAGCCTCAGGTGCCTCTCTGTTGTTTCAAAGTATATTTCTTGGTGCCTTGATGTTTAGGGCATTAAGGACCTGATTCAGAAAAGTTTGAAGTACTTGGCTGATATTGATTTCAGTAGAGTTGGTATTATTCAATATCTGTAAAGACCTGGGTCACAGATTTAGATTGTGATCACTGATTGCTGATCACAAATCAACATAGTTTTGATTTTTCATAGAGGCAGGCTTAGCTCCATAGTGTAATTTTCCTGTTTTGCTACAGAAACTAGATAAAAGATGTTACCTTTCATGCAAATTCATGCAAAATTGTTTTATGGGTATCATGCCAACACAATAACAGTACTATTAACCTGAATATTTCCTTTCTTACTGTGCCTTTCAAATGCAAATACAGAGGGTTTTAGAGTTGATAATTGACATACTAGTGAGATTCAAAATGTGCTGTAAACTCGGTGAGTGGAAATATATGGCATGGTTTGACTAAAGCAATTATATCTGTGTTATGTTGCTATCTTAGTCCCAAGCTTCCACTGAATCTAAACTTCCTGGCCATCTCTGGATTGGGTCCTTGGATTTCAGCTGGAGTCTGGAGTGACATGAACCAACTGATTTATCAGTTAGTGAAAGCCAAGTGCAGGTGGGGGGTGACTTGAACTTCAGCCCTGTGCCACCAGGCAGTCTGGGTGGGTGTTTTTCAGTTTTATCTGAATAGTGTAAGGACAAGGTAATTCCACTTGGGGTAATGCTTATTGACTGTGCTTTCTAAATTTACATTATTGTTTGCTTTTCTATGGGGGGGGGGGGCTTATTGGATTATGACCTTTGGAAATATTTCATGATTTTTAGGATAGAATTGGATCCTCTCCTACTGTTCTGATTTATCTATTAATATATATATATTTTTTTTCTGTGTTGGCAAATAATTTATCTGTTGGTTTTCAGTTTCCTTATTGTGTCATCACAGTATGCTGAGATTGGCCATATTTTTCAGTGTTCCTGAAGGAATAAATATTTTTCATTTTTTTTATTTATTTTTTTTTAAGTTGCCTGCTGTTTCTTGTTGATCTATCTATATTTTTCAGAAGCCTTTAGAGCTTTCATTTCCCTCTAGCTTCCAGTCCCCCTGCCTATGGCTCAGAAAGAAAGATGCTCGCTTGGCCCAAGAAAAGCATGTTGAAATATCTGATGAGCCAGATACCAGCTATATATTAGTGTTGATAAATCAGCCCCGGTGGCCCACCACATCCTGTTTTATAACCCACTATCAGCCTCTGCATATCTAATTACAGACATCTCCCTCGGGTAGGTGGCAGATGGGAGTATGAATGTCATTTTGGGCTCCCGCATTACTAAAAAATATCTGTTGTCAAGCAAATGCCTGATGTGATAGGCCACATCTCCCATGCTCACCGTGGAGGCATAGAAATAAATCTTTAATCACCCACTGAATGATGGGGACTAGGGAGCATGAGAACTTTGCTGCACTAAAAAAGAGGTGAGAAGGAAGGCAACATTCTGGCCAAGATGATGTCAGTGTTTCCTATTGCACAGTACAGGATGAAGGCCACTGTAGTCATTAGTCGTTGGTTCTCTGCATGCCTGCACCTGGCCCCGTGGAGGGGCAGACACCATCTGTGGCTGTTGGGTTTACAGTTCCACTTGTAATAGTAGCAGGGTGAGAGGTTATGTGGGGACTCCAGCAGCAGCACGTCCAGCAGAGGAGGCTGGATCTTCCACAGAGCCTGCTGGACACCTTGGGATGTGCAGAGGACAGACAGGTGAACATCAGAAGGGCTTTCCATGTGGCATGGCAAAGACATGGAATAACCAGTACATCCAGCTTGGTCTTGTGGTCTCTTGTTGCAGTGGCATATGGAATAACTAGCATACCGAGGTTTGGTCTTGCAATTTGATTATAGCAGCCTAAGTCAAAGGGGAACTGTGCCTATGGTGTGGCTGTAACTGACCTTAATCACATGAACTTAAACTTAAAATCAGTCACACTCACCAAAAGTAGTAGAAATACAAGGGACCAAGGTCTAAGTCAGGTGAGCCCCCATAGCTGCATGTTCCTTTAGCATACAACCCAGTTATAAAACAGGATGTAGTGGGCCACCGGGGCTGATTTATCAACACTAATATATAGCTGGTATCTGGCTCATCAGATATTTCAACATGCTTTTCTTGGGCCAAGCGAGCATCTTTCTTTCTGAGCCATAGGCAGGGGGACTGGAAGCTAGAGGGAAATGAAAGCTCTAAAGGCTTCTGAAAAATATAGATAGATCAACAAGAAACAGCAGGCAACTTAAACAAACAAACAAAAAAAAGGGAAAAATATTTATTTTTCTGAAATGAACTTTGCATATGAACACAGGACTCAATGTTGTTGGGAACCAGCAATTTGAAATTATATATATAGTGTGTGGTTTTTTTTGTTTTTTTTTTTTTTAACAAAAAAATCTATATTTACTTTTCATTTTATAATAATATATAAAATATTATATATATATTTATAGTTATAATAATTATATATATATAATAACTTATTGTATTATAATATAATTCTTTCCTCTTCAAAAAGATAGCTCCTATCATGTCAAGGAATCAATGTAGGAGGGTTGTGACTCTGCCTCATTTCCTTAATGCAACAGAAATGTATGTGCTTTGTCCAAACACTGAGATCTGCTGTGCAGACACAAACCTTCAACACAGCACAATTTCTTTGTTTTGGCCAAGGCCTTTTGGCCATGTGCCTCCACTGACAGGGCTGTCCCTGGCTGCTGGCAAATGCACTGATTCAGTCCTTTCTTTGTGACACCTCTGACAGCGTGTTGGCAAGCCCTAGAGATGGTGTTGGTAGAAATATGCCCACCCATGGGATGAAGGCTGTGTCCGGCTCAACTGCTTTCACAGGGTGTGCACCAAATCTCCTTTCCCTGCAAGGGCAATTCTGTCCCCTCCAGCTCTGTGAGTGAGTGCTGTCTTGGTCTGTGCCATCTATTTTTATATTTGTATCATCCACTGTGTCTGAATATCCACCGAAACACAGACCACAAGTCAATAAGCCCAGCTGTTTGGCATTATTTACATTATACTGGCATCTCTGCTGACCTAAAGAGCAAAAGAAAATAGCGGGGCATATTTGAGGCTTAATAAAACATTGCAGAAGGGAGTCCTTTCTGAGCTGTTACAAGCATTTGCTGGAAATGCATTTGCTGATTTAACAAACTGGTTAGGACAAATGTTTAACATGCTGTTGTAATGATATTCAGATGCTTTTCTTAGTATTTGTTGATCTGCGAAAATGTGTCCTTGCCCAATTGCACTAGAGAGTGGGATGAAATAAATAAATAAATGTAATGTGATACGTTTGCACAAAAGTGGAGCAGTGGCTGCCCCTGACAGATGGAAAAAAGTCAATATGATGTCTGAGACAGCCCAGGCTCTGCACTGCAGAATAAATTACATGATTCGCTGAATGCCTAGGCTTCACACAGACATACACAAAATTGGAAAGATAAAAGCTTGCATTGGCTTCAGATGATATTTACTGCTTGATGGATTTACTAGCAGCCCCAGTACAGTCATACTGTATTGAATTATTGGCCTCTATTTAGCTGTGTGTCCGTCGAAGCTTGAGTGTCCATTTAAGTGTAAGTGAGCTGGAGCCCTGCCAAGGCTTTTTGAAGCTTTGTGTACAGAGAAAGATGTGAGCTAATGGCTACTAGCTTGAATAACAGGGAACTTAAGGATGCTGGGGGTAGACAACAAAGTATAAGGTGCATTCCTATCAATATTAATGCCAACATAAATATTAATGCAGGCTGCCCGACACATCATTTTTGAATGATTCTTGTTTTCTTTGTATTTTAACACAAATGGCTGGCAATGACTATGATTTCTCTCTCTTTCTCTCTCTCTCAGGAGGGGGAGTTTAAGAAAGACCATTAGCTTTACAGCTATCCATTGTCACAGCAGCAGGATTTCTACAAGGTAAAAGAGGCAAATGAAATGCTAGCTTTAAGAAGTATATGGCTACCAATACAATATTTGATTAGAATAGTAATATAATGTACAAAGCTATTGTTATGGATTCATTATTATATTGTACCACAGCATTTCAGTTAAGGAGCAGAAGCCCATTTACAGCGAGCCCCATGAGATGGTTGCAGTGTTGCTGTAGCTACAGCGCAAGCAAGGCAGGCTGAGTGCTTAGCTGCTTAATGTATTGGCTTTTGCTTCAAGAAGCCTGGGGCTCGGTTTTTGGCCTGGCCCTTGCACATGATGAGTTTAGCTAGTGTAAAAATTCAGCATGCTGAGGGAGGGGACTGCCTTGGAGAAATGGCTGTCAATTGTGGTGTTGCTGGCAGAGGTTTTATCCAGTTAACTGCACTTCAGTAAAAGGAAAATAACTGTGTAACTGCATTGTGTTGATCAGCTGGATTGGCAACAAAAATTAGCAGGGTTTTGCTCCAGGTGAATTACTTGCGGTGACAGTGCAAAGGAAAGAGATGATAAGGTAAGATGTGCCTGTAGGAGCAAGGAGGCACACAGATCAAAGAAAGAAGAGAGTTTATTTTGAGACGTGAGTTAAATTCATCTCAGAGCTTCCATCATCCTATAGATAACATGTTCATGCCGAGGATTGACTCATGCTCCCTGGCACAAAGTAATGAGGATATTTACAAGGTTATTGCTCTCAGCTGTCCCTTTGTGCTTTTGCCAAAGGTTACTGCCCTGAAGGAGGCATGGCAGATGTGCATATGCACTGGTACTTTGGCTGCCCCAGTTCAAAGCCTACATGCCAGCACAAGACATAGCATCAGAAAATGCTTCAGTTGAGGCCTGCAGAGATTTTCAGAGCTCAGAGTTTTGTTCATGTGTTTCTTAAGCAACCATGGGGTTAAGCAACTATTTTATCTGGATTTTCAGGAATAATGGTAATGGACCTACAGTCTTCTGTGCTTTATCAATAAGCAGGCTGTTTATCACTGAATTAGGAATGGTTCCAACTGTTACTTGATAAAGTGAGACAGAGAGAGTCAGGCTGGAAGACCTCTTGATCTAGCATTCTGATTCCTTTCTTGTTTTGTTTCTTTCCCTCTTTTTTTTCTATTTTCTTTTTTTTCCTCAGAAATTGTTCTTCGCTAAAAGTGCAACCAATCTGACTGGTGACAGAGGGAGTGATCACTCTAGACTCTGGTGTGTTTTGGTCACACATTCAAGGCCAAATCAAAGGCCAATCAAGACTCAGGTAAGGAGAAAAAAAAATTTATTATAGTTTGGGAAAGTCTTGGAGAAATGTATTTTTTTTGTAGAAGTGACACATTCCAACTTTTTATACTGTCTCTGACATTGTTCCTTTCGACTGAAAGTGATACCTCAATTTCTCCCATTTTCTCTGCTTTAGGTGGAAAAGCTTTGTCCAATGCAACAATTGATTTTGTTGAATGTGATAAAAGTTAGTTACTATGGCAAATGATGTCTGAACAGGCCCTCTAGCATTAAATGATGTGAAACAAAGAGTCATCCGTGCTTATGCACCACAGCTTGAAGTTCACTATGAGTTTTTCAACTGACTGATATGAAATGCATCATGTTCATGTCTTCTGTTATACCAAGACCCATTAACAGATTCCAAGAAGAATAAATGTCAAAACAGAGTGATAACCACTGAATTTCACCTCAAAAATACACTTTTCACATTCTTAGCTGATGGTAGGACCCTTGAGAGTGCATCTTCAATGCATTTCTAATAGGAAAGGGATACGTAATCTCTGGTAACATAATAAAATAAGGATTTCTTCAAATTATATGTCATGATGCTGGCAAATCATGCCCAATTCTCATTTATGTTAGTCCCTTTAAATTTTTCTGCAAAATTAAAGAGCCACAAATAGGTGTTAATTTAATAAATAAGCTGGCTAAAATTTTCATTCTTGCCCAGTGCTAAGTCCATCACATCTTTGCAGTTTAAAAAAAATGGGGAAATTGCAGCTCTTATGCATCGGTCCAAACATCTGTGACTTCTCTAGTGTTTCAAGGTCAAGTGTCACTCTCTTGCCTTCTGGAGTACCTAATTGTAGATGTTCTCAGATTTAATACACACAGTCTACTCTAATCGTCTTTTTAAATATTTCAAAATATTTTTCACTCATGAGAGAGAGAAAAAGAAAAATCAAAAGAAAGTTCCCCCAAAATGTGAATCAGCATATTAATGAAGCAAGGTTAATTTCTCTGAAAAGCATAGTTATCTTGGTTCCACAATTACATACATGTGCTCTGGTTAACAAAATGAAAACCTTGCATATTTGAAAGTTCATTCTCTTATCCAGCTGTTTCCAGTTTGTCTGTCATTCATTGTTCTTAAATACTGTGTCTGAAATCCTTTGGAAAACAGTGGGTGTCTTTTCACAAAACACTGTGTTTGCACTTCTTAATACTCTTTTGTTCCCTATTTTGTGGCAAATAAACTCTGGGGTAAGAGTATTCCCTAATAAACCCACTTATCCCTTCTGACTAATAAACATGATTAAGCAATTGACAAATAATTGCAACAGTTTAGTCTGAAAACCTTTGTTTGTCTTGGATGGAGTTTCTTTCAGTTCTGTAGAATTTCAGCCTTTTTGTTGTTTGTTTTAATGAAAAAAAGGAAAAAATGCATCTTTTTGCCTGTGTTAAGTACATTTTAGTAAACTTTCCTCTGAGAAATCACCATTCTACATGTCAGAGGGTAGAACTAATATGTGGATTTTGAAAAGAAAAGTATATTTTTCAGTCCCAATGAACAGTAACCATAAGTCCTTGAAAATACATACTTTATTTTTTTTTCATGATCAACTGATTTTTCTGGTTTACCTGGAGATTCATTCAACATTGGGCAGATTTTACCTCAGGACTGAACAGGACTTTCCAAGTCAGTACTATGCATGCATGAATATTTCAAATTAGTGCAAGGACTCTCTTTCATCCTTTCATGAAACATTTGTTTATCCTATGCACTATGGGGGGGGGGGGGGGGGGGGGGAGAAATACCAAATTTGAATGCAGTGTGTTAAGAGCAAAGTTTTTTGCTTCTCCTAGCAGTATTTCTTTGTAGCACACATGCTTATAGTTTGCCAAATATGTTTTTAGGAAAAAAAATTCCCAAGGTCATACTGGCAAGCCTATTGCAGTTATTTTTGTCTTCCTCTGTGGCATAATCTGTCTTCAAAAGTCATCTGGTAATTTCCACATTTCCTGCTACTTCATGGATTTAGAACATTAAAAGTGTCCTTGTTCTTTTCTGCTTCATTTCCTGTGACACTTTATAGCTTCTGTGGCTTTGGTTTTGTACTAAAGGTTTTAATTTTGCTGTGGGGTATTGGGAAGTTTTTTATGGCTTGTGGAGTATGTGGGGGATGTGAGGCAGAGGCTCAGTGGACTCTGTTGGTGACTAGCCAGCCACTCACACGGCAATCTGCTTCTGTGACAGGCTGGATGTGGCTCTTCATGCAGTCCCTTCCAGCCTGTCACACTTCAGACCCTGGTCCCAGAGGCTTCACTTGAGGTCTCCCCAGGGACCACTGTGGTTTCTCCACTACCGGCACCTTCCCTGTCAGCACGCAATGTTTCTGCCCCAAACCTGCTGAAACTACTCACTTCCCACCCCCCTCCAATCCTAGTGATCAAAAAAAGGCAAAGTTTATGAGTGTGAGTCTCCAGCAGATTTCCCAAGTGACACCACTATCTAAAGATCCCTCCCCAAATAATATGTCTGTTGATAAAGAAGGAAACACTGCAGGTTAATAAGTCCTTAAAGTATGCTTAGAGAAAAACAAACCATAAAACTGAGCTGGTTCCCCAGGTGGACTAGAGATAGGATAACTGAGAAAGTTTTCTGTGATTTGGGAACTGAATAATATATTGCAGAAGTAGAGCTCTCCTGTTATGTATGATTATGGTTTGTCCTGTTGACAAATATCTATCTGTCTATCTATCTATCTATCTATCTATCTAATTTATATATGTGTGTATATATATATATATATATATATATATATATATATATATATATATATAGCTCTTCAGGTTTCAGAATATGTCAGTTACATAGTGCTTCACTAAGTGAAATACAGATCTCCTAGCTGGATATCCGGATACAGCTGTAAGCCACAAATAAATGTTATGTATCACCACAGAGTACTAATTGAGTTGCCTATATTGTGTATTCAGAATGAGGAACTGAAGTTCTGTCGTGTTAAGTGATGTGAGTTCTGAAACAGGAAGCTAAGAATGAGAATAATTGACTTATTCTCAACTGACAAAAAGCAATGGCAGCATTCAAGGTGTTTATTAGTAAACTGGTGGAGATGGTAAATACTATGGTAGAATTAAGTACACGTAGTGGACAGCACAAGTACTGAAGTGATTCAGTAGTAAAGAGGACTGCAAAGAACTTCACAAATGCCTAACATAACTGGACAACCAGTAGCAGATGAAATGCAACCATGCACGGTGGAAGGAGCATTTTAAGCCTCTGGTGGATACTGCATTAGCCACTGCTTCTGAAGAGACAATGTGGGCATCAATGTGAGCAGCTGTGTTCACAGTAAGTACCCAGTTGTGGTAATAAAAGTGAATAAGAGCTCTGTGTAAACTAAATTTGTTGCTGTGGCTGCTAGCCCACAGAGGCTGTCCGAGACCAGTCAACTATGCAACCATAGAACTGGCTAACTGAACTGAAACATTATATCCACCTCAGAAAGGTCTAAAATAATGTCTTGGTGTGTAAGGAATGCTCTTCCTATGACCAAACATCATAAACTACATGAAGCTGTATTGCAATCAAGTTTCTGCTGCTGGTGAAGGCTATTGATGATCACTTTAACCTGTAGCATCCTGATAGAAGGAACAGATTGTCCTAAGCTAATGAAAAGTTTTCCTACATAGTGCTTTGCAAATGCCTGACACAGGGCAGATACTATTTGAGAGGCTCAGGGCTTGTAAAGGGTTAGTATCAAGACAATCTCAGACAGTCTCAGGCTAAATGACTTGTAGGCAGGACAGCATTTGTCTTGTGCCCTGATAGTCGAAGGAAAGATGCATGAAGAAAACAGTTTGATCAGAGAGGAAGAAGCCACTTTTTTTTTTTTTTTTTTTTTTTTTTTTTTTTTTTAAGCTCTTTGTGCTGTACATGCAGGCTCTGCTGAGAGTACTGCTGCTAACAGAGGGAGAGTGTGGGGTGAGGCTTGCTGTACACACCTTTGCTTGGAGTGAGATTTATGTCTTTCAGGATGCAGGAGCCCTGCATAGGTAGCTCTGGTCTCATTTTGTGAATATAGCCTGTAACAAGTATCTCAAAATGGGGCAGCAGAAAAAAAATTCTGGCAAAACTGACATTGCCGCTACAAATACAAGTGCTGGGCAGCTGCAGTTGCAGCAGCCAGGGGAAGTGCAGCTTCTGCCAGAGCTTGTCACAGCCAATTTTCACCAGACCTCCACAGGCACCTCTGTGACCAGAGGACTGACTTCCTGCCAAATGTCAAGTTTCTGTGGTACTTTACTCTCCAGCATGCTAATTCAGAAAAAGCTACAGCAATTGAATTAAAATGGTAATTTTTTATTTTATTTTATTTTTTTTCCTTCAGAATAACCAAACCAATTTCACTCAAGCTCCTGAACAAGGATTTGTCCTCAAATATGTCTTCAGGATACAGACTGTGCACAGCGTTTGCTATCCATAATGCTTTACACTTTTCCTTATGATCATTTTAATCACATAACACACAGAATAAGTGTATAAAAAGCAAAAGAATGAGTTCATTCTGTGTTTTTGGAATAAGGTTTTCAGCAAGGCATATTGTTTACAGAGTAGCTTCTTTCCCAATATAATTGCAGTTGTATTTCTAAGTAATGAAATATATCACCCCAGAGAAAATAATAAATCCATTAGTTCAAAGCAAACCAAATGTTTAATATATATACAAAAGAAATATGAACAAAAGAAATACATCATTGTATCACCAGCATTTCCAACTGAATCACTTCCAAAGTAAATCAAAACTCTTATTGAAATTGTTTCTAGTTATCATGATCTCACTGGGAAACGAAAGGATTTTCTTCAATAGCCTGTTATAACTCAGTCATTATACCACAGTGAGGTAATTTGCTAAAACAGCTGCCTTTAATGAGCAAACCTTTCCATCCAGCAGAACCCAAATTGACGCAAACAAACTCATGTCAGTTTTTCTTACCAAAGTATAAAATCAAAGTTCCTTCTGCTCTTATGGGAAAAGTCTTTGAACTGCAGGAACCATAATTTCTTTCTTGTTTGATGGCCTTTCTCTTACCCTCATACCCACAGACGTGGCCCTGGTTGCAGGAGTGTTGATATCATGCCACCTTTGAGACAGATTACAGCATAACTGGGAATGTGTTTGCAATATAAACCTTCCACCAAGGAACCAGACAAAATTAACGGTTGTTGGAACTTGTTAGCTTTAGCGAGACAGCACTTGTGGATAGTTTGTTTTCATAGTATTTTTTTCTTTTAAGACTACTTTTTCTTTCTTTCTTTTTTTTTTTTTTTTTTTTTTTTTTTTTTTTTCTTAATGTGTTAAAGAAATTTCCACTGAATCTTAATAAACCCAAAGTACTACTTTCATGCACAAATCCCTAGCTATACTGGCTACACGTTTCACAAAGGATCAGGAAACAATAGGGCTGCCGTAATTTTGCACTCTGAGAGAGCTGTAATCTCTTAAATTAATGCTGGAAGTAACCTGGCTTTTTGTCAATTGTTTTTATCTAAACCATATAAATATTACTTTTTTTTTTTTTTTTTTCATAATCATTTAGACTGAGATAGAATAATCATATTTTCTTTGTACTTTTTAAAACCACATTTTATCTTTTGTAAATCTCAAGAGTGTATGCAAAATAAATGAGCATACATATTTCATATGAGCACTTTAATTTGCTATCAGAAAAGACTTTCCAATACGTTGTATAGAGATACAGAATTCATATTCAAAAAGTCATTCTAGTTTGTTAGTTCTTCTTAATATAAAATTTTGTAAGTGAAGTTTAAAAACATGTTTATTAAAATTAGCGATGGAATGAATTCCTATGTCTAAACGTCTAAACATTTTCTCAGTCAAGGACCTGACGTATTTTGAGTGAAGTCAGTGGAAAGTCTGCCAATGTCTTCAAGAGAAGTTACATTAAGCACCAAATGGGGAAAACCTGGATCGCATTGCACTTGGGTTATATTTCTGTTATAAATGGTGCCAAAATGCTAATTCTAGAAAGTCTTAAACTTTTAGGAAGTTCATCTTGGGATTCATATCTATCTCTGTGCACTCTTAATTCTCTGAGAAAGAAATCTACACCTACAGAAGTGTTTTTCCGAGTATGTAGCACTATCAATGTGCTTAAAATGTTACCCTCACTAGCAGCCTAGTGAATGTAGCAAGATCCTTCAACACTGCAGTGATAAGAACACAGGAATCAAGTACTTTGTGGAAAGTGTGGCTTGCAATAACCTGTTGTTCACCTTGGTCTGTACTTTCCTCCAGAGAAAACCATTGTCCATAATCTATGAACTCTACATTTGGAAGCTCAGAAATTTAATATGACTATGAATAAGGTTATTGTTCTGCCTGAAGTTACACAAATCCTTGTACTATTATATCATATCAGCAGTTTGGGATAAAGAATTGTATGAATTTGTAATATCAACATATTTAATGTTCTCCTCGACTACTGGGTGTAATGTAAATTCAATGTGCAATATGGCAAGGTTGTGATTCTTTTTATTGTCTGAAAGTATTGGTTGCCACTTGTGTCTCTTTTACGCATATGCTGCATATTACTGGTAATGGGAATTATGATTGAAAGCAAATTTATCCCTCAGTGGTTTTAGCCTTGTGCCAGCTGTAGATAATAAGAAAGTTTCTTTTGTCTTCAAAAGGACAAGAACCACTGTCAAATGCAGGAAACAAAGTAATAAGGTCTAATAGTTATACAAAAGAAAGGTAAAATAGAAGCTTCTGCCAATCAGTCTACTGCTAAGACGGTTATGAAACATGTTTTGCAAGAATATACATTCCTCTCTGAACATAAACACAGCTAGAAAAGATTAAAAGGCAAATGTTGTGTTTACTGACATTTAATGGGCAATGATCTAACAGTGTGCACCTGCTTGTCAGTTTCCTATCATTAAAAGTACTGGTTCATTCATTCAGGTTCCAACTGTTCTATTTCATTTAATTGGAGCTTAGTTTTATACAAAGTATATTGTCCTTACTCTTTGGTAAATCACAATAAGGAAAGCTAAATTCAGTTCACATGTTTTATTAAGAGCTTTGTGTAGACAACAGACCTGTGGGAAAGAGGGAGATCACTACTTGGAAAAAATTACTTACACTGTAAGTGGTTTTTGATTCTCAAGGATGTTTAACAGGTAAAGGAAGTTTAAAAGACCTTAAATTAAATTAGTGTTATACAAAGCTCAAATAGTGGCACTGCGCAATATCTTCTGATAATATTTAATATCCTGATTTATATTAGATGTAATAAATAGCAATCACTACAGCGCATCTTAATTTAACTTTAAATTTTTAAGTACATCTGTAGTCAATGTTAAAGAAAGAGTTTATAGCAGGTTTCTTAAATATTTCAACCATAGCAATAATATAGCTACTGCGTATATAGTCTATGCTTTTATGCATATGGGTTTGATTATATGTTTATTACAGTATTCCTGCAGCATCCAGTGGTGTTTTTTATTATTTTTTTTGTTAGTGTTGTTGTTTTTCATCTGGAAAGAAGGTTATCATTGCACTTAGATCCTGGTGAGCAAAATACAAAATAATCTGCTATCTTTCAAAAAAATCTCTGCTTTGGAAAAGAGGGGTTGATTTCATTCCTTTCCAGCTAACTGTTATGCTCTCCTTATGCTCTCCTTTTCCCTAATGGGGTGCAAGATTACTTTCATGAAACAAAGTTTTGACAAAAACTAATACACTTAAGACCTAGTTTCTGCATGACTAACATGATGGAGCTTGTTGCTAGTTTTGTCAAAAACAGAGAAGCAGATAGGTGGTTGTCTTTCATCAGAAAGAGGAACAAAAAGAGAAGTTGTGTGTCATTATTGCTTATGGACATCAGCATTCTGTCCATCACAGCTATAAATAATGTTTCTCTCTCTTTCTCTCTCTATTTCTCTCTTTTTTTTTTTTGAAGGGAGGAAGGGGGGGTGTGGTCTGTGACAGGAGATGGGTCTGATGAGAGAAAGAGAAATTATGCATGCTGTATCTTGATGAATTTCCCTGAACCTTGGGGTATTGGCTGTCATACCCTACCAGCAGAAGCCAAGCCCAGAGATCTCCAAACCTGAGCACTTGGTTTAAAGACTGGAAAAAGATGGCCTTTTCCTTATTCACATCTAAAAATTTCAGACCTGGCTTTGAATCTGCTGTTGAAATCTCTGAACTGCATTTGATTTTAGCATCTTTAACAGTGGCTAAGTGAACTCTGATATATTTACACTGTTTTGTTTTGTGTTTTTTTTTTTTTTTTTTTTTCCTAAGAATACTTATATTTTCCTAGGAATACTAATATTTGTGATAAAGATTTCAACCTTGATTGAAGAAAGCATAAGACAAATTCCATAGGAAAAATTTTAAAATTATCTATGTAGATGTCCAAAATCACAACTATATTTTATTTTGAATTTCCTTACTGTTCATTGTTTATGTGACAATGTAAACTTTACTTTCTATTTTGGTTTTGGCATTGTTTGTTTGTTTACATTGGACATAGGTTCAGCATAGGAAGTTCAACTATAGGCCTCTTAAAAGGTTTCTTTGGCCTCTTATGTAGAAAAAAATCAGGCCTGGACTTAATTTTTAACATACTTATTAGTTAGTATTTGCCTTTGGCCTGGATCCTTTTCTACTTATAATGTAGCTATGGGACTAGGGTTTCCAAAGCTTTGTGTACTTATGAATACATTGGGCTTACAAGAAGTTATTATTTTGATCTGTAATTTTGCAATGGGAGTGGGCAAATCAAGTCTACATTCTATATTTATATGATACTCAAAAATATTTGGTAGGCTTTGTAAAGCCTTATGCGTTATGCGTTAGTTATGCGTTAGCTAAAATGTTTTTATACAGTTCAGCTTTTGAAATCCAAGCTAGCAGCTTTCTTGCAGAGGAAATTCATCTAGAAGTGTGGTTGCAATTACATAGCTTCACTACTGCTCAAAATAGCTGGGTATCAGTGGGCACATCAGAAAATAAGCAAAGCCAGGAGGTGTAATGTATTTTCCAGAAAACCCTCATCATAGGATTTGTTAGTGATCACCATGCAGGGAACAAATCCTCCCAGAAACCTGTCTTAACTTCTCCCAGTAGCTCTGTGAGCACAGTGATTGCTTGCTGCAGACATCAGCCTTGACAAGAGTGGAATCCTGTTTGGTGCAGTGAGCTTACATCCATATAGAAAAAAAATGTAGCTCTTTTTTTTTTTTTTTTTCTTGTGCCCAAAGATCAACAAGATGATTTAGAGGTCAGCAGTGAATATGTGGGAACTTAACAGTGATTAACAGCACCTTCAGCTGTAAATTCGTGACTGAAAACTACTTGGCAAAGGGAGCAATTTTATTGGCTGTTAAAACATTTTTAAAAGGTAGAATAATATATAAGGCTTGCTCTGCTACACAGTAATTTTAATGGTCAGCTTTTTTTTTTTTTTTTTTTTTTTAAATCTAATTCTACAATATTAATTTTCTCAAGAATAACACTACTTAATTACAAGGGCTTTAATAAACTAAATCTGTTGGTTTTGTATGTGTTGGGATAATCAAATTCTCAAGGGTACTGAGGTGTTTTGCTTCTGCTTCATAATTGGCCAGGATTGTGACTATTTCATGATAAAACTCAACCTCCTGCTAGGTTGTACTACTTAATTAATGTATCTTTTCCAAAGAACTTACCAGCCCAAGAGAAAACAAGGCTGAAAACAGATTTTACTACTCTTACTACTGAAATCATTTAAAATGTAGAAAAGAATTTTTTTTCTGTTCTTGAAATAAAAAGGTTGGGGAATAAAAAATAAACTTTCTGCTTTATTTCTCTTTCTGAACAGTTTCAACTCATTGCTTACTGAATTGAAACAGGAAGCATTTTTATTTAGTTGCATTTAATGTATACTACTATACGGCAAGTGTCTACTACTTGCAAACTCAGTTCTTAGCCCAGTTCTAGAAGAAGGCATGCAAATGTAATTCTAGCCTTCAAAGACTGACTCTGGGAATGAATGAGAGGTTTACAGTTCAGTTTTTGTGGCAGGTTGAACTTTCATACCTCTCAGAGGCTGCCAGTCAGAGTAGGTAGGATGATGCTCTTGGTATGCTTGTTGGAAACCCACAATGTCACCTTACTGACCTACCCTCAGGTTGAGCTGATGACCTGGACGCTGGCAAAGTAATTGCTTTTGGTATTACTTCTGCAAGGTATTATTTTGCATTGGCAAAGCCTGTCTCCATATCACTATAAGATGTGCCAGATTTTTTGTTGTTTGACTTTCACTTCCCAAAGGATTAATTTGAAACAAGATACCACCCAGGGATTTTAGGCTACCTGTGAGTCTTTGCAAGCTCTGGTCCTTGCTGCCTGATGTCCTCTGCACTGTTCTTGAGTAGGACAAGTGTGGGGGAAAGACAAAAATAACCCTGTGAAAAGTAAATCTCAACAATGCCTTGTACTGATGCAACAATAAATTTAGAGCTTTCACACTTCTAAAAATGAAATGTTTTGACCTGCTGTTAGATTGGTTGAAGGCTTCTTTGAACCAACTTCAATTTATAAGTATTATGTTGCAAAAGCACTGATACTATCAGTGATAGTGGCACCCGTTGAAATAGAAATTCCCTACATCAAGCACATTTTGGAAATAATGTTACCACCTAAAAGCTTCTCCTGGAGAAAATGGATTGTACAATAGCTTATCAGTCAAAGAAGAGTGCATGGGAGAAAAAGAGAGAAATAAAAATAATAAAACCCACTCCTGTGTGGAACATTAGAAGTGTGGCACTAACAAAGACTTCCCATTCCACACAGAATTAGTGTTGGCAGAGGCAGCTCACAGGGCTGTGGGTGTACTCAGCTGTGCAGAGCTGATTATGGAAGATGAAAGAGCCTAGCAATTTATTTCATCTCATGCTGAAGCACTGCTGACAACTGAAAGTGAGGACAGAAGGATTCATTTGTTCAACTTCTGTTTTAGAAAGCAGGCTTCAAATGATACCACAGAGAAAGTGGATGGAAATGCTGTGGTGTAATAAAGTGTCTATTTTTTATTTCACTGACTCCAAGATTTATGTTTTCAGATGCTTTTTTTTTTTTTTTTTTTTTTTTTTTTTTTTTTTTTTTTTTTTTTTTTTTAGGGAGTGGTGTTATTTGAGATGCCTGCAACACCAGGTTACTAGTGAAAAAAAGTAGGTGGTGCTACTATAAGTTAATAAATGTAATCACATCTTCTATATGGATGCAAGCATGGGGAAGCCAATAACAGGGAAGCTATAGACATGCTTATAGACACATCTACATGCTTATGTATACATAAAACCAAATCAATTTAACATTTTTTTCCTATTGTACTGTAGTCTCAGGAGTTTCATATTGTCTTTAAGTGATGACATACTTGAACTGGAGTATTTGACTATAGCATTGGCCTCTTCTCACAGGGAACTAGTGATAGGACTAGAGGAAATGGCCTCAAGTTACATCAAAGGAGGTTCAGTTTAGACATTATGGGACATTTCTTCTAAGAGTGAGTAGTCAGGCATTGAAACAGCTTGCCCAGGGAGGTAGAGAAGTCACTGTCCCTGGGGGTGGGTAAGGAAAGGTTGAATGTAGTGCTTAGGGATATGGTTTAGTGGGTGCTACTGGTAGTAGGGTGATGATTGGACCAGATGGTCTTGGATGTCTTTTCCAACCTTAATGATTCTATGATTATATTTATTCAGCAATCATAATGATATACAACTCTTGGCAAATTGGTTGACATGTATTTACCTCTTAATGTATTTTTCATACAATGAAGTTTCACGAATAGATAACAAGAAGAAGAGGGGATAGGTGCAGGTGAAGCTATTGAGAAGCAGATATGGTACAGAGCCTCAGTCTGGAGAAGTCAGTCTTGCCCCTCATCTCCATGCATGAGGCTGGAGAACGACAACTGGTGGCTTTGAATTGCATGTGGAAAAAGTCACATTATGATTAGGAAAACTTTCAAAGAATAAAGATACCGAAGCATGGGAAAAAATTGCCTAGGAGCCTTCCTTGTTGTAGGGTCTTAGGAACAAGTCAGACTAACGCGTCAAGACTAGCAATGGTATAATTGATCCTGATGTAAGGCAGGAATGTGTATGCAACTCAATGATGTCTTGCAGTTCATGGTTCTCTGTATATGCTGGTTACTTTCAAGGACTTCATCTTTATTTTTAAATTGTGGTTAACCAAGCATGTTATTTCCTTTCAGTACTAACATATATTTTACAAGTAAGAACAGCCTTCGTGTATATGAGGCAGAAAAAATGTCCACTGAAATGATTGTCATCATGGAATGTGGCTAAAATCCTTGTGTCCTGAACATATCCTAAATGCAACCAGTAGGAATCTCACAGAACTAAATATTCAATCTTTGACTCACAAAGCCCCTCAGACTTTGTGAATAGAGACTCAGAAGAAAGGGCCTCTCTGCTAAGATCTGGCAAATTTATGTGTTTAGTTCTAGAGTTACAACACATGTAAAGGCCAGGTTCTCTTCCCTGAAACTACAGATTTCTATTGTGTTTTTTTTTGTTTGTTTTTGTTTGTTTGTTTTTTGTTGCTGTTTTTTTTTTTTTTTTTTTTTTTAAATTCAGAGGCACAGCCAAGTTATGATCCCAAAGTGCAAACTATATGAATATAGTTGCATTTTTTAATTTCTACTCTAAAAGAAAGATAGCAATATATAGCTTCAAACTGATCTGAAACAAAATAATAACGGCTTTTCTTATGAAATCAAAATTCAGTGAGATTATTTTTATATAAAAAGATATATGTTGCTGAAGAAACTCAAGGGCTTTATAAATTAAATTACTGAAAATGCTATTTTACAGAATGAAAAGTTTTTATTCTTTAGATGTTTTGAAGGTTTTAATTGCCAAGATTATAGAATCACAGGATCACAGAATTTCTAGGTTGGAAGAGACCTCAAGATCATCGAGTCCAACCTCTGACCTAACGCTAACAGTCCCCACGAAACCATATCCTAAGCTCTACATCTAAACGTCTTTTAAAGACCTCCAGGGATGGTGACTCCACCACTTCCCTGGGCAGCCTGTTCCAATGTCTAACAACCCTTTCAGTAAAGAAGTTCTACCTAACATCCAACCTAAAACTCACCTGGTGCAACTTTAGCCCATTCCCCCTCATCCTGTCACCAGGCAAGTGGGAGAACAGACCAACCCCAACCTCACTACAGCCTCCTTTAAGGTACCTGTAGAGAATGATAAGGTCACCCCTGAGCCTCCTTTTCTCCAGGCTGAACAAGCCCAGCTCCCTCAGCCGCTCCTCATAGGACTTGTTCTCCAGGCCCCTCACCAGCTTCGTCGCCCTTCTCTGCACCCGCTCAAGCACCTCGATGTCCTTCTGGTAGCGAGGGGCCCAAAGCTGAACACAGTACTCGAGGTGCGGCCTCACCAGAGCCAAATACAAGGGAACAATCACTTCCATAGACCTGCTGGCCACACTGTTTCTTATGCAAGCCAGGATGCTGTTGGCCTTCTTGGCCACCTAAGCACACTGCTGGCTCATATTCAGCCGACTATCCACCATCACTCCCAGGTCCTTCTCTGCCTGGCAGCTTTCCAACCACTCATCTCCCAGCCTGTAGCTCTGCTTGGGGTTATTGCGCCCCAGGTGCAGGACCCGGCACTTGGCCTTGTTGAACTTCATGCAGTTGACCTCAGCCCATCGGTGCAGCCTATCCAGATCCTCCTGCAGAGCCTTCCTACCCTCAAGCAGATCGACACACGCACCTAACTTGGTGTCACCTGAGAACTTACTGAGGGTGCCCTCAATGCCCTCGTCCGGATCATCGATGAAGATATTAAAGAGGACTGGCCCCAGCACCGAGCCCTGGGGGATGCCACTAGTGACTGGCCTCCAACTGGACTTGGCTCCATTCACCACGACTCTTTGGGCCCGGCTATCCAGCCAGTTTCTAACCCAACAAAGCGTGCGCCAGTCCAAGCCAAGAGCAGCCAGTTTCTTGAGGAGAATGCTGTGGGAGACGGTGTCAAAAGCCTTGCTGAAGTCAAGGTAGACCACATCCACAGCCTTTCCCTCATCCACCAAGTGTGTCACTTTGTCATAGAAGGAGATCAGGTTTGTCAAGCAGGATCTGCCTTTCATAAACCCATGCTGACTGGGCCTGATCGCCTGCTTGCCCTGCAAGTGCTGCGTGATGACTCTCAGGAGGATCTGCTCCATGAGCTTCCCTGGTACTGAGGTCAAACTGACAGGCCTGTAGTTTCCCGGGTCTACCCTCTGGCCCTTCTTGTAGATGGGCGTCACGTTTGCTAGCCACCAGTCAACTGGGACCTCTCCTGATAGCCAGGACTGTTGATAAATGATGGAAAGCGGCTTGGCCAGCTCCTCTGCCAGTTCTCTCAGTACCCTTGGGTGGATCCCATCCGGCCCCATCGACTTGTGCGCATCCAAGTGCTGTAGCAGGTCACCAACCATTTCTTCGTGGATGGTGAGGGCCACATCCTGCTCCCCATCCCCTTCCACCAGCTCAGGGTACTGGGTGTCCAGAGAACAACCAGTATTGCCACTAAAGACTAAGGCAAAAAAAGGCTTTAAGTACCTCCGCCTTTTCCTCACCTCTTGTAACTAAGTTTCCCCCCTGCATCCAGTAAAAGATGGAGATTCTCCTTAGTCCTCCATTTTGCATTGATGTATTTGTAAAAAGATTTTTTGTTGTCTTTAACGGCAGTAGCCAGGTTGAGCTCCAGATGAGCTTTGGCCTTTCTAATTTTGTCCCTGCACAGCCTCGCAGCATCCTTATAGTCCTCCCTAGTGGCCTGCCCACTTTTCCAAAGATTATAAACCCTCTTTTTTTCTCCTAAGCTCAAGCCACAATTCTCTGTTGAGCCAGGCTGGTCTTCTTCCCCGCCAGCTCGTCTTTGGGAATGTGGGGACAGACCATTCCTACGCCATTAAGATTTCCCTTTTGAAGAGCGTCCAGCCTTCCTGGACTCCTCTGCCCTTCAGGACCGTCTCCCAAGGGACTCTACCAACCAGTGTCCTCAGCAGCACAAAGTCAGCCCTCCGGAAGACCAATACAGCGGTATATCAACAACACAGCAAATTAACAAACTATTAAAGTAACAAATTATTCAAGTGACTTGGATCTCTGTTGTTTACTTTTAGGAAATTTTTTCATCCAACATTATCAAGTGTGAAGTTTTCTAGGAAAGGCAGCAGTAACAAAAAAGAAGTGACATGGTCGGGATAAGGAACAAATCATGCTGAATCATACCTTTTGTGGGTGCAGGTGTGGCAGGAAACTGAGTAGTGGGGGTTGTGCAGTTGCTAATGCATTATATTAAGATAGTACTCACACGAAGCTACGTTGAGCTAGATTAAACTACACGAACAATATTTTAATAATTTTTGCTCTTTTCTGTAAGATAAAACTAAAATTCCTCCCCAATACATATTTGAGATGAGTGTTTGCTTGCTTCTACAATGTCAAATTTCAACATAATTATGCAAAAGAGATTTTTTTAATGGAACTCCTTTTATATATACTTCTTTTTGTGCAGGTTTTTCCTTACATACAAACTTTATTCTCTGATTTTTATTAGGCTAATATGTATTTGCAATGCTGACAACCATTTTTGTAATATCCTCCCGTGAACAAAAAGTACGGTCACTTAGTCATAAAGTGTTCAGGAATAGAAATGTTAGAGGTTCTGAGGATATTTCTCAGTGGTGTGTGAATAGAAATTAAAAATATGATACTACTATTTGTCACAGCAGGCTGCCAGGCAAACAAGCATCAGTCATTTAGTACTTCAATATACAGAAATCAATTAAATGTAAGCATCCCAAATATTCTCAGTTGCTGATTTCTGAACCTTCTGTACAGTATGCAGTAGTGTACTAGAAAAAAACACAGAGGGGAATCTGATTAGGAAATTGGTCACTAACTGATGAAAATCAGTTCTGCTTTGCAAAGCAAGGAACATCAGACTAAACAACAGCTTGGCTTAAGAGGATGATTATCTATATAAAACAAGCTGTTTACATGAATTGTAACACTGTCCAATTTGCTTTTGTCATGCTGTGCTCTTCCAAACCTGAGTACTTTGTTCTATTCCAACTGTCTTTTGAAAGCAACACACAGGCAAATTGAAAACAAAAGCACAGCTCTTTCCATTTTTCCTCTCCTTCCATAATAGAGTGGGATGAACTCACTACAAAATGGGAGAGGAGAGTCACACACTTTTAACCAATTTAGAGGGCCTGGGGGCACAAGCTCTGCTGTCTGTCCCAGCTAGGACTAGGGCTTTCAGGTACCTTGCACTAAAGCATCCTGATTCTGCCCCCAGAACACCCAAACCCCCTCTGCTGTATCCTATTTTACTCTGATTGTTCTCATTAATACCTTTCTTGATGAATTAGATGAAGTAATTGAATGCACCCTCAGTAAGCTTGCAGATGACGCCAAGTTGGGGGGAAGTATCAATCTGCCAGAGGGCAGGAGGACCCTGCAGAGGGACCTGGACAGGTTGGGTTGATGGGCAGAGGACAATGGGATGAGATTCAATATAGCTAAGTGCCAGGTCCTGTACTTTGGCCAAAACAACCCCATGCAATGGTACAGGATTGGATGAGAGTGGCTTGAAAGCTGCGCAGAGGAAAAAGGATCTGGGGGTGCTGGTTGATGCTCGCCTGAACAGGAGCTGTCAGGGTGCCCAGGTGGCCTAGAAGACCAAGAGCATCCTGGTTTGTATCAGGAATAGTGTAGTCAGCAGGACCAGGAAGGTGATCATCCTCCTGTACTCTGCTCTGGTGAGGCCTCACCTTGAGTACCTGCGTTCAGCTTTGGGCCCCTCACTACAAGAAGGACATTGAGGCCCTGGAGCATGTCCATGGAAGGGCTACAAGGCTGGTGAAGGGCCTGGAGGAGCAGCTGAGGGAACTGGGGTTGCTCTGCCTGGAGAAGAAGAGGCTCAGGGGAGACCTTATTGCTCTCTACAGCTACCTGAAAGAAAGTTGTGGGGAGCTGGGGGTCGGCCTGTTCTCACAGATACCTAAAGATAGGACTGAAGTTAGTCTAACTGGAGTTAGACTACAGATAGACCTCAAGTTGTGCCAGGGGAGGTTTAGGTTTGAAAGTAAGGGACATTTCTTCTCAGAATGAGTAGTCAGGCATTGCAACGGGTTGCCCAAGGAGGTGGTGGAGTCACTGTCCCTGTGGGTGGGTAAGGAAATGGATGTAGTGCTTAGGGACATGGTTTAGTGGGTGATACTGGTAGTAGGGTGATGATTAGACCAGGTGGTCTTGGATGTCTTTTCCAACCTTAATGATTCTGTGATTCTAGCTTTATAATTCTTCATATAATCTTAGCAGCCTTGGCTAGCCTCATGTTGCAGAACACAGACCTGGTCCAGATGGTTACCTGGTATGGTACATCAGTAGACCAGTACAGTGATTGGGCTGCACGTGGTGAAGGTGTGCTCTTTGTTGTATCATTTGAGCATCTGGTACCTACACTTGAATGTGTTTCAGCCAGTCAGTGTCTCCCCACTATAGTAAGTTGACAGTAACAACCTCAGTGTCATCATATCCACAGATAGACAAATTTACATCATGGGTATTCTGCTGTTGCTTCTAGGTTAGTCAGTTTCAATTCTAATTCAATATTTGAGAAAAAGACTTGAAGAAGGAGCCTTGGCATATGGATATTAAGAAAACACATTGTGAATCCGGATGGCAGTAAGCCCTAAGTACAGACAGCATTCATATAA
Source organism: Aythya fuligula (assembly GCF_009819795.1). Classification (NCBI taxonomy): domain Eukaryota; kingdom Metazoa; phylum Chordata; class Aves; order Anseriformes; family Anatidae; genus Aythya; species Aythya fuligula. The sequence continues at coordinate 64,784,434 of NC_045593.1, read as the reverse complement.
CTGATACATGTTCTTTCTATATGGTGTATTTGGTCCACATTTTGACACCACAAAAATGGTGGGATTGCTATCATTTCCCTTGTTAACACCACATTATAAAGTACAATATTTTAGAAAAATTACAAGATTGTAAGGTGTCATTTCCAACTAAGAGAATATCCAAGATTAATGACTGTTGTTTCATAAAGAAATGTACTCATGATTATTTTCAGATAGCATAAGAAAATTTTGTCAAGAAATAGCATATCAGTAGTAATGTGGTTTTTTTTAGTAACAAAAGTATTTTTACAACATTATTTTAGTAATATTTTTCTTCATAGAGTAGAAAACAAACTCTGTATTATATTTACCTACAGCAGTTCTAAAAGCTAAGACGAACTTTTTTTTAAAAACAATTCAAGCTATAATCTAGGTAATATCAATCTAAGTCATATTGGACAAGTATTCATGATCCAAAACAGTAGTATCACTGCTGACACAGTATGGTGCTTTCTATGACAGGAGCTGACATCTTTCATCAGAAAAATAAAAACAAAACAAAATGTTCAGAAAACCATTCTTCTTCCCCAGGTAATTATACTTCATCCAGTTAAAACCATGCTTGTAGGACTGCACAGGGAATTTCTATTGTCAGAGAAAGCAAGCGAAAGCAAGAGCCATGCAAGGTCTTTACTTACAGTGAGCCTGAAAAAGTTCTTGATTCTTTAATCTCTACCTGCTGCAGCAACTAATCCTCACCCTGTGTGAAGGTGCGATAAGAAAGCAGTAAGGAGTTGGTGTCCTTGCCCTCATTCCTGCTGTCCAATTCATGCTATCATATTTGGAAGTTGTTGACCTATATAGTATAGAAGAGAACAATAGACTTCAAAACTGAGTGTTCATATCAATGCATATTATATGGAATGAAGGATCATGCTTGCTTTTATCTGTGAATGATGTATTGTGGGTAAACTCTGGAGAAAAAAAAAAAAAAAAAAAAAAACCTACAGTGGCAGTTAATTTCACCACTATTATTAATTAAGTGCTGTCAAAGAAATATAACCAAGTCCATTAGTTGCAGAGAAGGGCTTTATGAAAGACAACCTCCCAGAATCTTCCTGTTTAGAGGGTAGCAGGCACTTGTGCTGTCTTTGAAAAGATTTGGATTTGTAGGTAAGAGAAGATTCAAGACAATGCATGGGGCAGAGGTGATCAAATAATAAAATAGCAACTCCATTAACACTGAATATTTTCAAAAGCTTGACATCCTAAGACTGCTTCTGAGAAACTCCAGACTGATAAGTCTGAATATTATTTCTGTTGGAGATTCATTTAGAAAGCGAACCTAACTCAAAGCTAAGAGGCTAGAAAATGCACCAGCCTCTCAAAAGACATAAGAAGCAAGAAAAGGAGGAAGGAGTACTATTTTCTTCTTTCCAGCATTGACCTTGAAAGGAAAAGGTGCACTGGGTAGATCGTGGAGTAGTATTCATATCTTAGGAATATTTCTCAGTATAGCAGTAAATGATTAAACACCATCACCAGCCACTACAATTCTTGATCAATCCAGTGTCTCCTATTTTAAAACAAATATCATGCTTTTTCCTTTCATATTTACAGCCCTTTGAATTATATACTGGTGTAATGAATATCCACCAGAAGAGCAGAAACATGAGATGAGTGTAACTTATTAGTACATTTTAACTATATACTTAAGAAATGAATTCCACATCTTTTGAAGAAGTGTTCCATATAAAAACTTTGTATTGTTTAGGTCAGTCTCTGTCATAATACATGCATGATGTGGCCTTAACAAGCTAGGATTGCGAAGGACCTTCAATAAACAGTGACAAGGGAAAAAAATGCAGTCATCAAAAATTATACAGTTCAGTTTCTGTTCACAAGACAGCTGGGAAACATTGACTTGAATCACCATTAGAAAAAAAAATTAAAAATAAAAATAAAAATAAAAATAATAAAAAAACTGCTCCAGGTTAAGCTGATGGTGGTTTGGATGCTTCAACAATTGTCTGAATGTTACGTAGAAAGTTTTTGCCTTTCCAATCCATTTCAATCCAGTTACAGGAATGAACGTTGCTTCGTTTTGCTGGAAAACAAAGACGGAATAATTATTCTTTTTATAATGCAATGGTATTACTCGCTTTTTGTGCTTTAGCAGATGCCAGCAAGAAATTCAAGGAATCTCTCATTTCAGAAGGCATGAGGTTATTTAGAATTGGAAGCTGGAGCAAATTTTTTTGCTTAAGGATTGGAGACTGTGATAATTGTAGGAAAGAAACGAAGTAGTGGTCAGTTAATATGGAAAGCTGTGTGACATAGAAAAGTCTGTGATCATTTAAGTAGGGAATTATTCACAAAATTTAAAAATGTAAAGGGGTAAGAGGCATTGTGATATTACTTACTCTTTGGTCCTCTCACAAGCTAAGTAGTTTTGTGAAGAGATTATTTCTGGTGGTATTATCTCTGCAATATACCAGTCATCTTCCAGTGTTTAGCTCATGACCACTCACACAGAGGAGGAAATCATGATGGAATGAGGAACAGTCTAGTGGACAGGATTCTAGATAAAGATTCAGCTTCACAGGAAACCTTGTCCCAGTTTCCAGTCCTGTTTCAGACAGCAGCCTTATGAAATCATTTAATTATTATTTTTTTTGACTCAGTTTTCTGTTCTATCTTTCTGTTTCATCTATTTAAGTACATAACTACATCCCAGAACCATTAAATGGTTAACAGCTGGAAAGGGAATGTCTCATGTGCTGTGCCAGGTCTGATGGGAATCCTTAAATAATCCTTAATAAGGATATGCATAGTTAACCAAGGTGGTCAGGTTGCTGAAAGATGGTGGTGACAGCACTGCCCATCCTTCAGTGCTCAGTCCACATACACCAATCCCACACCCCATCCTATAGCCACATTCTGAGGCTACAATACTCAGGTACTCTGAATGGTACCTGGGAATTCCGCTAGGTCTTCATGTGTGGTTGTTAATACCTTTAAACTGTTACCATGATCTCAAGTATGATTTTTTAATTCATGGGAAATGGCACCCTACAAAAACAACTCCTAAACACATTTGTGTAACTAGGTTGTCCAGCGGACCACTCCAGGAAGCAACTTTCTCTGACTTCCTCCTCCAGAAGTGTGAGAGCTGAGAGGCATAGACATGGTCTGTGCTGTGCCAGCTGGGCTTGACACCCTCATCTAAGGGTGCTAAGGATTAATCAGTCTTTAACTAGGTAGATATAGTCTGTAAAGCAGTGTTTGGTGGGTGGGATCTTGTTCCCTGAGTACTGGTGTTTTCTGGTATGATGCAGTGCTTTCAATGTCTCTTACACAGAATGTAACTTTAACTAAATTAGCAGAAATAATGTTTATCTTCTTTGGTAAACTCATTCATTCTATAAGCAAGTCTGGATGATATTAATCCTCCTGACCAAAGTGGTACTGGGCAAAGTTTGCATGTGATAGTATAGACAGTAACAAAACTTTCAGGGTTCCCCACCCTCTGCTCCACCTTCTTCTCTGATTCTTTCCCCAAACTAGGACTCTTATTTCCAGTTACCAAGACTCCCACATGAAAGAGGGGAGTAAAATGTCAACATTTGCCTCAATCACCTGATTGATGCAATCACCTGACTGATCTAATTTCCTTGAGCCAGAGAATAATTCTAAATGGGAAGCCAGAGAAAAGGAATCCATGCAGCAAATTTAGTCCCTCTTAATATTACTGATATGCAGTAGCAGTTTGCTTATAATATATCTCTGAAATATCATTGCATACTCAAAGTGATTCCAAAACATTTTAGAAGTAGTTGAAAATGAGTGCCAAATCTACTTTTTTTTTTTTCCTATACTTTAGCCTCTATCTCACCCCAGATTGCTTTTTTGCACACTATAATCAAAGAGCAGAAAAAAGGAAAGAAAAAAAAAAAAAAAAAAAAAAAAAAAAAAGATTAGACTGTGAGTCTATAAGCTTTTACATAGTCCCTTTCCTTTACTAGCATCTTAGACTTTTTTTTTTTTTTTTTTCTTTATGGGTGCCTGCCTATGTCTAACCTTTTCATAGTGCTTTGTCCTCATACAAATAATCGTGAAAGCACATCAAATAATAACAGCAGGGGAATTACTATACTGCCAAAAGGTTCCCATCAAGCAGCTAGAGTGTAGTCATCATTATAATCATTTTGAGGTGTATAATGTAGTTAAACCAGCTAGCTCAGCTGCTCTGAAATCTCTGAAGCTTTTCTCCTAAGAGTAAAGGAAGATCCAAGTATGAATAACAATCTGTAAAGTGTAGCAGGAAAAAAAAAAAAAGAATCCATCAGAGTTACCGTGCGCATATATACATATATGCATATTTCCAGCTCCACAACCATTAAATAATTTTTTAAAAGGTTCAATAATTTCTATTTTTGCTTCTTTCACTTCAAGATTTTGGTTATTCTTCAAGGTAAAAATGTGGAAGATGACAAGGGGACATCTAAATCACCCTTTCTCCGTATTTTTTACTACTTCTCTTAATGCAGTTCTGTGTAGAAATGTTATAATTTAGTAGAGGATGTTAAGCATTCCAAGTGATACTCATAGTTAACTGAATTAGAGTAGCAAATTGTCTTCCTGCTTTATGCCTTGTTGCAGCCATTTCTAAAATACAGTTTTATGATTCTACCTCATTGAAACGCAGTGAGATTGAAAATATAATTTTGACTCACTCTAAAGAAGGGAAATTACTTAGAAGTTCCAAGTGTTATGTCAGTGCTGATATTACTAATGTATCTTGTATTTTGCCTCTAATTTCTAGTGTTATTTGTAGAGACAGCTGCTCTCACTTCCTGGAGACCTATTTCATATTCTTAATTCCTGCTTTGATATTAAACCTTTGTCTTTCCTTCTTGGTTCTTTTTTTTTTTTTTTTTTTTTTTTTTTTTTTTTTTTTTTTTTAACACCATCTTCAGACTACCCAGATTCCTTCCTCCAAACCTTCCTTCCTCCAAACCTCTGCTCACACTTCAGGAAACATTTTGTATCTAAAGCTATTCCACTTCTCCAGGTCTCAGACATTCTGACAAGTCTTGCAGACTTACATATGACTAATTTCCTAAAGTCCTCCATACTTCTTATTCCACACAGATGGGAAGTATGTGTTTGGGAAATGGAAGCTTTGTGCAATATGCCAGCCACACTTTAAAAATACCTGAGGTAGATTGCATTTATGCTAAGGCACTGTGAAAATGCATGGAGTTCAGATACAGCAAGTCTCAAACAGTTTTTTGTTGTTGTTGTTGTTTGTTTGTTTTTGTTTTCCATGGTAAATGCTTAGTATTTGCATATTAGGCAGGCTACAGGTATAGATATAATTCTCTCTGGGTTTTTACTACATATTTTTGACATTCCCTCCAAGTTCTAATCCAAGTGCTTAAACACATAATTGGAAGAAATACCTCGTAGAAAAATAAGCCCATAAAGCCTATGCTTCTCTGTAACGCATCTGACATGTCTGTTTCCACCTCTTGGAAGGTATTTTGGAGGCATATATTTCACATATTATACTATAGGCTGCTTACTGTTAAATGTTATCATAAGGCAATAAGCAGACTTTGTAGAAGTAGATGAATAGGCAGAAGTATAAATGAACTGCATAAGTGTATAAAATCTTATCCTTAATTTTTATTTTATTATCACAATTGACAATTTATAAAAGGTGCTGTAGCTACAAATATGCATTATAATACCACTAGCCTAGTGGAACTCAGCTTTTTCAGAAAGTATAAATCATTGATTTGCTGGAGTCATAATGGTACGTAACTTGGCTGTTCCCAGGGGGACAGTCATAGCTCTAAAATCATAATAAATACAAAAACAGCAAAGGTGTTGGGACATGCATTATTTGTGTCGTCATATAGATTGCTTGGCATTTATTATGTTGTTGTACATCTAAAAGAGGAGAGGGAGGTAAACAAGGGCACATCCTTTGATTTTGCAACTCAGAATCCTAACTTGGTTGAGTGACACTCTTCCCTGTGTGTGACCAGCAAAACTGATTTTCCAGGCAGTTTTCAAGATCATATTCTTATGTTAACTTGAGAGGTATTCATTATTTTGGATTTCTTTTTCTTCACTGGGCTCAGGGATTGATTCACCTGTCACCTGAAGAATTTAACATTACAGGCCCAAGTTTAGACCCGAATTGCCCTTCAATAGGCAATTTAGGAAAGTGGTAATATTGGGGCACAGCCAGCCTGTGACTCAGAGCTGTGACATACTGATTAGCCCTTTGGCGATGACCAGCCCTCTACAGTGACATTACAGGTAGCCCAGAGTGAGTGAGGTTCCAGGCTTTGGTGTCTCAGATAAGTGCTTATGGTTGGGGTTATGTGAGTCACATGTGCCTTGTGGAAATTAGGAATGCTTTTGTTCATTTGAATAGAAGTGGTCTGTCTCTCCAACCTCTAGACTGTTTAAGATATACCTTGAATTTCTTGACCTATTTTTTTTTTCTGCAATTCAGATTACCTTTTTTTTGAAACCTCAGCACTTTCAACTATTGGTACAGAAATGAGCGTCTCTTTTTAGAAAACCCATTAGTAACATTCCAAAATGCTCTGCTTACAAAAGCTTTCCTGTTATTCATTGAAACAAATGAATGACTTATCAGATTTCAGAATACATGTAAGGTGAGCTTTACAGATCCCATTAAATGTTGAAAGCTGTTTGCAAGGTCTGTGTGCCTGTCTTTTGCCTTCAGTTCACAGTGTGCTTTCCTTAGATCTTCAGATTTGTGAGATACACCAACAAAATAAAGAAAAAGGATTATCCTAATTTGAAATAGGTCAGTCTAAAGGTGAAATCCTAAGACTGATTATTTTAACTCTCTGGTGCTCCCAACTAAGTTCAGGAAGGTTGAGAATTTAATACAGGAAAAAATGGACTGAAGTACAGAAAAGATTAAGTGAGTGAACTGTACAATCGTGACCCCTGTATAAAATGAAAATGTTCTCTGGGCAAAATTAAGACTGCTGTTACATGTACATGTACAGATTGACTGCAGATATATACAGCAGTGTAATTTTTGTCCACTCTGACTTTTCTACTGCTTGATTAAAAGACTAGACATTTCCCCTTGAGATTCACTCCTCTGCCTAATGTGCTGTAATTGCAACAGAGTGCTTGGTACAGCAGCAACGAGCAGTATTCTGTAATAAATTTAGGTCACTGCAGAGTTCATCATGTAGTCCATGGCAACAGAAGATAAAGCACTGGTTAGTTCATCTCTAGCTTTTAGCCGCAGTGTCAGTGATTCTCCTGTCTAATGATATTAATAGAGCTAAATGTAGGCAAATTGTCCAAGTCCCAAGGTCTCTTCCTTCCTACTGTGCATGTAATATTTCAGCTACAGAAAAAAAATGTAGCATTATAACAGAAATGTGTACCAGAAGAATTCTTAGCCAAGCAAAAGACAATTGAGTTTTACCTTGGAGCATTCCTTTCATATTACCATATAATCCCTCTGATCAATATTTTTGAAATCCTTTTGTTTTTACAAAACCTTACTCCTATTTCTTATTTCTCTGGTGAAAAGCAGACACAAATTGTGCAAGGATTTCAAAAGTGCTGATTGCAGTTGCTAGGTATTTGGAATGTGTTAGGGGAGCACTTTAATACAAGAAGAGGTGTTTGTTGTTGTTGTTGTTGTTTTGTATTCTGTTTATTTACTTAAACTTGTACTTGAGAATATTTTATTCATTTAGCTTATTTGCAAAGTGGCTATTCAGATTAAATCCTAGCTGCAGGCCATTCTTTTCACTTCAAGGCTTTTCGAGTCTCCTTGCTTTACTATCTGATAAACTCAAAAACCACTGGAAGCTGATTTCTGTTCTCACACTGTAGTGCAAGTTACAGTAGGGTTGAAATACTGTATCCTGGCTTGCATAAAACTGTACGCAACTAACTTTTTCTTTATTTAGTAATGTGTTTTACTCTTTTTTTTTTTTTTCCCCCTATGATGATGCTTGTTGATTGCTATATCTCCCATGAAAAGATTGAAAGAAAATAAATTTTCAAAGCAAAGAAGCAACTCATAAAGCAGTGGGAATTAAAAACAAACAAACAAACATACAAAAACAAACAAACAACAATTTAGAACTCGGAACAATGAACTGCAGCAGAAGTTGGTTGATTTGGGGTTATTTGTTTGTTTGTTTAGTTTCAAATATCTTAGCCTTAAGTATCTCACATATTTTTTAAGAATTAAACAATTATTTTATGCAGTGCCATATAAATCTCTTGTAGTTATGAATATCAAGAAAGGTGGCAAAAGACCATCTTACAGGAACATGGAGAGAAGAAAGAAGTGATTAAATTATGTCTGAAAAATAAGGATATCAGTTGTACCAGTTTTAGCTCTTTCATTTTTGGCAAAACATGTGTACTGAGTCTACATGGTTGGGATAGATGTTGCTTCCATGGATTCCCTTCAAAACAAGTTTCTCACTTGTAATCTGTACATTCATGAACATTCATGACACCTTCTGGAATTTCCTTGCAAATCTTTTCCCATATATATTACCCAAACTGTTACTTTTAAAATTCATAGTATAATTTTTGTTTGAGTATCTAAGTTGACACTTCAAAGATGAAGTCCAGATTATTATGTGTGTGGTATTCTATGACCATTGGCTCACATGATTAAGAGTCTCTCTGCAGGTTTCTTGAATCTTCTTTAGTTCTCAAATATTTGTTATTGTTGTCTGCTTTTAGCAGAGTATTTCTGAAATGTATGGGACCTAATATTCCTTATATATAATTTATCTTTATTCTAGTGAAGTCAATGGAATTGAATGAATTTTGATCAACTGATGAACTAATCTACATTTTACACAGTTATTTCTTATGGAAAAGGGAGAAAATGCTTAAAGTACTAGAGAAGACTAGTGGATGGTTTGTGAAACAACATTTAATTCAGGTTTGTGAGACGAAAATGTTATATTGAAAGAGAAATAAAGAAAGGAATTATATTTCTGCTTATACTTTGTTTAGTGCAGAAGAGAATCTCAGAATCATTAAGGTTGAAAAATACCTCCAAGGTCATCTAGTCCAACTGTCTCCCTACCTTTTAGTGTCTCACTAATATCGCCCGCTAAACCATATCCCTAAGCACCAAATCCAACCTTTCCTTACCCACCCACAGGGACAGTGACTCCACCACCTCCCTGGCAACCCATTCCAATGCCTGACTACTCATTCTGAGAAGAAATGTCTCCAAATTTCCAACCTGAACCTCCCCTGGCACAACTTGAGGCCATTCTAGTCTTATCACTAGAGAAAAGGCTCTCCACAACTTTCTTTCAGGTAGCTGTAGAGAGCAATGAGGCCTGAGCCTCCTCTTCTCCAGGCAGAGCAACCCCAGTTCCCTCAGCTGCTCCTTGTAAGACTTGTTTTCCAAACCCATCTCCAGCTTCATAGCCATTCTCTGGACGTGTTCCAGGGCCTCAGTGTCCTTCTTGTAGTGAGGGGCCCAAAGCTGAACACATGTACTCAAGGTGGGGCCTCACCAGAGCAGAGTACAGGAGGATGATCACCTTCCTGGTCCTGCTGACTACACTATTCCAGATACAAGCCAGGATGCTGTTAGCTTTCTAGGCCACCTGGGCAACCTGACAGCTCCTGTTCAGGCGAGCATCAACCAGCACCCCCAAATCCTTTTTCCTCTGCGCAGCTTTCAAGCCACTCTCATCCAATCCTGTACCATTGCATGGGGTTGTTTTGGCCAAAGTACAGGACCTGGCACTTAGCCATATTGAATCTCATCCCATTGTCCTCTGCCCATCAACCCATCCTGCCCAGGTCTCTCTGCAGGGCCTTCCTGCCCTCTGGCAGATCGATGACTTGGTGTCGTCTGCAAACTTACTGAGGGTGCACTCAATTTCCACATCCAAGTCATCAATAAAGATATTAAAGAGGATGGGCCCCAACACCAACCCCTGGGGAACATCACAAGTGACTGGTCACCAGCTGGATTTCATTCCATTCACCACTACTCTCTGGGCCTACCCATCCAGATAGTTTTTACCCCTGCCCAGAATGTAGCTGTCCAAGCCATGGGCTGCCAGCTTCTCCAGAGAATGCTATGGGAGAGCATGTCAAAGGTCTTGTTAAATCTAGGTAGACTATGTCAACAGTCTTTCCCTCATCCACCAGGTGGGTCACCCGGTCATGAAAGGAGATGAGGTTGGTCAGGCAGGGCTTGCCTTTCATGAACCCATGCTGACTGAGCCTGGTCCCCTGGTGGTCCTGCGTATACTGCATGTTTGTATTTAGGATGACCTGCTCCATCACCTTTCCTAGCACCCAGGTCAGGCTAACAGGCCTGTCACTCCCTGGGTCCTTTTTATGACCCTTCTTATAGATGGTCATCACTTTAGCAAGTCTCCAGTCATCTGGGTCCTTTCCAAATGACCATGACCACTGATAGATGATGGAAAGCAGCTTGGCAGTCATATCTGCCAGTTCCCTCCGGAGACTTACAAAGGAAAATTTCAAAGACCTTTCAATCACCTTTCAAACCTCTTCTACAAAGTGTTTTTCTGCATTTTCCTTTACCAAATATAGCTCTGACCTGAAATTGCTGCCATATGATTATAGTAACTCTTATTTAAATGTACACTGAACTGCTTGTGGTTCCTGAGTTTGATTCTAGTTCTGTGGTATGTCAATAGCTTTGACTGAAGTTGGTGAAAGGTACTAAGATCCTGCTGAGATAATTTCAGATCACAGGCTTTCCATGTTATGTCACTTTTGTTTTCCACTTTTAAGAGTACAGTGTAACTGCTTTAATATGGCTTTTCCATTCCTACCTTATATGCTTCCCTTATCTTTCTACAGTGCTTATGATAAGATCTTTCTTTCAGGACTGATATTCCTTTCACTCCAGCTGTGCTTACAGTTCTTTTCTTAACTTTCCCCTTTTCCAGCTGTCTATGCTGTCAATTTACTCTTGTTTGCACTCACTTAGTTTTTTCCCCAAGTAAGGATATTATTACAGACCTCAAGATTTGTCTTCTGATAATCCTATCCCCAGCAGTCATGACCATTTCATTTCTGTTTGTTTTTTTTTTTTTTTTTTTTTTTTTTTTTCTGAGATTAAAAATGAAAACACAACATTCTTGTTTCAGCTGTAGTTTTATTATTAAACATCCATGATTTTCTTCAGTGCCTCCAATCTGCTGGAATTTGTTTCTAACATCAGGCAAGCAGCTTTCATGTCAGACAATAAACCTCTGCTGATCATCTGCAAGTTTCTAACTCTATCCAAGTGAATATTTAATACTTGCATGAAATTCTCCATAGAGTCTATGATTCTAGATCTTAAAATAGACATCATTTCAAGACAGTCATTCAATATAGATTTTTAGGGATACAGATTTTTTAGGGAAAATTTTACTTTCTGATGCAAGGCATTTGGCAACTAGTAAGTTGGAAACAGACTCATATGTAATGCAGTCTTTGTAAGATCCTATCATAAGAATAGAGAAGATTAATAATAAACTTTGGAATTTAATATCCTAGTGCTTTAACCACTATCATTATAGAAAAGAGATTATCATTAGACAAACAATACTGAATGAAAAGTCAATTTGTGACATTATCCTAACTGAAACAGGTAATTGATTTTTGATAGATGTTTTATTGCTGATGGAAATTATGATTTTAGGAATGAAGGAAGGAAAAGTTCACTTAAGGCAGGCAGTCTTGCAGAAAATCAACTGTGTATTTTGGATGTTTTATAGTTAAACTTTTTTTGCTGGTTTAAATTTAAATAGATTCAAACCTTTCAGAACAATGAACAAAAGATGATGATTTACCATACTCTTTTGTGTCCTAAAGAAAGTATTTTGGTCTTACATAGCTGAGATATTTCTGGAAGCCTAAGAGGATATTACTACCTGGAGGCAGCTTCCTGGTTTTCTGTTTAGAAACCTTGAAGGTGGCAAGAATCCAGCTCTCCAAACTAGCTGTCTAAAGGATATTGTATAAAGGTTCTCGTCAGACTGTGGGAAATGGGGGAAAAATTAAACACCTGATGATCAAATGTTTCTTCTGAACCTGCAGAGACTTCAAGACTTTAATATATGCCGGAATTAACTGAAATAAGTGAAATGAAGAGTAATAAACCAGTATTTGTATTCTTTTCTTTATCCCATCCTAGTGTAACTACGGCTAAAGTTCTAGTCAATATTAACATATCACACCCTAAATAACATGTAGTGGGAGCTGTCCTGTAGCAGAAGATCTGATCATTTTATCACTGGAAACTGGTAGATATGTCAAGGATTAATATACTTTTAGAATAACCTTGAATTTGGGAAATAATAGTATCCTCAGGATACTATAATATCTGTTTTTTCCAGTGTTTCTCACATGATTTTTACCAACATGTGTTTTTATTTTTCTCTGTATTTCATCTCTGCTTTCTTTTTTGACCAGTTTGCACATTTGAGCAACCAACATATGCTTAGGATTAAAACCTGAGGCTTAGTACCATGTTTGGAAGAAAAAAGAACAAATGGATCTGGAGTTTATACCTGTTAGGCAAAAAATATAGGTACCCTTAACAACAGAAGTGGATGTTGTCTGTCTCATGTCACTGGCAGGACAAGAAAGTGTCTCATTTGTTGTCTACACACTGTAAACTGATGGACCTGATGTCTGTAATCAGTCAGTAAAAGCTTCTACTAATCTAAAAATCCTGGGTTCAAGCCCCATTGCCAAATAATTTTCCATAACTTTTGCAATAAATACTGACAAATCATGATTGACACATCTCTCTATTCCTCTCTCTCCCCTGCCCTGCATAATTGCCAACTGTGTTAAACATTCCCTGCAGGCACATAAAGGAACCTACTATCAATATTTTGATGATCCATTAATGTGGGCCCTATCTGATTGAGTTTTCTGCTTGTTCACTTAGAATGTAACACTTGGTGACCTTGAAATATGAGCATTAAAGACAGGATACCTTATCTTGCTGCATGTCACTATCACCAAATAAAGCTTCTATTACGGGTGCTTTGAAATGAGCTGTTGGAAGAAAAGAGAACCTCTACTCTTAAACCTACCTTAACACAAAGTCTGTGTTATTTATTTACGATGTTACATGAATCATCTGCACTTTCCCTGATAAGCCCAGGGCTGTGTGTCTTTCATTTCAGCTGACATTTTGCTGCCATTTGCCAGGCTAAATAACTGCTGTGCAATCACACCAAGCTGATGCATGGTCATTGTTTTGCACAAAATGGATATTTAAGTCAGCTGAAAGACTGTTTTGAAGAATAGAATTTGACAAAGTAAATTTTTACTCATATAAGAGAAACCAAATAGATCTGTACCAAATGCACCTTTTGAGATAGCTAAAAGGATTTCTGCAGAGAATTTGACAAAGTATTTTACTTCTGCACATAAAGTAAGAAGTGATTAGTCTGGAACAAAAAGGATTTTTCAGGGCACAGAAAGGTTTTTCTGTGTATATAATTTGGAATTATATACATTCTTAGTCCTGACTGATGAGGTGTTTGAAACCTGTGTTTTTGTAAAGACAAATAACTGTTAGTTACATATTTTCTGTGTGTGTTAAAAAGAATTAAGTGAAATGGTGTTTTTCTTCACCTTGTATTTCTATTTTGTCCTTTCATTCTTTGCTTTGTTTGTTTGTTTGTTTGTTTTTTCTTCTTCTTTTTTTCTTTTAAACCAGAGATTTGACTCTGAATCACAATCCCAGTTCTTGATAAACCAACTGGATTGCATGATTCTTTAGCTTGCTTTATCATGCTCTGAAATGTTAGAATCACATGTTGTGTATAGAGTAATTGAGCATTTTTGTTTCTCTAACTGTAAGAAGCAGAAAATTGAACACATTTCAAGGATAAGAAGTTCTGCCTGCAGTTGTTTAGCTGCTGAGAAAATTTGCTGACAGGTTTGCTTGGATGCGTATGCTCCTATTTGAGAAAAAAAAAATGCAAGCCATACAAAAATGGACTGGAATTGTCCACAACTGACAAGCGACTTCTATTTAGAGATTTAGAGACTGCAGGTTAATAATTTATGAGGTTCTTATGCAGAACACTATGTGACTTTCATTTTCTTGTTCATGGAGCATATCAAATGCAAGGTGTTACTTGTAGGTCTGGACAGATTTTCATTTTTTTTTTTTTTTCCTTCCAATTATTCCTTAAATACCTGCTATGTTATGCAGAATAGAGGGGGGAAAGGCAAATAATTCTAGCTTGAGAAAATGTCATCATGGCATTCATCATCATTTTGTGACATTTGCTGTCCTTTTACTAAGCTCCTTGGCATTTCATGAAACCATGCCTAGACTAATTGTACTTTCATAAACTGTTGTTTTCCCTTATTATATGGTTTGAGAGTATCTTCCATGCAGGAATGTCAACACGTTTAACAAACTCTAATGACTAAAGCTTTGAACCCCCTCCTGATGTACAGTATAAAGGTTTTTACCTGTCCCCACCTCAGTATGAGACGGTTTTTAGTGACAAGACTATGGGCGCACTATACAGCTAAAACTGTTGTTTTATGGCATTGATGATGAATGAAGATGGATTGCATCCATCCAACAGTCTAGTTTCATACCCATCCCACCTCCAAGTCCCACACAAAGAAGCTATAAAAAAAGTTTCTTTTTGGGAAAAAAAAAGGCAATATCTTGCCTTTTTTATTTGTAATAAAAAATTTTATTTGCAATAAAAAAGGCAAGAAAGTGCCCCTTTCTTCTCCTGTTTGTAGTCCTCAGTTACTGTGGAAAGGTGGATCCAGCACCACATTTTCCTGGACATTTTCACCTCCCCACAGGATGTTCTCTGTTATTCAGCTCCTGTGTTACAATTTGCTGAAGCTAATGCTCCCTTGCAGAAAGCTAGCACTGGTAGGGTTTTACAGGAAATTACATGAGGAAGCATTTGGGATAAAGTATTTTGCCGAGAAAGAGGCTGAGCACAGCAACTGGTGGTGAGCCTGTAATGGCAGGGATTACCTGCAGGTTGATCTGCTGCCTCTTCCCCTACCCTAGTGGGGGATCCAGAGTACTGACATGTTGCAGGTGAAGCAGCCTTGTATATGTGAGCACCTCTTTCTGTGTGCAGGCTGGAGAAAGGCTGTGCAGATCATGGGTTGTGTTGCTATGTGTCCCATGAGTACTCCTGTGCAGGACTAGCTGGTTTTATATGGTCCTAGAGAACTTCTCAGAGGCCTGGATTTTGCTTTGGCTAAATAAAATCACTTTCCTAGATACATTTCTGTGAAAACAGGCACTTGGGGCCAGTTCTGTCAGGAAGAGTTTTACACCATAAAATTATATCCTCAGAATTTTGGCGAAAATCTCAAGATATTAATTCCTTGGGAACAGATTATGGGTGTAAAGACCAGTCTGGTAGAAGAGCTAGTCATTTGTCAGTCAAGTAAAAAGAAATGTGAGGCAAACAATCTTATGCGCTTACTATCTTGTCAAAAATAATTGGCTCATTAATCTTAGCTATATTAATTTAGTCATATTATGAAGGTCAAATGCAAGAAGATCCTTTTGGGTTCTCATCAAGTTAAACACAGCTCTCTATGTAGTTAGCAGAGTTTTTCTCTCTAAAAATAAAATTCCAATAACACTTTTAGCAATTTAATTACATACAATAATCAGGGATATACTAAGACATACAGAGTGAATGAATAGACTGCACAGACACAAGAAGAAATAAACACCATCAACACATTCCTTATGTACATCCATAAAAGGCATTTCTTGCCTATGAAAAATGAAGCTTTTATGAGAATAATATTATCAGATCACTTTATAAATACAGATCTACTTATATTATTTATGTTGATATAATCTGAGGAAAGAAAATTCAGCAAAACTAATGAATTTTTGCGCAAATACAGTTTAACTGGTTTATTGGTATTGGGCCAGATATCTCATACACTCACACCCTTATTGAATTTGGTGGACAAGACAGAATACATGATTCTCCTGTGTTCCTAATTTCTTTTCCATCATGTAGTTTACATAACTGTGGTTTGCAGGTTTCTATAGTATTTAAAAACATAGGAAAAAAAAAATCACCTAAATAAGCATTTTTTTCTCACTTGCCTTGCAGATTGTGATTATTTGGAACTGCAGGTTAACCACTGAGAGACTTGACAAAATTAAGAACATTAACATGTATTTACAGCTTTATTAATTCATTATCAAACTCCATACAATGTGTAGACATTCTTCTGACTTCACTGACTCATATAATAGCAAGGTAAAGGACCTGTAAAAAGTTTCAACACAGTAAAGGGAAATAGTTGGTATACCAGCTGCTTAGAGGACATAGTTGTCAGCCAGTACTGAAGCTTGTAGATGCAGTCATGTCATTCCTGTTTGCTAAACTTTAATTTTATGTGGTTGGTAGCAGTTTAAGTTGTCTGCAGATTCTAGTTTATGATAAGTCCTTGGTGCAGCATTTTTTCTTGTACTGGTTTTATATTTATATATTTATTTATTTATTTATTTATTTTCTAACCACATGATTTTAGACATTTTTAGTATTTCGCTAATGCTTTTTTTTTTTTTTTTTTTTTTTTTTTTTTTGTCCATTCCTAAGCAAGTTGCCAAGTTGTTCTCTAAAAAGAAATTGTTGAGGATAGATACCTCCTTACCTCATGAGACTTATTTAATTAAAGCAAATAAATTATGTTCATAGCATGTATACCAGGTATTTCAAGACTATTTTCACTTCAGGGCTTTAAGGGACTGGGATAATTAGCAGATGGAGCGGGAGCACAGGTCATGCTTCCCTCCATCCCTACAGTGGCAGGGAAGGGTACAGAGAGGACTCAGAAAGCCCACCTGATAAACAGATGGCTCAGAGGCTGGTGCCAACACAGAAATTTGTGGGTGGTTTTTTTTGTTTGTTTGTTTGTTTGTTTGTTTGTTGTTTTTTTTTTTTTTTTTTTTTTTTCAATTTTTTTGACCATGGGGCGCATTACTCAGCACCCAAACTGCTAACTGCAGATGGGTCCCACCGGTCCCAAAAGGGAAAACAGACACTAGCACAGGAGCTGGCAGGGCTCACTGAGAGGTGTTTAAACTAGGTAGGAAGCAGAATGGGGACGGGGAGGGAATAAGGCTTGTTAGAGGTGTGCCAGGGGAACAGTGTCAGTGCCAGGGTAGCAGGCAATGTCCCAACTGAAGTGCATCTACACTAATGAACGCAACATGGGTAACAAACAGGAGGAGCTGGAAGCCATTGTGCAGCAGGCAGACTATGACTTGGTTGCTATCATGGAAACGTGGTGGGACCACTCTCATGACTGGAGTGCTGCAATGACTGGCTATAGGCTCTTCAGAAGGGACAGGCAGGATGGAAGGGGTGGTGGTGTGGCTTTCTTTATTAGAGAGTGTTTTGATGTTGTGGCTGAGACTGGGAATTATAAGGTTGAATCCCTATGGGTTAGGATCAAAGGGAAGGCCAAGGCAGGCATTGTGGTGGGGGTCTATTACAGACCGCCAAACCAGGATAAGGAGACAGATGAGGAATTCTACAGGCAGCTGCAGAAGTTGTGAAATTGTCGGCTCTTGTCCTCATGGGGGACTTCAGCTTCCCAGACATATCCTGGAAATACAACACAGCTCAGAAGAAGCAGTCTAGGAGGTTTCTGGAGAGTGTGGAAAATAGTTCCCTGATGCAGCTGTCTAGTGAGCCTACCAGAGAAGGTGCCCCGCTGAACCTTCTGTTCACAAACAGAGAAGGACTGGTGGGAGATGGGGTGGTCAGGAGCTGTCTTGGGCAGAGTGACCATGAAATGGTAGAGTTCTTTTTTCTTGGCGAAGTCAGGAGGGGTGCAAGTACAACTGCTGTCTTGGACTTCCAGAGGGCCACCTTTGAGCTGTTCAGGACACTGGTTGGCAGAGTACCTTGGGAGGCAGTTCTGAAGGGCAGAGGAGTCCAGGAAGGCTGGGTGCTCTTCAAGAAGGAAATCTTAAAGGTCTGTCCCGATGTGCCCAAAGACAAACCAACATGGAAGACTGGCCTGGCTGAACAGAGAGTTGTGGCTAGAGCTTAGGAAAAAAAAGAGGGTTTTTGATCCTTGGAGAAGAGGGTTGGCCACTCAGAAAGATTATAAGGATTTTGTAAGGATGTGTAGGACAAAATTAGATAGGCCAAAGCTCATCTGGAGCTCAATCTGGCTACTGCAGCTAAAGACAACAGAAAATGTTTTTATAAATCCATTAACACAAAAAGGAGGACTAAGGAGAATCTCCATCCTTTACTGGATGCAGGGGTAACTTAGTGACGAGAGATCAGGAAAAGGCAGAGGTGCTTAATGCCTTCTTTGCCTTAGTCTTTAGCAGCAAGACCAGTTGTTCTCTGGATACCCAGTACCCTGAGATGGTGGAAGGGGATGGGGAGCAGAATGTGGCCCTCACAATCCACAAAGAAATGGTTGGTGACCTGCTACGGCACTTGGATGTACTTAAGTCAATGGGGCTGAAGGGATCCACCCAAGGGTACTGTGAGAACTGGCGGAAGAGCTGGCCAAGCCACTTTCCATCATTTATCAGCAGTCCTGGCTATCAGGGGAGGTCCCAGTTGACTGGCGGCTAGCAAACGTGATGCCCATCTACAAGAAGGGCCAGAGGGTAGACCCAGGGAACTATAGGCCTGTCAGTTTGACCTCAGTGCCAGGGAATCTCATGGAGCAGATTATCTTGAGTGACATCAAGCGACACTAGCAGGGCAACTACAAGGGCGCCTCACTACAAGAAGGACATGGAGGTACTCAAACAAGTCCGGAGAAGGGCAACAAAGCTGGAGAGGGGTCTGGAGAATAAGTCTTATGAGGAGTGGCTGAGGGAGCTGGGATTGTTCAGCCTGGAAAAGAGAAGGCTCAGGATCAACCTTATCACACTGTATAGTTACCTTAAAGGAGGCTGTAGCAAGGTGGGGGTTGGTCTATTCTCCCATGTGCCTGGTGATAGGACGAGGGGGAATAGGCTAAAGTTGGACCAGGGGAGGTTTAGGTTGGATATTAGGAAGAACTTCTTTACCGAAAGGGTTGTTAGACATTGGAATAGGCTGCCCAGGGAAGTGGTGGAGTCACCATCCCTGGATGTCTTTAAAAGTTGTTTAGATGTAGAGCTTAGTGATATGGTTTAGTGGAGGACGTGTTAGTGTTAGGTCAGAAGTTGGACTAAGTGATCTTGGAGGTCTCTTCCAACCTAGATGATTCTGTGATTCTGTGAAAATATGTAATTTTGTGTACAGTTTTCAAAATCTAAGTCAGTCACATGCAGTTTCAGAAATCTCAGCCCATCTGGACTTTTATTCTAGCACATTTTCCTGGTATGATTTCTTGAACTTCTCTTTCCACTTTCAGTGGCCATTTATATGGTGTACGTATAAGTTAGGAACCCTGTAACCTTCCACTCTGGATAACACAAGCAAGTAAAGACAAACAGGAGTGGCCAAGAAGGAATATAATATTAGGAAAAATGTGCGTGCTTGGGTCATGAGATAATGCTTGGTTCAGGGTGACCATGACTGCATTCTACAGGAAGTGCCACTGAGCTGTAAAATCCCACACTTGTGTAGAAATACCTGAAGTTCTCCAAAACTGCTGATTCTTTGAGGCAAGTAAATAGAAAGAGATTGTCCAGGATAATTTTTAAAGGCTCCTCTCATACATTTTTCTTAAGTATCTAAGAACTAAACCTTGCCTGTTTATTGTCTGTACTGCAACTGAATCTTAATTAATTTTTCATTGGTTTTCTCTGACAGGTTTTTGAACCATTGTTACTTTATTGTTTTGGCATATTTAGTTCCCCAGATGCTGCAAGCCATTATATTATCTTCATTGTTTTGTATCTTCTTCACAGTTCTTCATATCATTACAGACATTCAAACTTATCCAGCTAAACACATGTGTGAAGAGCTGTCAGGAAGAGCCTGCAGGAATTAAACTGTGGTGTGTCTCAGGCTTGTGAACAGAAGAGAAAACTTGTAGAGCCACTTTGTCCAGTCAGTGGATTCTCTCCTCTTTATCTCTCTTCCAATAAATCTTTACATACATATTTCTCCTTGGTATAAATTGTAAATCTACAGAATTTGTCTAACTTTAAAATTAGACAAATTTAAAGTTTTAAAGATAAAGTCTTTGCTTTATCCACATCAGCAGAGGCCTAGGAGAACTGAAATGTGGTTTTAAAGCTATAGTTACTTCCTCTTAGTATGCAGATGGCTATTTCTGAAATATGATATTTTTTATTTATTTTATTTTATTTTATTTTATTTTATTTTATTTTATTTTATTTTATTTTATTTTATTTTATTTTATTTTATTTTATTTTATTTTATATTTTATTTTATTTTATTTTATTTTATTTTATATTTTATTTTATTTTATTTTATTTTATTTTATTTTATTTTTGTCAAGAATCTGAAATGTTGCCAACTGTCACTTACAGGTAATTATCTACGTGTGTTCTTTTTTCATCTCATATATACGATATATAAGGCTTAGTCTTATACAGTCTTTTCCTCCCCCATTCCCCTTGTGTTTTGGTTTGTTTTGGTTTTTGTTTGTTTGGTTGGTTTGTTTTGTTTGTTTGTTAGTTTTGTTATGTATATAGGATGAGATGCAGGGTGTGCTGCTTCTGTGCAGTTACTTTTAAATTAGATTGGTACCCTGTCATAATATTTCTGTGCAGTGCTGTGTGTTTTTTAAAACAGAATACTATTGCTGAATATAAGGCCATGCATTGCACATGGCTATATCTTAGAAGTCAAGGAAATCCAAGGGACATCTATAAATATATTTCCTCACCACAGTCTGCAGGTCTCTGGGAGGACAAAAATAAAATAAAATAAAAAATAAAAAGTGACTCTTCCATTTCTTTTCATTGCTGCTTCTTTCTAGTTTTCTTACTTTCAGATAAGATGCTGCAACCTAGCCTATTCTTTTTCTGGAAGTCAGTCTCAAACGCACTTTGAGAAGTGAGCTCACAGCCGTGCAGAGTCTGTCTCGTTGCACTCTAGATTAACTCTTCTACTCCTTTGGGTGCCAGGGGAGCATGTGTTCTGAATAAACATGACAACACAAAATTAATCCCATTTCTACAGCTTTAACCTGTTTTTACAATTTAATATTCTGACATGACAAATGTACTGTCGCCTGAAACATGTGCTCTGTTTAAGCAAAATGCTGGTGTAAAGTGTCCTGTTGGGAGTGATAATAAGACTTGTAGCCTTTACATCATCTGTTTCTTAACTTAGGGTTGTGATTTTGCTGTGCAGTCAGTATAATTCTTTTTTTTTTTTTTTTTTTATGGGAAATTTAGAGGGGCTATGTGAATGCTGTAGTCAATGATCCTTATTAAGCTAGTAGATTAACTTGGAATAGAAGAAGAGTATAAAATAATTGTAGGAGTAAAATTTACAGAAAGGAACATTTGATGTTGCATGCCCTCAGTTTTTCTACATCTAGCAAAACTACAGCCAGCTTTCAAATAATGGCTTTAATTTAGGATTCTTCCTGCATATTTTGCCATTCTAGTTGGGCAGTTTCTCATAATTGTTAACCCTGCAGCAGTTTCTAATCAGTCATAGATTACTAAAAAAAAAAAAAAAAAAAAAAAAATTCTGAAAATCATGTCTCATATGGATCTCTCTATCTCTCTCTCTCTATATATATATATACATACATTTCCTGTACAAATGCAGTGACTTAAATACATTTAAATTTTTCTATCACAGCTCTTTGAGGTTTAATTCTCTTACACTTCTTCATAAACAGATATAGCCTGCCCACCCTTCCATTGAGTATGAACTGGCTCAAACCACTATAAAATCAAGTTGGGAAAAAATGCTATTTATTACAAGTAGTCTTCATTCTACACATCATTTATGGAAAAAAAAAGTGCACAAAAAGGAAATTTATTGTGTTGTCTTTCTGTTAGATATGTTAAATGATGTAGTGAAATGTATTTCTACCATTGTAAATTCCCAGCTTATATTTTCTGGAAAATGTTGAAGCACATCTTGCCTCAGTCTGTAAGACTATCAAAGCATTGATCACGTCACTGACAGTTTTACTCTAATTATATATTTGTGATGTGCTGTGATATAAAAGCCATTCTTCTGTCTTTTTGTTTGTGGAGAACTGAAGAAATACATTTAATTCCTCATAAATTCCAATTAATGCCCAATTTAATAGATTGCTTTGTGGTTGTTTAGGTATGTGTATGATTCAAGGGACAGGGCACTATAAAAGTAACTTAGCTTCTGTTCCTATTAATTGTCATGAATACATATAATATCTAGTTGCACTTCCAAAAACTGAGCTGAAGCACTCTCATTCAGTAAAAAGTTTCTGAAACTTTCATCAAACGTTGTGATAACACCAATATCCTCAACAAATTCTGCCTGTTCTAAATTTCCTTTCTACTTCAAATAGAGATCAGAATACTTCCTTCCCATCAAAACACAAAGGTGTGCTTTTGTGGGGTGAAGGGACTGCAGTAGTATATCTATTCTTTGTTGTGAGTAGCAAAACCTTTATGTAGGTTCAGAGACATGGTTGGAAATGTGAGCAAGAGGCATCTTGTTTTATTTACAGTGACATGTAGACAGCAGGTAGCCAGCCAACATGTTTATTTCTGTTCATATTTATTACTGTATGCTATAGCACTGCTGCTGATTTCTGAACCTCCTGGCATTTTGTGTAGCACAGGTTCTGGGTACAGCAAGTGAGTCATTAATATTACGGGAGGACATTTCTTTGATGACTTTTATTATTTAAACGTTCTGTGGAAAGCACTAAATGTTAGAATGATAGAATTCCCTGTCTTCTGCCCTTTCATCTTCCCTCTGTCCAAACCTCCTCTAACAAAAACACTGCAGTAAATTGCTTAAGGCACTGCCTTGTCTTCTCAATCTTTCAGATTCTTTCTCTTTCCCACTGCATACAGTCAGTTACAGCCCCCTCCCCCGCATTGATCTGTCCTTTGTTTTAAGAGCTTTTGTTCTCCTCTTGTGATGTTGCTAAAACAAAAAGAAAGGAGACATGCATAATAATGCAGGGCCATTGGTGCCAAGGCTCATTGTCCTGTGTCGCTAATGGTACAACCACTGACCTTTCCCCTGCTGTGCCAAGTGCTGTTAAGCTGCCAGCCTACAGAATTAAAAAGGTTCCTTGCTCTCCCTGTGCTCTTCCTCCACCAGTTACACACTTTCTCGTCAAGAATCAAGAATAAAAAGAAAGAATTTAATTAAAGTGAATTTTTCTATCCATTGTTAAATGATTCTTTTCAATAGTGATGGCTATTTTTAAATTCTCTGCTCTTTAATTTCTCTGCTTTCCTCTTAGTTACTGCAGAGCAGTCTATCTGATCATTTTAAGTGTGACAAATTCACTAAGAACAATTTCCATACCCTAAACAAGTCCGTCACTCACCTATTTCTACATCTTCTCTCTAGTGCTCTGCCTTTCTAATGGCTATTAATCACTGTGTTTCAAGCAAAAGACAGTATTTACATCCTGCATAGCAACTGAAATATAGATTTAATATATTAAGCTGAAATAGATGTTCTGTTCAGGTACATGAATAAGCAGGTGCAACCTCAATGAGAAATCAGAGGGCTGAGGCCAGCTTCTCAGTAATAGACATGAAACAGGAGTGAGACCTTGTTCAGCTTGGCAGAAACAGAGCTGAATTCTGGGGCTTATCCCTTAAACAAGCACAAGATATCCTCTTGAACACCACTACGGAAAGACTAGGACAGATTCTATGACTCCCAAAGTCATGGTATAAAACTTTTGACATTAGCTTTTTTCTACTGCTCTCTTCCATGGCATGATTGGGATCCCAGAAAAATGTAAATCATACCAGCTCCTGCCCTTGTGGGAATGAGGATGAAGAATGAATGGAAAGAAAGGAGCTAAAAATGCTCCCCTATAAATCTGTGCTGGCCTGTACGTAGAAGACTGTACATACAAGGAGATAAATAACTTCTGTTAAGGAAAAGACTGCACAACCCATAAGATCCTCTCACAACAGAACATGGACTTTTATTCTCTGTTTTTACTTGACAGTGATCACCATCTTTTTTATTGTAGTGTGTAAAGCTGGAATGGGATTTTTCAGACATGGCAAAGATTGTCTAAATCTTCTATGATCAAAGGTGGTGGTAAAACTTCTATTTCTGATGACAATGCCAAGAATTTAGGCCAGTTCTGAGAACTATGAAAGTCATATCTCTGTCCAGGTAGGTGTTTGCTTTCATTCATGTTTTTGTATCCCGGTAAGATAATAACATCTGTTTGATGTTCTCCTATCTGAAAATAATAGAGAAATAATATTCTTACCATCTTTTTGTATTGTTATTTTTACAATTCAGTGTTGATTTGGTGAATATTTTGATATAGCACACTTTTTTAACCTTTCCACAAGACAGGTAACTAGCCTTATAAAAAAGTAAGTCATCACCCAATTGTCTATCTTTTACTTCTTTTAAAATAATATGTAGCACTGTATTGTGGATTTCTAGGAACAAAGCTCACTCATTCTTCACATGCTGTATTATTTTCAATGAATCACTTATTTACAGTTCAAGCCAAGAGAGTAATAATATTCCTGACTATTTGTAATACTTTTGTCCTACTACCTTAATAAAGATGAACAGTATTTAACAACCAGCCATTGGAGATCTCTTTATTTCAATTAGCAAGGGTGCTTTTCCTATCATTTTGTCAGAATAAAATGCATCCTGGAAGATTCCTTACTGTGTTCCCCTAGCTGTTGATTTGGAGTGAATTAAAGGAAACATTGTGGTAGGTGAATAGCAGGGGAAAAAAAATAAGGTCTAACATTAAACAATATAAATGCCTTTTGCTCTATCAAACCTTAGGGCAATGTCTTTTCAATGTCATGCTTTAGTAAAAGTCTTTTTAGTGCATGGATGTCTTTCTAAACAAGGCAGACAAAAGCTTTTATTTTAAAAGCAAACAGCTAAGTGATTTGCTGTACACTTGCCATGAATAGTAACGAGTAGATTTGTGGTGTGTTCCTCTTTTTAATTAGCACATTGCTATAACCTGACTGCTGCTTTTGCTGTATGGATGAGCACTGTCTTATTACAATGCATCTAGAGGATACTACTTGAAGCAGTTCATGAAACAAGTTAGAAAAAAAATACCATGGAGTATTGGGATTGTTTTGAAATACTTTTATGTTTTACTCACTTATTTGTGGAAAGAATTGGCTGTTAAAGCTGAAAGCAAATCCAGTTGTAGGCATTGTGTTGCATAAAAATAACTTTAAAATAGATTTTTATTGTGAGAGATTGTTTTTCCAGATCTGGGATATATGTATGCAGATATAGTATTTAACAAGCAAAACAAACAAACAAAAAAATTTAGACTTAGTTCTCTTGTTATAAATTATATATGCCTTAAGTATAATGAAATTTTAAAGTTTCATAATTGAATAAAATGGAAAAAAAATATTTTTAATTACATCTTTATAAGTTTATCTGATTGAGTATTTTAAGTGGAATTTTTATTTAAAAAATCTCACAGCTGTTCCAGATAAAGCAGAATTTTTAAGTAGTAACATTAAAATACAGAAATATTAGGACTTATGTCAGAATTTTCAGGCAGTGGAAGAATGGAAAAAAAAAAAAAAAAAAAAAGAAGGGCTTAGTAAAAGGGAATCTGTTTTTCATTATGATAGCTGCACTTTTAATGGAGACTTCGTGTGATTCAGAAAAATATAATCTGAGATAATAAACAGCATACCTATTACATAAACCAATAATAATAAAAAAATATAGAAGAATGAAATGGAATGACTAAATCAATTGTAAATTCCTTCTGTTACCGCAGAATTCAGAGATATCCCATTTGCAGAGTTTTACACAAATATATTCATGATGGCTTCACATTCAGATGTTCAAGATTTTTCCCCAGTGTTTCTCCACATGGGTTTTGAGCCCATGGGCATCTGTCCCTCCTTAGGCTTTTTTTTGTCACAGGAATCCTCTCTGCCATGTTCTGTTGACGTATATATGTGCCTTGCTAAATAGGCTTTGCTGAAACAGAAAATGGGCTTTGCTGGTTTTGCTTTTCTGTAAAGTTTGTACTATAAAGGTGCATAAACCATCTCTGTTACTGCACATGGAATGTGATGTCCTGAGTTATGACTGACATCAAAGTACCTAAGAGAGAAACTGGACTTTTAAGATAAATTCCTATGAAAATGTCAGGAACGTTCAAACACCTACAGTGTTTTGGATACTATCAGGAGGTGAAGAGAAATTAATCTTATGATATGGTCTCTCTAAATAATGGTTATGTTTTTATGTAAATACTTTTGTCTATATATAATACAGAAAGATGTCAGAAAAATTTACAGTTTTTTTCTTCTATTACTTTCTCTCTCTCTCTCTCTCTCTCTCTCTTTTTTTTTTTTTTTTTTTTTTTGTGTGTGTGTGTGTGTGTGTAACTTAGTGGTCTCCAGCAAATTCCACAGTAAAAGAATTAGGAAGTATTTACTCAGTTCAGATTTTTTATTATTATTATTATTGTTGTTGTTGTTAATACTTATTTATTTATTAATGAGAGAAGTTGGGAATTCACTTTTAAAAGGTGTCACTTAAATAGGATGAACAGTAAGGCAAAACCCAAGCTTGGCAAATGCCAAACTCTTAGTAGTAATTAGGAATCTTTCTGAAATGATAAGAAATCCAAACAGCCAGAGTGTTTTCTTGAGACATATGTGTAGTCATTCACACAGTGTAGAACTGAAAACACTTTTCAGCTATAGGCAGTAAAGTGAATGAAAAAATATGATGGCACTTTAGCAATCATATTGTTTTGAAATATGGTTGACTTATATTTATGTAACATAGTTTTATGCATGAAGGCATATGGATTTCTTTTAGAGGCAACTTTATTTTTGGAAGGGGTTGAGTTTTCAGAATTTAAAATTCTGTTGGCTCACAGCGCAACACGCAGGTCACCAAATCATGTTGCTTTTTGATACGTTGCTCAAACTTAGAGAAATAAATGAAAGACTTTATCATATTGGCTGCAGAGTTACAGTTACTCATTAACAGTGAAGCCCTGAATGATTTGCAAACTGTGAGCAATTAAATGGTTCTAAACACATTGATATTCTAATATTTATATATGGCACTTATATTGCAGAAAAGGAGAGGAGGGAGGGAGGGAGGGAGGGAGGGAGGGAGGAAGGAAGGAAGGAAGGAAGGAAGGAAGGAAGGAAGGAAGGAAGGAAGGAAGGAAGGAAGGAAGGAAGGAAGGAAGGAAGGAAGGAAGGAGGGAAGGAAGGAAGGAAGGAAGGAAGGAAGGAAGGAAGGAAGGAAAGATCTCTTAAGGCATTAAGACCACCTTTAATCTTTAAAAGGGATTTTCAATAGCCTTCTAAACCAAGAGACTAAATATGGTGCCTGAGAAAGAAGAAATTTTTAAATTATTAAATTATGCTACCAATTGACAACTGTAAAATGAATTTAAAATTATTTTAAATCATGTGTGATTTTTTATATATGTGGCATATGGATATACATATTTATATAAAATATATGTAAAATCCATGTCATAATTAGAAAGTCTGTTTTCTAGAGATTTTCTAAGGTTACCAGATGTGATCAAATACTGTTTCTAATAGGCTAAAGTGTATGTTTCTAATGCTTCAGAGGTGAAAAGTGTTAATATTTCAGCTGTCATCACAAAAAATTGCCTCTGACCTAGGATGAGTAAAGGTGATCTTGGAGGTGGATAAGAGGTTACAAAAAGTTCCATATTTAGGAAAAATAAGGAAAAAAAATGGGTTTGCTAGCTGGTTTACTGCTAAAATAAAATAAATAAACTGAAATATTATCATGCTTGGAATTTTCAAATAAAAGTTATATAGGGATAATGAGCAGACAGTGGACTGTGCAGTCAAGCTAAAAGGTAAGTAAATATTTCAGATGTGGCTTTGCAATATACTGTGTCCATATAATTTGTCTGTGTAACTGAAGTATACAACATATACTTTATGTACAGTCAGTCAAACATAATTCTGGCTTCTCTACCATAGGGTATATCTGAGTATGTAGGTACAAACAGCTTACCGTGTCTGAAATTATTCCAGAACTTGCTTTCCATAGCTCTTCCCATGCAGCTGTAATTGATAGTGCACCACAGTGATGTGACATCCTCCTGCAAGGTCTTCTGTAGAATACATCTGCTGTACACTGGGGAAACAAAATATGAGTCTTGACTGAACCTTGCACTAGAAAGGATTCAAACCGGGAAACTGTTCAACACAATTTGCATATTATGCAGATGAGAAACTAATGACAAAGAGTGTTTTGGCAAACTCTGCCTTGTTATCTGGCAATAGTGCATATAGTGGGGTACCTAGACATAATCTCTTCTAATGTCATTTTGCAATTAAAAAAAATAAAGTCAGAGAAATGTATTGAGGTGTATATGCAAATAAGATGCACTTGTGATGAACCACATAATCCTGTGTGATCTAAGCAATCCAGTTCATTTTGGGACACAGGCTTCATGATTGCATGTTATTAATTCTGAATGGTGGAAGAGGGAAAGTAGCCAAGTGCTTACTGAATCCTCATTTCTAGTTTGAGCGGCTGCTTCTTCATCCTTGCTTGCCAGTTCTGAGTGTATTTCAAGGAACATCGCTGAGAACAAAATCGAACACCATCAATATTAATGATCTGAACTAGGAAGATAGCTTTTAGTGTGCAAATTAATTACCCTAATCACAGGGTTTTTTGTATCCATTTTAATGAAATAACTATTTATTTCACTGAGTCCTGAGCTTTTCTTTTGCAAATAAGGCACATTTACATGATAAATACATGAAATTTAAATGGATGACTAAATTAAATTGAAAAGAAAAAAAGACCTTTTTAAATACAATTTTCATAGGAAAAACAGCTAGATTAATGGGTTGGTTAGCTGACTGGCATCTGTGATTAAATCTTTTTAAGATATGTCAAATAGAATTTAATGGACCTCAAGAATTGTCTACATAGTCAGTAATATTCAAGGTTTATTGAAGATGCATTTTATCTCCTATTACTGAAGTGTAGACAGCTGAAGGGACACTGCTTGTGATTGCCCAGTACAGTATAAAGACGTTATAGTTGGAAATAATAATAATAAAAATTAGTATTTCTCTTTTTTCCTGTGTTGCTTGGCTCTTTGCTCTGAAAAATAACATTTTCTACCTGCTGGAATTTAAAACAAGAAACTCCACTTCTTAAAATTGTGGTTTTGAATGTTTGCATAGTCTTCTGATTTAATCACTACATGCATATTAGTTTCATACTGTTGTTTCCTATTAATGACAAGTAAGGAGAAAATGCTTAGTTCAGAGGAATTTTAAATGTATCTTTTAGATTCTATGTGTTTTGAAAACTTTATTTATTGTGGCAAAGCTTTGAAGGGCTCCAAATTCAACAGAAGCAAGATTTGAAACACATTCCAGCTCATTTTTTGATAACAGTCCTGCAGAACAGAGCATCTTTCTCTGCTTGCTTTTTTCCCGGTTGAGCCACCAGAGACATCTCCAGCTTCCTTTGATTTGAAATGATCAATGGCAGCTGCGGCAGGCAGGCAGGGTGCCCGAGGCACAATGCAAACAAGTCTCTCTCCCAGCTCACTAGGATTTACATTTCAATTGCTGCCACATTTTTAAAGATAATTATAACCTTTTTATATTAATATTTTTCTGTGGCCTCTCTGATATTTTAACAACATAAATATTAATTTAGCACATCAAGGAGAACATGCTTCCTTCAGTGCAATAGCTTGAACAAAAATGTCCCCAAAACACAGGGCATCAAACACAGCATCATGAATCTCTGAGCATTAGCCATAGAACAGTGGGCTTCTGATGGATTTAATTTTGCCTGGCCCTGTACTGTTTTAGAGATTACTAGAGAATAACCTTTCCTTTCAACTTTAGAACAAACTGTCCTGATACAAGTGCAGAATGTGTTCACTGTCGGAGCTGACATCTGTGACTTATGTGCCTCCAAACACTGTCTTTACTCTGGTGAAAAATATCAACTAGATGCAGCTGGCTTGATAAAATTGATTTTCTTGGAAAGAGAAGGGGGAAATTGCTGTTGCTGGTACTAAGAATTTCTAAAGAGTTTTGTGTTTCATTACTGCAGTCTTTTTTTATGCTTATTACCAATCCAGAAATACATATCCTCCTCCTATTGCATCAGGACAAGCCATCATAATGTACAGATGGTGCTGTACCTACCCAGATCACATGTTGGGTCATAATATATTTTTTTTGCTTGCTGCTCTATAAACGTTTAGCATGTAGCATATTTTACTTATTTTTTTAAGCTGCCTTTTTTTCCTTTTTTTTTTTTTTTGGTTGTTGTTGTTGTTGTTGTTGATTTGCTTGCTCAGTTTCTCATACAAGTACAACATTTCTAACTACACTCCAGTGTCGAGCATCACTCACTATTTTTACATTCAAGCCCACGTGTGTGTGGGAATTATGCATTTTCCATAGCAACTGACAAATAAGAGGAATTAATGTATATTACAAAGAAAATTGATACCAGTACCCATCTGATGTTACAAAGAGGTCATTCTGTTGCTCTTCTTGATAACGTGCAGAGTTACAATCATTACCTTGGAATCTTTTTATGGACAAGACCTTAATTTCCTACACACCAAAGCCATGAGTTTGAGCATCGCTTGAAGCTGACTGAGGGAATAAAACTGCTCATGAAATATGCATGACTAACACATATGCTGCCAGGGGAACTTAGTGTATTATGTATGACCCTTCTGTAATTGTAAGGAAATGATATTCATTTAAATGGATGTTTATCACAGTTAAAGGTACACCTAATGAGGCAAAGGTCATATGCCTAAAAACACAGGGTTAGCTTACTGTTTCTGGCCTTGTTTAAAAAGGCTATGCCTTTTCACAGTTGTTTCTCCAGCACGTGATCTATATTTATGCAGCTAAAAGAGTCCCTGTCTTCTGTACTTGGATGCCAAATGCAGTATGAAACTAAATTTAATTCTAATATTATATGCATGTATATGGGAAATATCTAGACAGCATATTAAAATTCACTTCAAAACTAACTACTTTTTCAACTGCTGTTGTTTGGGGCAGCTATAGATTTTCTTTTGTTATTATTATTAGCCATTCTGTTATTTATGTATTTTTATTTTTAAAAATCTAACCCAAGTATCCTAAAGTGAATAATGTGCTGTGTGGTGGTGGTGTTTTGTTTGTTTGTTTGTTTGTTCTGCTTTGTTTGTTTTTCAGCTTAAGAGATAGCTGCAATACATCTTGTTTATTTCTGCTTCTATCATCCCTCCTCAATACAAAGACCTGTTTCAAAGTAAACTGTTTTACCTTGCTTCTTCTTAAACTGTAATATTTCTGCAATATAGATTTGGCTTTGTCTTTTCATTAATATGTTCTGAGAGTTCAGGGAGAGATGTTACACAGGACATTCACACAACTTTCATCAAAAGCCAAACCTTTTGATTAGCACTGCAAAGCTTTACCAGTTCTTCTCACAGAATCATTGGTCTGCACAGATAACCCTCAATTTTTCTCACATTGCTTATGAGAGTGACTTTCCAGCCCAACAAAGTTTCTATATCAAAAAAGAGAAAAGCAATTTATCACATTTCAAACTGCTGATAGGAGAAGCTGACAAATTTCAGGACATGTAACTGTTCCAAAAGCAAAACTGAGTCTGGATTACACTCAAGAAAGTTGGCCAAGTTCATCTTGGTCTAATGCCATTGATTTAATACTTCATGATCAACACTATTTAAAGCAGGAAAAAAAAATCTAAATAAAAATAATAATAAAAAAATAATAATAATTAAAAAAAAAAACAGTGGATATCTGGTCTTCAAAGAACTCAAATATTAACATGTACTTCATATGATTTATCAATCAGATGATTTTTTTTTAACAGTTTTCTGTAGCAAAACATTACATAGAAGGCCACAGGTTTTGGTTGGATATGTAATTGGCTGTAACCAGCCTAAGACAGCTGCATATAATACTAACATAACATAAGGAGCTCTAGTGGGCACTGACAATTCAGCTGCGCTGCCTATATGCATGTACATCAACAAGATGCCTCTTAGCCTGCGCAATCAAAAGAACTGTGAAGAAACAGTTTCCTGGAATTTTGGAAAGCTGAGTGTGGAAAACTGCAGACAAACTTCTTTGCATTAGAACCCCAAATATAGGGAAAATTCTAGCCCATAAAACATGCTTAGCTGACTGGATCAATCTCTTCAAAGGCACAGGTGCATATTGCAAACTATGCTTTGATGTTCTGAATATGCTCAGACGTTTTAGACTGCATACACCTCTTCTGAGCCTGGATTTTATGTAAATTAATTAAGTTAATTAGTAAGCAACATTGAACTCATGCCATTAAACTTGTTGTTGTCCTTGAAATGGAAGTAAAGTTTCCCAGCAGTCAGAAATGGAGAGAAGTGGTTGCTTCTTTTCTTTCCTTTTCTTTTCTTTTCTTTTCTTTTCTTTTCTTTTCTTTTCTTTTCTTTTCTTTTCTTTTCTTTTCTTTTCTTTTCTTTTCTTTTCTTTTCTTTTCTTTTCTTTTCTTTTCTTTTCTTTTCTTTTCTTTTCTTTTCTTTTTTCTTTTCTTTTCTTTTCTTTTCTTTTCTTTTCTTTTCTTTTCTTTTCTTTTCTTTTCTTTTCTTTTCTTTTTTTCTTTCCTTTTCTTTTCTTTTCTTTTCTTTTCTTTTCTTTTCTTTTCTTTTCTTTTCTTTTCTTTTCTTTTCTTTTCTTTTCTTTTCTTTTCTTTTCTTTTCTTTTTTTCTTTCCTTTCCTTTCCTTTCCTTTCCTTTCCTTTCCTTTCCTTTCCTTTCCTTTCCTTTCCTTTCCTTTCCTTTCCTTTCCTTTCCTTTCCTTTCCTTTCCTTTCCTTTCCTTTCCTTTCCTTTCCTTTCCTTTCCTTTCCTTTCCTTTCCTTTCCTTTCCTTTCCTTTCCTTTCCTTTCCTTTCCTTTCCTTTCCCTTCCCTTCCCTTCCCTTCCCTTCCCTTCCCTTCCCTTCCCTTCCCTTCCCTTCCCTTCCCTTCCCTTCCCTTCCCTTCCCTTCCCTTCCCCTTCCCCTTCCCCTTCCCCTTCCCCTTCCCCTTCCCCTTCCCCTTCCCCTTCCCCTTCCCCTTCCCCTTCCCCTTCCCCTTCCCCTTCCCCTTCCCCTTCCCCTTCCCCTTCCCCTTCCCCTTCCCCTTCCCCTTCCCCTTCCCCTTCCCCTTCCCCTTCCCCTTCCCCTTCCCCTTCCCCTTCCCCTTCCCCTTCCCCTTCCCCTTCCCCTTCCCCTTCCCCTTCCCCTTCCCCTTCCCCTTCCCCTTCCCCTTCCCCTTCCCCTTCCCCTTCCCCTTCCCCTTCCCCTTCCCCTTCCCCTTCCCCTTCCCCTTCCCCTTTCCCTTTCCCTTTCCCTTTCCCTTTCCTTTTTTTTTTTTTCCAAAAATCCTCTCATGAGGAGATACTCTATCTTTTATCTATCTTGTTACCTAAATATAAACTGTAAGAAGTCTTTTGCTCACAAGCATACATTTATTCCATGTATAAGGAGTGCATCCACATCAATATGCTGCTGCCTGCCAATGGTAGTGATTCCTTTTCAACAGACATGAACTCTCCTGCACTTTTCTTTTACTCTGTGAACTATTAGAAAACTAAGAGCAGAGCTAAAAATGAAAACTAAGAAGAGAGAGTGCCCAACGTGATTCTGAAATATTTTATCAAACAATTTTGCCTGAACAGTACATGTAAAGAAAGATAGTGGCCCTGAGCACACTGTAAGTTCCTTAAACAGACATATACACACACAGCATTTTGAGTTTTATAATGCTCAGAGAGTACTGTGTAAGTACTGTTTCATTATTCTAACTGGAGGGGTATTCTTGGGATTATTTTGGGATTATTAGTTGTTTTTTGTTTGTTTGTTTGTTTGATTTTCCCAGATTAATTGTCCTGGGGAAAATAGCTGCCCGTGGCCTAGCCAGGTATACTGTTCTCTGGGTAAAAAACTGTCTGGAGGGCCGTGCCCCATGGGTTGTGGTTAATGGAGTTAAGCCCAGCTGGCATCCCATTGCAAGTGATGTCTCCCAGGGTACTGGGGCCTATCTTGTTTAATATCTTTACCAATGACCTGTATGAGGGGATTGGTTGAGTGTACCCTCAGTAAATTTGCGGATGACGCCAAGCTGGGAGACAGTGTGGATCTGCCTGAGGGTTGGGTGACCCTTCAGAGGGTTTTGGATAGGCTGGACTGCTGCCTGAGGTGAATGGGATGAGTTTCAACAAGGCTAAGTGAAGGGGCCTGCACTTTGGTCACAACAACCCCATGCAGCATTGCAGGCTTGGGGCAGAGTGGATAGAAGACTATAAAGAGGAAGGGACCTGGGAGTGTTGATCGATGCTCAGCTGAACATGAGCCGGCAGTGTGCCCAGGTGGCTAAGAAGGCCAATGGCATCCTAGCCTGTATTAGAAATAGTGTAGCCAGCAGGAGCAGGGAGGTGATCGTCCCCCTGTACTCTGCTCTGGTGAGGCTACACCTCGAGTACTGTGTTCGGTTTTGGGCCCCTCACTACAAAAGGGACATTGAGGCCCTGGAACGTCCAGAGATGGGCAACAAAACTGGTGAGGGGTCCAGAGCACAAGTCTTATGAGGAGAGACTGAGGGAGCTGGGGTTGTTTAGGCTGGAGAAGAGGAGGCTCAGGGGAGACCTCATTGCACGCTACAACTTCCTGAGTGGAGGTTGTGATGAGGAGGGGGTTGACCTCTTTTCTGAGATAACTGATGATAGGACTCAGGAAAAAGGCCACAAGTTGCACCTGGGGAGATTTAGATTAGAAATCAGGAAAAGCTTTTTCTCTCAAAGAGTGGTCAGTCACTAGAACAGCCTGCCCAGGGAGGTGGTGGAGTCACCATCCCTTGCGGTCTTCGAGAAGCACCTGGACAAGGTGTTACAAGTTATGATTTAGTAGCTGAGTGGGTAGTATTGGTGATAGGAGGAGGGTTGGACTAGATAATCTTGTAGATCCTTTCC
Source organism: Aythya fuligula (assembly GCF_009819795.1). Taxonomy (NCBI): domain Eukaryota; kingdom Metazoa; phylum Chordata; class Aves; order Anseriformes; family Anatidae; genus Aythya; species Aythya fuligula. Next base: position 64,749,255 of record NC_045593.1, on the reverse strand, counting down.
AAACTTGTGTTTCTATGATTCTATGAATTAAGAAACAGCAGTCTTTTTCTTCTCAGTGTTTTTTATTTGTCTGGTTTGGTTTTGGTGTGGTTTTAAATCTTGTGATAAATATACTGCTTTCCTTGCCTGTGCTACTGCAGTGGTGAAAAAATCACATGAGATAAAGCTCATTGCAATACAGTTCCAAAAAGTAATTTTTCATGCAGCTATTCCGGCTGTTAAAATTGCCTAGCTTAATTAGTTGATTTGAGTTGTTTTGTTATATTTTTGCACTTGGAACTGTTATCTAAGAAGACCAAATATCCCAATTCCTCATTTTCACACTTCCAACATTACCGGTCAAGCGTTTAAAAAAAAAAAAAATACTTATTTATTCTAACTTAAATAGAAATTAATGGCTTGTTTGGAGAGGTTGGAAGGAAGTGGAATACGGAGCCAAAATTGTAGGGGATAGCCCACACTTAGAATCATAGAATATGCTGAGTTGGAAGGAAGCCACGAGGATTATCTATCCCAACTGCTGACTCTACTCAGGGCAACCTAAGAGTTAAACCATATACCTAAAAACGTTGTTAAAATGCTACTTAAACTCTGGCAGCTTCGTGCCATGACCACTGCCCTGGGGATCCTGTTCCAGTGCTCAACCACCCTCTGGGTGCAGAACCTTTCCCTAACCCCCAACCTGACCCTCCCCTGTCCCAGCCCCATGCTGTTCCCTCGGGTCCTGTTGCTGTCCCCAGGGAGCAGAGCTCAGCGCCTGCCTCTGCTTCCCCCGTGAGGGAGCTGCAGGCCGCCATGAGGCCTCCCCTCAGCCTGCTCTGCTCTGGGCTGAGCAAACCAAGGGACCTCAGCTGCTCCTCATATACCTTGCCCTCTGGTTCTTTAACCATCTTTGTTGTTCCTGCATTAATATTTTTATATTTTGCTTATATTGTGGAGCCCAAAACTGCACACAGTACTTGAGATCATACCAATACTGAACATAGTGGGATAATCACTTCTTTTGACTACTTAGCTGTACTGTGCTTAATGTACCCCGTGACACAGATGTCCCTTCTGGCTATAAGGGCACATTGTTGACTCATATTAAGTTTAACAACAGCAGAAAGCCATGGATACCTCTCTGCAGGGCTGCATTCCATTCTCTTCTCCTGTCTACAAGTACATCCAGTATTGCACCGGCACAGATACAGTCAGGCACTTGCTCTTGTTAAATTTCATATGGTTGGTAACCACCCAACGCTCTAATCTATCAGGATCTCTCTATAAGTCTTAACTTATCAAATTTAATTGTTAATACTATTGAAATACCTGTTGGGAGCAATAGAACAATTTAATTTCTGTAACCTTTAAAATAAAATAAGCTTAAATAAACAATAAATGTTTTGCAGAAAATATTTCCCATGCAGATATTCTCCTTAATGTCAATTCAAATCATGATGGTAAGTAACAAGTGCACTTGTATTACCATTTTATTTGATTGCAGATTCACTCTTTCAAAGCAAACCTTCTGATAGTTGTCACTTACCAGGCTATGGCTCACATAGTGAAGCAGCGTTGAAGTGATGGATTATAACATAGGTGTATAGTACAGGCATTTAATGCACTCGTATTGCTAATGGACATTAAACACGTCGGACCAGACTGGAGGCAACCCTCTTGACCTGGCTATAGAGTGCTGTTTGCCTTTTACAGTTCTCTTTTTGTCCCCCAACCACCTAATTTTTGTACATATCTGCTTCAAAGGAGCCTCACCCCTTACCAAGTTAGACATGGCTGCTATTGCCATGAGTTAGAAGAAAGTACAAATCTCAATCAGATGGCATAAGGTTTAGTGACCTAGGCAAAATGAACATTCAATAGTTACTCAAAATCTTGACTACTAAAGTAATAATTCTGGCAATGATAAATTGGGTGTAGTTGTTTATTTATAACTTGTTTTCTATGTAATTATGCATGTACAGTTATAGTTTATAACTTCATGCTATACCTGGATTTGGCACTCTAATTTTGTAAAAGATTACCCCAGATGATTACTTTTTTTTTTTTTTTTTTACATTTATTGCTCATTTATATACACAATTCACAACAGAATTTTAATTAAAGGTTCTTTTCACTCATAGGGTTGGTGTCTTCTTTAAATTCCCTTTTCTTCAATATTCAGAATTTCCCAAGCTCTCCTGAGTCTACCCTTAGTTTTAACAGTGATCTTCAGTTCATACAAATCTATTGTCTTGCCTATCAGAACTGTTCATTTATTCATACCATGCCGTCAGTAGGGCTGAAGCAAAAAAGGACAACCTGAAAGTCATCCTGAAACAGCAGTAACAGATAACAAGTTGGGACAGCCATTATTTTATTACCTAGAGCCATATGTCAAGGAGTAACAAAGAAATCACAACAATATATACAGAAGCACTGTTGTGCATAGAGTCTGGGGGAGATCTTGAACAATAAGAATTAGTCCTCTGAGTATTTAATCCCAAAAGATGTAAGGAAAAAAACTCTGCCAATTGGAAAGACTTTATATATCTGTCTGCATTCTGCCGGGCTAGATACAGCCAACAATCTTTTAATCTTCTTCCTGAAGGGTACTTTGAAAACTTACCAAATAAGCATTGCCGTGCGGTAGGAGCAGAGAGTGTATGGGTGTGGTGAGGGGCAGATAGAGAAAGTAAATTGAAGAATTAAGATACATTGAGCAGCAGTAGTGTTAACTTGAGCATATTGCAAACAACTAGAAGATCAAATGGTGATCATTGTTTGACAGGAACACTGGAAACCACAGCCTAGATTTCTATTGCTTTTAATTATTTAGAAGTATAAACATATGAAGTTGAATGCTAATTTTGGTTATGACCTAATAAATGTGCTAAATATCTTTCTTTTTTTCTTTCTTTCTTTCCTTGCTGTACCTTTTGTACATGCACACTGTGTGCATACATACAGTTGTATCTAGCCGTGTAATCTGATTATAGCTGGAACCAATTCCTTCCAGAGCACCTTTCTTTGCTATAGGGGCAGATAATACAGCCTCAGCCACTTATACATCTCTTACTGACTCAGAGGGACTATTCTTTTGATCAGTGGGAATTCTTCAAGAAAGGCTCCCAAGCAAGCTCTAACAGTGTCCCAGGAGTTTATCGGGCATTTATTTGTTCCTTCATCAGAGTAGCTATTCTGTGGGAGATGTAACCAAGATCTTGAGATTGCCTCCTTCTGCCTCACCGCTACTACCCAGCACTTGAAGCATCTGTGATCCTCAGGGGCTGGGCAGCAATACCTGCAGTGAGCTATCTCACAGGGCTTGTGAAACAAAAGGAGTTTCTCTAAGCAAGCTTATCTGCATTAGCAGCACTTGATTCTAGATAGTTGCAGTGCACCAACAATTCAGACTAAAAGAATAACAGTGGCTGAGCAGAACAAACTTCCCACTGTGAAGCAATTATAGTGCTGTTGAATGGCTGATTGCTTGTGTGTGGTCCCCTCGGCTCCCTGATGTGGTGTGCTTATAGTCTTGCAATTGGATAAAATAGATTGGAATGAGTGCTGTCATATAGAACTGCCAGCTGTTCCACTGTTAATAAAGACACTATTTAGCTATTAATACATCCCATTCTTCTCTGCTGTGCTTATTCAAACAAAATATCTTTGTTTGTAGAGAGGGTGTGACTGCACCTGTTCTGGATTCAGGAATCCATGGCCTGTGAGAGACCCCTTGATACTCTTAAACAACAACGCTAGCTTCCAGCCAGAGCTCTGCACAAAAACCAGACAGAATGGGCTTGCTTTTCCAACAGATCTAGCAGACAATGTTCTAAAAATATACCAGCTTTGGAGTTAGTTTCCTACTGCCTGGGCTTTTGCCTTTATTCATTAAACCAGCTAATTCATTTTTAGTATGGAGACCCTTTATCAGCACTCACATTTTAATGTAGTAATTCACAGGAACGAAGACTAAACTGCCAAAATATGTAGAACTTAAGGGGATTGATTATGTCATACTTTGTATATGAATTTAATGGACAGTTAAAACTTGATTCCTTGCATTGTGAGGGAATGGAAGAGAGGGCCAAAATTTTATTCTAAGATCATTTTCTTTTAAGATTATTGAAGGCAGCTGACTTTCATTAAAAATATTTCCATTACAAATATTTATTTTTAGAATACATGGAATTCCTACATGGACTCATTAGAAACTGTATTTTGTTGTGTTGGTAAAAAACTATATATATATATGTGTATTACTCTCTCTATATATATATATTACACTAAACCTGTCTTTAAACAATACAAAACAACAAAGCATACTGTAATAGCCCCAAAATGTCATTTCAGAAATTTATAGTGATATGTGGCTTGTGATGATACTAGGTCCTTCATTTGGCTCTACTAATGACTTGCAATGTGAACTTGGAGAACGTCTTTCTTCTTTTTTTTTTTTTTTTCTTCTTTCTCCACAGAAAAATGTTGCCGTTATCACCCAGCTAAAATGTGGGAGAAATTCACCATAACTGCTGTAGGTGGTTACCTAAATCATAGACAGCAAGCACATTCTGCTATTCTTCTTTTGCATTGAGATAGACCAATGATAAATACTCTGAAAATCCCTTGCCTTCTTAAGACAGGGAGTTTGGAATAAAGTGAGAAAGTAGCTCCCTAATATAATCCCATTTCTAAAGCTAATTTGTAGCATGTTAAAGAAATGGCTCTATTAATTTTAATTAATGAGTAATGATTTTTATTGTAATAACAGTGGACTAAAAATCAGCCCAGACCTTGGATCTGCGACTGGATGTGATAAAGGGTGCTAAAGAAGCAATTTTAGATCTTATGTAATGTCTTCAAAATTCAATTCCAAAAGTCAGTGCTGATGATGTTGATGATTAGTTTAGAGGACACTGATTAAGGTTCTCTCTCTCTCTCTCTCTTTTTTTTTGTTAAATGATCTGGCCTGGTTAAATGAAATACCTGTATGGAAATACTGTTCGTTAATTGCACTTTTGTTTAAGCCTAGGGCCTGGTTCCAAACACACATTTAGATATATTAATCCTCTGAGAAATCTACAGACAAGTGCCTTCCATACAGCCAGAGTGAATTTTGGGATACTATCAAGAAAAAATGTGTATGTGTTCAAATTCACTAAAAAAGCTATTTTGAGGTAATTTTAAAAGTTAAAGCTAAAACTATGTTTTTTGTTGTTGTTTATTTTTTGTTGTTTGTTTATTTGTTGTTGTTGTTTTAATTTAGAAAAAAAATTGTTTGTACTTGCCTAAAGTACAAACAATCATCATATTTTGAAGGTTTAATATGATGATATCATGTAGTTTTAACACAACGTTTCAAAACTGAATAGGAAAAAAATGACTAAGAATTTTGCTACGGTGCTTACCCGCTAATTGTCAGCAAAATAATCCAATATTTCTGAATCCCATAGCTCTGGCAAGAATTCAGTTTATCCTCTAAAATTACCAAGTGCCTAAACTGGAAGGATATTAAGTTGAATATTTTTAAGAATCTATTTCTTTAACTCATTCCCTGTCCTGGTTTCATTTTTGACTGCAAATTTTGAGGGTACATGGTTGCAAAGGGCTTGGGAAAGGTGGGCACAGCTCTGTATTTGGTGCCCATATAGTGGGCATCTGTCAATGCCAGCTACAGCTCTTGACTCTGTCCCACTCTTTATGAATAAATCTGAAGAAAATAATCTCATCTCTGGAGCACTGTTTCCCATATGTATCTGAAAATGATAAGCAATTGAAAAGACAAACCTGTTTATTTCTTTCATCCGTCTTCTCTGTTTAGGTGGGAGGCTCTTCTAGTCAGAGGCTGTTCCTTACTTGAATTTATATAATAATGAGTGTAATGAATAGCTATTTACATTTGAATTTCTCTGTGTCAGTATAAGTAAATAAAATAGATGATAAAAAGTTCTTCATGCCAAACCCTGATTCATCTTTTTCAGAAGAAAAAATAGTGGCGATAATTCAAAAATCGTTCCAAAATTGCTTAGGTAATCATCTTGTCCTCCTCAACTTTTCTTTACAGTCTATGGGAAAATAAAGAACAGCAAATGCATTATTTTGTGGGCTGTAAAAATAACAACAACAACAAAGTTTTAAAAATATAAGGAGTTAAATGAAAAAAAATATATAAATATGCATAATGTAAATATGTAGCATGATCTTCCTTTTCCTGCTGAGGAAATAAAGCACTTGAATTTGTCCATGCAGTGTAATTTCAGTATTTCACTGTTTACAAATATAATCTATCAGCCCACTTGTTGAGGTTTGCTTTCTTGATATGCTTTTTTGTTAAACAAAGCTCATGAAATTTTTAAACAAAGACCTTTTGTGATGTGAATAAACAGAGAACAAAATGAAAGGAATCTGTGCTGATGACTTGTGGAGGTTACATTAAACACATTTATTCTTAGTTGCAGATTGTGCTTATGTGTGAGTCTCACAGTATAATTCTGCACTCAGTCCTGCTCTTGTTAATCAGTTTTTACTCTGATGTAAATGCTTTCACTTCTTGGAGTTACTTCTAATTCATAACAATGTAAGCAAGGAGAGATCAGGCCATGAGTGTTTTTCCCATATCTGTAACTTGTCAAAAGATAACAGCTGAAGAATATTATCATCTCTAAGGGACTGAAGCAAATATTTGTAAATGTTAATATCTTGAGAGAAGATGAGATTTTACTTATCCTAGAGGCATTTGTTTGTAACATTGACACATAATAATAAACCCCACAGTGAATGATAAAATAACATATACAAATTCTGACTTTCTGAATGTTTGTTTGCCAAATTGGCAATGAGATGATGGATAAACCAACAGCCTTAAAACATCTGGAATTAATCTTTAAAAAGGATCTAAATCTGCTTGAGTTGATGTTGGTTGTAGAAACCCTATGACTACCTTGAAGGTGAGCAGGAATGGGGCACATTTTGGTATTTTCTGTTTTACTTTAGCTTGACTGTAAGATTTTCAGAGGACCTCAGTGGACTTCATCTTATGTTCTTAGCTAAACTGCACAGCATCAAGCTGTGGTGTTTGTCTCTCCATGTTGTATTACTCGAGTCTCAGTGAGTGGTTCCTGAATAACCAAATGTGACAAAGCCCAGTAAAATGAATGTGAATTCCAGCAGTAAGACAAATTATATGGTATAATTGTTGTTAAGGTACAATTTCATTTGTGAGTAACTGGACTTTTCAACTCAGTATAATATGGTCTGTTGTGGAATGTGAGAAAAGGAGAATGTGAAGATGCCCCCTGTTTGTTATTGCTTGTTTGACTCTTTCTGTTGGTGATGGTGTTTTGTTGTTGTTGTTCTTTGTTTGTATGTTTGTTTGTTTAGATACTAAGTTCAGCATTTTAATGACAGAGCCCCCATGTCAACAGCAAGAATTTCAAACCACACTTCAGTATCATAGAAACATAGAATGGCCTTGGTTGAAAAGGATTTTAAGGATCATCTAGTTTCAGCCCCCGTGCCATAGGCAGGGACACCACCCACTAGATCAGGTTGCTCAGGGCGGGTCATCTAACCTGGTATTAAACACCTCCAGGGATGGGGCATCCACAGCTTCTATGGGCAACCTGTTCCAGTGCCTCACCACCCTCTGAGTGAGGAACTTCCTCCTAACCTCAAATCTAACTCTTCCCTCTTTTAGTTTAAAGCCATTCCCCCTTGTCCTATCACTATCTACCTAAGTAAAAAGTCCTTCTCCATCCTTTTTATAAGACCCCTTTAAGTACTGAAAGGCTGAGATGAAGTCTCCCCAAAGCTTCTCTTCCGTAGGCTGAAAAGCCCAACCTTTCTCAGCCTATTTTTATAGGAGAGGTACTCCAGCCCTATGATCATCTTCACGGCCCTCCTCTGAACGCGCTCTAACAGCTCCACATCCTTCTTGTGCTGGGTGACCCAGCCCTGGATGCAGCACTACAAATGAGACCTCACAAGGGCAGAGCAGATGGGGGTCAATCCCCTCTCTCAGCCTGCTGCCCACCCCTCTGTTGATGCAGCCTAGGACGCAGTTGGCCTTCTGGGCTCTTAGCACACACTGCTGGCTCATGTTGGCCTTTTTGTCCACTAGAATTCTCAAGTCCTTCTCTGCAGGTCTGCTCTCAGTGAGTTCTTCTCCCAGGCTGAGCTCATGCCTTGGAATTGCCCCAACCCAGGTGCAGCACCTTGCACGTAGATTCATTGAACCTCATTAGGTTCATGTTGGCCCACTTCTCAAGCTTGTCCAGGTCCATTTGGATGACATCCCTTCCTTCTGTTTTATCAACTGCACCACTCAGCTTAGTGTCATCTGTAAACTTGCTGAGGATGCACTTGATCCCACTATGTTGTTAATAAAGATATTAAACAGTACTGTTCTGAGGACAGATCCTTGAGGTACACCGCTTGTCACTGGCCTCCACTTGGACACAGAGCCGTTGACCACAAATGTCTGGGTGTGTCCTTCAAGCCAATTCCTTATCCACCTTCTATTTATGTAGAAGGTGAGAGAGAGAGCGTATAAACAGGTATAATCCTGGTCTGCATTCATCTATTATCACTTCTTCTGTTTCTCCTGACCTCAATATAGGAGTGCAACCAGGCTTTTTAATCTCCCTTGTTGTACCTGCTCCTTCAGTCATATCGGGAGCTGACTGAACTACTCATCATGAACAATTTATCAAATGTGCTGAGGGGATTTTTTTTTTCAGAAAGAATCAGTGAGTCAAAAGCCAGGCAGCAATTTCTAAATATGACCCAAGCATTTACGAATCTAATTCAGGACCCCATGACTCTTGTTTCTAAGTGTTCACGCCACACTTAGAAACAGGACCTACAATTTTACCCCATCCTGTTTCTCACTTCAGAATAGGAGTTGAGTACGAAGCTTAGCTTTATTTTTTTTTAGTTTTGTTTTCTAATTTATTGACAATGTATGCATTTAGTAACTATAAAAAAGGAGGGAGGGATGAGCTATGAACTGCTCATTTTTGAGTGTCTAACAAATGGTTAGTCACCTCATTTCTGTGCCATGGTTTTTAAAATCATTTGAAAGGGCTGCAAGTTCCACAAGGAATCACTGGGGTTTGTGTCTCCCTGGTAGAGGATTAGAAGCATTTGACAGAGGCAGAGAAACGTAAAAAATATTAAAGCAAAGAAAATTGTAATGGATTTAAAATATTTTCCTGTACCCTTTTCATGTCTTCCTGTTGGCTGGTTTCCTGGAATCTAGTTTTAAAATACCTGGGCTCCTTACAGGCTGAAAGAGAGAGGAAGATATAAGCCTGATTTATTGGCTGTCTAGCAGACTTTACTTTCAATTTTCCCTTGTCACATTTCCAATGAGTAATTGGCCATCCTAAATATAGGATGGCCAGGTAGGCACTTTCAGCATCTGTATGCTTGCTTGTCTGATAAAGATGAAGTTCATGGATAAATGTTCTCCCTTGTGCATTTGTATCAGATATTCTCAATTAAAAGTTTCTACCTAAGGTCTCGTGTATAATAATAATAATAAAAACAACATCAACAACAATAATAATATTTTTTTAAAAAGAAAAATCAGAAAAGTGAGCAAAAGATAATCTAAATGTTTCAGATCCAAGTTTTTTCTCAGAAGTCTCTATTACATCAGTTCTACCATTTGTGTAATTTGAGCTTTATTCATTTTTCTCTTTCCATCAGGGAGCAAGAACTCTCCCCAATTTATTACTACCACTTTATCAACTAAATTTTGTAGAGTTCGGTATTCCTCAGATTTTCAATTCCCATATGGACCTTCAGACCTCATATTAGAAAAACAGATAAAAACACAAAAGACCACAAATAATATTTACTCTGAGATTTTAACTCTTTTGACATTTCCATCCATTTTTTCAATTTTTCTTTCTTTTCTGCCTCTGCCTCTGCACTATCTTCTACTCTGCAATATCTTCTCCTCCTTTGAATTCTGATTTTTCTTGTAGTTTTTATTGTATTTTGCTGGCACCGTTTTCTGTACAGTCCTTCGCAAGTTCATTCTGCACTCATTTAATGGCATTAGTCCCACTAGGGCACAATACTGTTGCAAAATCCAGTCTTCTACTCTTCCCTAATTCTTCCAGAGCAGTTTCTTCCTCCATCCGTCTCTCGGATTTCTACATCTAGTCACATCTTCCCTCCTGCTACTCCCATTTTCCTTTCTTCCTACATCATGGAGTCTTCAATATTCATCTTTGTTCCTTGCTTCTTCACTTCTCAAAATACTCTACCAGGAGACAATGAAAAAAATCACGAAACTTGATGGAAGCAGCACATTAAGAAAGAAATGAAGGAAACAGAGAGAGGAAGAGGGGAGGGGGAGAAAGAATAAAAGAATGAAAGAATGAAAAAAAGAAGGAAGGAAGGAAGGAAGGAAGGAAGGAAGGAAGGAAGGAAGGAAGGAAGGAAGGAAGGAAGGAAGGAAGGAAGGAAGGAAGGAAGGAAGGAAGGAAGGAAGGAAGGAGGAAAATAGCCAATGCATTGTGGATTTAGTCTGTACATTTCCTATTTCTATCCATCTGTGCAAAACAATTCAATTCTGTTTCAACTACTGCTGTTGTGCTATTTATACTATACAGGAATGTGGAAGAGAATAACACATACCCCCATCAGGGTGCATTAGTTATACAGTTTCCACAGCACTCACTAGAATTAACTGCTCTCAAGAAAACATAATGCTGAAGAATTAAAATTCTTTGAAAGTTGGTAACTTTATATTTGATCAACACTTACATGCTTCTGCCCTATCATGGAGTTTCTTTATCTTGTGCTATGCTGTGCCATTTTTTTTCAATTTGTAACTTATTCATATGAATCAAAAGCTTTTGAGTGTGTTTGAGAAGACTTCTTTAGCAAAGTCATTAAGAGACCTCTTCAGAGGTAGAAGTTATTCAGATTATACACAAAACCTCTTGTGTACATGTAACAAAAATTTTCTCCCTTCGCTCTCTCTCCTTTCTCCTATCTTTTTTTTTTTTTTTTTTTCTTTGGGAGCGGGGGGGAACGTATATGGGGAAGACATGTTCTATCAACTAAATATAGAATAATGCAATAAACCAACACATTCCTGTAAGTAATGGATGTTTCCACTACTGTGAAAAGTAGTGCCACTCATGGGGTTATAAAACACTGAAAATGGAAATGTAGCCTAAGGAAAAGTTTTGCATTCTACAATCAAAAGTTATCTTAGAGACCGTGGATATTAAAAAGACAACATACTACTTCTTCCCCCAGAAAAAGACAAGTAAAGGTAGAAGGTATGAAGTCACTGAGCAACCTGTCTAGAAGAAAAAGGTTAAAAAGATGAACAAAATGCTTGAAGGCAGAGAGAGGCATGCAGCTGCCATTATCTTACTGATTTCTTTGTGTTGCAATTCAGGCCAACACCATTTGTTATAGCTGTGTTAAGAATTGCTTTAAAAAAAATAAATAAAAAAAAAATGAAAGGAAAGGAAAAAGAATAGAGGTCTGAATTGGCCTTTTTCCCCCCTCTTCTTTCTAGTCTCCAAAGAGGTGAAAAAACAGACCGCATTTATGAGGAAAAGTGTGGTTTTTCTGCCCTTATTTTGGGCCTGAGTAAAACAAACTAGTGTGGTCTGAACTAACAGTTCACCAAACCTTCTGTGTAGGAAAGGGGACACAGCTCCTTGCCAAGTGTTCCAGCTTAAAACAAACATTAATTTCCAGGGTGGGTGAAAAACTGTTGGCCCTAGATTTGAGCTTGTTGAATCAGATGTCTTTTCAAGATGGTATATTATCTGTGGGGTGTACTTTCTTTCACTTGTCACATTAAAGAATTATTATTCAAATAGACATGGTGAGAGTAATAAATAGCAATTAAAATGATCTTGTATTCTACAGATTCACTGGGATGACTGCCCACGCTGCCTGTTTCCCTGGCAGACTAATTCCTACCAGTGAAATATTTATTCCAATTGCAATTTAAAAATAAATAAGCAATATCTATTAAAGATTTAGCAAAGAAACCAGAATGCACATTTACAGCATACAACAGTATGTGAGATACAGCTGAATCTCTGTGCTTGGAACAGGTACTACCTCAGATGTGCAACAATTTCTAGCACATGCTATCTTTTCTGATGGCTACCTCTGTAAGTCTGGTTTCTGTCATGTCAGCAAAATGCACATGCAAACCACATCTGTAAAATGTTCCCATGGCAATTTGAATGGTACTCCTTTCAGCTATGCTAAAAAAGAAGTCCACAGTGGCTACCAAATTTGGTACTGGCATAATCCTGTTGCATATAGCAATGCTGCAGTAAGTTGACTGCTGGATGTGAGTACAAGGACGAAAACTGTAGGAGCAAGGAAATCTGACAAATGGCGGGGTGGGGCGGGGGGGAAGGTTCAAGAGTGCTTAAAACACTCTTATGCACCTGCCAGGTGTGTGGATACATGCATGTTATGGCTGGCTGGGCTCACAGCAGGATGGTTTCTCTTGGCCACATGCTCCTGGAGCTGCTCATGAAGGTGTCCTGTACCCAGTGGCAGCCCAGTGCCCATGCACAGGGCCAGCTGCATGTTGACCCTTCTGGACTTGCTTGTTTACAGCCCTGTGAAGTCTGGTCCCACAGAGTGTTTCCTGACAGCTCCTCAGCTCCCTGGCAGACCTTTGGGCTCACTCACAGTGAACATGGTAGTAGGTATAAAGGTAAGGAAACCAGGGGATGGCAGCAAAGAGGGCTTGAGTTGCTGGCTGATGTCTTGAGCAGCCTTAAGAATGAAGCTTGAAAAGGGTTGTGTCCAAAATTTTAAACAAATAAGCACTATTGTGCCTGATACAGATACATAATTATAATCAGCTTATTCAGGGATCGGTAGTATTCATCATTGGTACTATTGTAAATTTGTACTGTTGCAGATAGGAGTCACACAGCTTGGGGCTTTGTAACTTCACCTATTGTTTTCCCTGTGTTATGATAAATTTTCAGCAACACTTGATTAAAACTGCCAATTTGTTGGGTATAAAGAAAATCTCTCGACACTACCAGGACTAATTACGTTGTCCTTGCCAAAGGGGTAGTTGAATAATTGCATGCGATTATTGCACAGCTATGGTGCTTTTCATGTCAGTGGCAATGCAATGAAGATTGATTCCTTTTAATTAATCATTCAAAAATAACCCCTCGCATCATTCCCCAAATAGGAGCAAATATGTTCCTACATCTTTCTTCCGAAAGGCTCCTGTATGCAATTGGTTCCCTGATGAGATAGCACCGCAGTGCATGTGTGCATGTCCTAGATAGGAGGGCCTGCTTTGTAATTATTTCATGATCCATGTCTTCTTATTCTATCATCTTATACTTGAATATGCTTTATAATTTTGATAGCCACAAACACAAGAGCATAGCAGGAAAAACTAACTTTTACTAATTGAACTCTGGACAATTCGTGAGAGAGTGTCACCAACCCTGATCTCATTTATATTTTCCTACTATTTCCTTGTCCCTGGATCTAGTAGTCTCATGTAATCATGCAGCATTACATGGTAACATTCTTTATTGTAGGAAAATATTGTCTCTATAAAATATTTAGAAGTTATCAGCCACATCCTGCCGTAACTACAGTTCTCACTAAATATCTATATGCACAACAGAAGTTAACAACTTGTATTTATTTATTTTATATATCCATTTATACTTTTATTTTCTAAAGACTATAGCATTCTCTTATAAGAAAACTGATTTATCATTTAATTCTGTTTCTATAGTGATATTAAAATCTCAAATAAACTAATGGGATGGTTATCTTTTAAATGGATCAACTACTTATAATTTTTGATGATAAAATATTTGTGCATCTTATGAAACTGTGAGGAAATGATAAATAAAGATGCACATGATAATGTTTCTGAAAGATCTAAATTGTTCTAACATATTTTGTAATTTGAGACTTGGGAAAAAAAAAAAAAAAAAAAAAAAAAAAAAAAAAGGTTATCACTTTATCCACATTATAACATTATAGTGTCTGTTTGCGTCAAAACCTACACATGTGGTTTCCATAATACTGCTAAGAAAAGGTTTATGTTCGTGCATAATTAAAACAGCTAAGCTGTTATATAACTACAGGACATGCATAAAAGTCTTTATACACCTAAGATATCAAACCCGAATCATTGTTCATATTGTTTTATTGTACTGCTTACATGTGGTGGGTACTATTCATCACTTTGCTTGCAAGCGTGTTCAGTGGCAATGGCTCCTGCATGTTGGAAGACATGTGGACAACAAGGCCAGTGGGTTGTGGATTTGCAAAGTAACAACCATTTGATTTAGTAGAGGCTGCTGGGATAAGGGTGTAGATACTGGCCAGATAACTTCCACATCCTACAATATACTGCTTATGGAGGAATACAGTAGAGTGGGATTTAAAATTACCTCGTTGCCAAATACAGTCTCTATAAAAATGCAGCCATAGAAAAGACTTCAAGCCACTGTTGAAAGCACAAACTAAACCACCTTTGTCTGACACAGGGGGAGTCCCTGTGAATTCAGCAGGCCAAAATCAAATGTCTGCACCTATGTATGCAGTCCTTGTCAATCACTGCAGGCAGGGGCTTGTTTGTCAGAGGGAGATTTTCGCTGTAATTGCAGACAGTCTTGAAAACTTGCAGATGCTTCTGCAAGCATCCTTGGCTTCTGGTCAGGATCCCACAGGTTCAGTACAGCCTCTGTGCACACCACACCATGAAGAAACTGTCTAGAAGTGATTCTTCTTTAATGACCCCAGAGGCTAGAAGAACCTCCTGCTTTGAACGGAAGAAGGTAACAGTTTATCTCTTTACAGACACCTATGAGAATGGTTTAACCATATAGAATGTATTAAATTTGTTATTGGAAACAAGTGCTTGGACATTATCCATGTAATGTCAGAAAGGAAAATAATGTTTTACTGCTCTACTTTCTAGTTTACCAAGCCATCTCTCTAGGGAACCTATTTAGTAGAAAGAAGTACACAAAAGAGAGGTAGCACTGAATGTAGATGTTATAAATTCCTCTGGGGTTTAAGAAGCTGAACCACCTATTTCATTCCTGCAAAATCTGGTTTCTCTATATGCTGATTGCACATTCATTCTTTAATCTTTATATGTTTAAAGCTTTTTTTTTTTAAAAAAAAAAAAAAAAAAGAAAATAAACAAAATTTCTCCTGTAAATTGTTGAACATTTGCAACAGATATAGAAAATCACAGTTGGAAATCTGCTAACACTATGAAAAAGTAAATTGGAGCCACGGCAGGAAATAAATTTTATATATAGGGATTTGAGAGTTCACCAGAATGCAAGAGTGTATATTATGGTAAAAGACATTGTGCTGCCTATAAACTCTGTTTTAGAAAAGAACCTCAGGTGGACTAATACACTGGCAGCAACTAATATTAGATTTGCGCAGTTTATGAAGCAGAACTACACATTTTGAACAGGATTTCCTGGGAATTGGACTTATGAACACCAGAGCTGTTGATTGGGTGAGACATTTATACATATATAAATGTATATAAAATGTATATATATTTTATATATATATATATACATATATATATATATATTTTATATACATATATATATATAGCTTTCTCTTTTCTTGTGGCACAAAGGACTGTCATGGTACAAGTTCTTACTTTTGGTCCCTGCCTGCCAAATGAAGGCTTCAGATAAAATGAAAAAGCAAGCAGTCCCATTTAATTAGGTATACATTTTTGATGGAAAAGAATAAACCTCCATACCACTGCTGTGTTTCCTTCTGGAGCATGTTATTAAGACTAATAAGGCAATAGCCTCAATATAGTGACCTTAGATCATACCTCTACATGAGCTGATTCAAATTTCTTTGCAAGTTTTTAGTTGTGTACAAATCTCCAAACTGTATTTGCTTTGTTTCTGATAACCAAGATTGCTAGTGTAGCTGTAATATGAAAATTCAGGTTTGTGACAAAATATCTACAGAAATGTAAGCCAAAGCATAGAAAAAAATGCATCCTTTGTTGTAGGATGAAATATGGCAGATGACGCTGTGCAAGAAGGGTTCTCTCTGCTTTGTGTAAGAGAACTCGAGTATGTTGTTCACATCTTGAACATTTATTTCCATGATACTACATTCCTTGATAGCATAGAATGTGAGTAGTTCATGGTGCCTCTTCTAGATATTCTCATCTCACTAACATGAGCATGACAGAAGTGCAATTTTCAGTATTCTACAGTGGGGGATCTGTTGCTCAAAAAGATAAGTGACTTGCTTTAGGTCACTTAGCAAAGTTGTTGTAGATCAGGGCTTTGTGTTCAGGTAACACAAGTCTTGGACCTACAACTTTTCTTGTTCTCTTTTTGACCTCATAAATTTTGGTTTGCCCTGTTAGTAGCCTAATACACATAAAAGTGGCAGCTAACACCTCTAGCCAAGCCATTCTTCCCTATGTGGACAGCAAAATCTCTTGGTCATTGGAAATGCCTGAAATGGGAATGGGATCGTGCTCCCACTTCATCCCTTTATGATGTTTTAATGATCTGATTACCTTTTACATTCTGATTGTTGTGCTGTAGCAAGTGCTACTGGGGCAATGAATATGCTGGATTTTTCCACCAAGGTTAGATATCTATCTGTTTCATCTTTAGATCATGACAGAATAAGAGAAGCCAAGGATTAACTTTCACAGATAAAGAATGCTTTACCTATCACTTACTTGCTTTCTTGCATCCAAAAAAACAAACAAACAAACAAACAAACAAAACAAAACAAAAACAAACAAACAAACAAACAATAAATAGGAAAACACCTATTGAATTAACATATGAAAAACAAATGGATTTTCTCTATCACTTCTTTGGACTAAAATGCCTCTCATTTTTTGCAAAGATTAATTTTAGGTGCCAAAGCAAGTGCACAGGAGTGAAGAAAAAGCAGTTTAAAAGCTGGCTATACTTTCTCTGATCATCCTTGTATCTACATTTATTAAGAGAATGACAGAAAGTAAAATTCTTCTACATTTGCCATTAAAAAGAATTTGGCAGCTGTGACTGAAAGGTATTTTCAAGTCAATTAAATCAACATTTTTCTTTGGAAAGTGCAATGTACATGGCTGATAATGACATGAAGTATCTATTTTTTGACCCTTTATTTACAACATTGTGCCAAGTTCTAAATGTAATATAACTCTTAGCTTTTGGTACTAGACTTGGAATTACTCCCAAGCAGGATATGATTCTAAATTTGCCACACTGATGTGTCTCCACTGAGTTCAATTAAATAATTCCTGGCTTACACACCCACATGTGAGGTCAGAATCAAGAGGGCAGTTCAAGTGAAAAACCTAAAAGATGGCTGAGATATATTGTGGGACAACCACATTAATAAAAAGGTATTACCTTTTTAATATATACATATTTTTTAATATATATATACGTGTGTGTTCGGGACTTAAAGATACCTCAGTTTCACACAGGTATAGCCAGCTGTCTGTGTTGTGGGAATGTTCTGCCTTTTTCATTTCTGGGGAATTGAAGTACTGAATGTACAATACTTACCCTTATCTTTCCTACCTGACAGCAAAGGAATTCTACCCATGTGACATGTCATTTGAAACTAGCAGACAGCATTTCTTGGCTGCACTGTGTCAGTCAAATGACTGGGAAGGTAAAATTCACTTTACCATTAACTTTTAAATCTCTTGTTTGTTTGTTTTCACCTCCTTAACAACAGCCGTAACTAGGTGATAATGGTCGCCACCAGGCACGGCGCGCTCTCCAGGAAGTCGGTACACACCCAGACCGACTACCCTTCCAAAAATGCCGCAGTTCAGGTCACCGGATGCGAGGAGTGTCTGAGCCTGTTGCTGCCATCGGCGGGAGGCAGAGAAACTGCGTGTGTGAGGTGCGAGCAGGTGGATGACCTGGTCCGCATGGTGGCGGAGCTCAAGGAGGAGGTGGAGAGGTTGAGGGATATCAGGGAGTGTGAGCGAGAGATAGACTGGTGGAGTAACTCCCTGCAGGACCTCAAGGGGAGGTGCCGAGGTGAGACTCCTCAAATGGGGGCGGACCCCCTGCCCTGTCCCCGTCAGGCAGAGGGAGGGGATCTGGGAGCTGAGGAGGAATGGAAACAGGTCCCTGCTCGACATCGCAGGCGATGCCCTCCCCTTCCGGCCCCACCTTCCCAGGTGCCCTTACGCAACAGGTTTGAGGCCCTAGAGATTGAGAGGCCGGTGTGTGAGGAAGAGGTAGCAAATGTTCCCAGGAGGATGCCTGGGGCGAGGAGGTCAACTCCGCGCCTCAGGACTGCCTCCACCAAGAAAGACAGGAGGGTTATTGTTGTTGGAGACTTGATTCTTAGGGGAACAGAGGGCCCTATTTGTCGGCCTGACCCTACCCGTAGGGAAGTCTGCAGCCTCCCTGGGGCCAGGGTCAGGGACGTTGCCAGGAAGCTTCCTAACCTGGTACTCCCCTCTGACTATTACCCCTTTTGATAGTCCAGGCGGGCAGTGATAACATCGAAGAGAGAAGCCTCAAGGCTATCAAAAGAGACTTTAGGGGACTGGGAGAGTTAGTGGATGGAGCGGGAGTGCAGGTGGTGTTTTTGTCCATCCCTACGGTGGCAGGGAGGGGTTCAGAGAGGACACGGAAAGCCCACCTGTTAAACACATGGCTCCGGGGCTGGTGCCAATGCAGAAATCTTGGGTTTTTTGATCATGGGGCACTTTACTCAGCACCTGGCCTGATGGCCGCAGACAGGTCCCTATCTTTTAGGGGAAAAAGGATCCCGGGCCAGGAGCTGGCAGGGCTCATTGAGAGGGCTTTAAACTAGGTAGGAAGGGGGATGGGGCTGAAGCTAGGATTGTTGGGGCTGTGCCAGGGGGAACGATGGCAAGGCCGGAGGATAAGGCAATGGCCCAGCTGAAGTGCATCTACACCCATGCACGCAGCATGGGTAACAAACAGGAGGAGCTGGAAGCCATCGTGCAGCAGGCAGGCTACGACTTGGTTGCCATCATGGAGACGTGGTGGGACCACTCTCATGCCTGGAGTGCTGAAATGACTGGCTATAAGCTCTTTAGAAGGGACAGGCAGGATGGAAGGGGTGGTGGTGTGGCTCTCTATATTAGAGTGTCTTTCGAGGTTGTAGAACTCGAGGTTGGGAATGACAAGGTCGAGTCCCTTTGGGTTAGGATCGGCAGGGACAACAAGGCTAGTGTCCTGGTCGGGGTCTGCTATAGACCACCGAACCAGGATGAGGAGACGGATGAGGAACTCTACAGGCAGCTGACAGAAGTTGCGAAATTGTCAGCTCTTGTACTTGTGGGGGACTTCAACTTCCCTGACATATCCTGGAAGCACAACACAGCCCTGAGAAAGCAGTCTGGAGAGCGTGGAAGATAGCTTCCTGACGCAGCTGGTTAGTGAACCTACCAGGGGTGGTGCCCCACTAGACCTTCTCTTCACAAACAGAGAAGGACTGGTGGGAGATGTGGTGGTCGGAAGCTGTCTAGGGCAGAGTGACCACGAAATAGTGGAGTTCTCTATTCTTGGCGAGGCCAGGAACTGGACCAGCAAAACCGCTGTATTGGACTTCCGGAGGGCTGACTTTGAGCTGCTCAGGACACTGGTTGGTAGAGTCCCTTGGGAGGCAGTTCTGAAGGGCAGAGGGGTCCAGGAAGGCTGGGCGCTCTTCAAAAGGGAAATCTTAATGGCGCAGGAACGGTCTGTCCCCACGTGCCCAAAGACGAGCTGGCGGGGAAGAAGACCAGCCTGGCTCAACAGAGAGTTGCAGCTTGATCTTAGGAGAAAAAAGAGGGTTTATAATCTTTGGAAAAGTGGGCAGGCCACTAGGGAGGACTTTAAGGATGTAGCGAGCTGTGCAGGGACAAAATTAGGAAGGCCAAAGCTCATCTGGAGCTCAATCTGGCTACTGCCGTTAAAGATAACAAAAAACGTTTCTATAAATACATCAACACAAAAAGGAGGACTAAGGAGAATCTCCATCCTTTACTGGATGCGGGGGGAAACTTAGTTACAAGAGATGAGGAAAAGGCGGAGGTGCTCAATGCCTTCTTTGCCTCAGTCTTTAGCGGCAATACCGGTTGTTCTCTGGATACTCAGTACCCTGAGCTGGTGGAAGGGGATGGGGAGCAGGATGTGGCCCTCACCATCCATGAAGAACTGTTTGGTGACCTGCTACAGCACTTGGATGTGCACAAGTCGATGGGGCCGGATGGGATCCACCCAAGGGTACTGAGAGAACTGGCAGAGGAGCTGGCCAAGCCACTGTCCATCATTTATCAGCAGTCCTGGCGATCGGGGGAGGTCCCAGGTGACTGGCGGCTAGCAAATGTGACGCCCATCTACAAGAAGGGCCAGAGGGTAGACCCGGGAAACTACAGGCCTGTCAGTTTGACCTCAGTACCAGGGAAGCTCATGGAGCAGATCCTCCTGAGAGTCATCGCGCAGCACTTGCAGGGCAAGCAGGCGATCAGGCCCAGTCAGCATGGGTTTATGAAAGGCAGATCCTGCTTGACGAACCTGATCTCCTTCTATGACAAAGTGACGCGCTGGGTGGACGAGGGAAAGGCTGTGGATGTGGTCTACCTTGACTTCAGCAAGGCTTTTGACACCGTCTCCCACAGCATTCTCCTCAAGAAACTGGCTGCTCTTGGCTTGGACTGGTGCACGCTTTGTTGGGTTAGAAACTGGCTGCATAGCCGGGCCCAAAGAGTCGTGGTGAATGGAGCCAAGTCCAGTTGGAGGCCAGTCACTAGTGGCATCCCCCAGGGCTCGGTGCTGGGGCCGGTCCTCTTTAATATCTTCATCGATGATCTGGACGAGGGCATTGAGTGCACCCTCAGTAAGTTTGCAGATGACACCAAGTTAGGTGCGTGTGTCGATCTGCTCGAGGCTCTGCAGGAGGATCTGGATAGGCTGCACCGATGGGCTGAGGTCAACTGCATGAAGTTCAACAAGGCCAAGTGCCGGGTCCTGCACCTGGGGCACAATAACCCCAAGCAGAGCTACAGGCTGGGGAATGAGTGGTTGGAAAGCTGCCTGGCAGAGAAGGACCTGGGAGTGATGGTGGATAGTCGGCTGAATATGAGCCAGCAGTGTGCTCAGGTGGCCAAGAAGGCCAACGGCATCCTGGCTTGTATCAGGAACAGTGTGGCCAGCAGGGCTAGGGAGGTGATCGTCCCCCTGTACTCAGCTCTGGTGAGGCCGCACCTCGAGTACTGTGTTCAGTTTTGGGCCCCTCGCTACAAGAAGGACATCGAGGTGCTTGAGCGGGTGCAGAGAAGGGCGACGAAGCTGGTGAGGGGCCTGGAGAACAAGTCCTACGAGGAGCGGCTGAGGGAGCTGGGCTTGTTCAGCCTGGAGAAGAGGAGGCTCAGGGGTGACCTTATCGCTCTCTATAGGTACCTCAAGGGAGGCTGTAGCGAGGTGGGGGTTGGCCTGTTCTCCCACGTGCCTGGTGACAAGACGAGGGGGAATGGGCTTAAGTTGAGCCAGGGGAGTTTTAGGTTCGATGTTAGGAAGAACTTCTTTACTGAAAGGGTTGTGAGGCATTGGAACAGGCTGCCCAGGGAAGTGGTGGAGTCACCATCCCTGGAAGTCTTCAAAAGATGTTTAGATGTAGAGCTTAGTGATATGGTTTAGTGGGGACTGCTAGCGTTAGGTCAGAGGTTGGACTCGATGATCTTGAGATCTCTTCCAACCTAGAAATTCTGTGATTCTGTGATGCTGTGTTTTGTTTATGTTTTTGTTTTTTTCAAAGACCCATAATAGAGTCACAAAATATCTTGAGTTGGAAGGAACCTACAAGTATCATAAAGTCCAACACCTGGGTTCCCAAAGGACCACCCAAAAAATCAGACCCTATGTCTGAGAGCATTGTCCAAACACTTCTTGAACTCCAGCAGGCTCAGTGCTGTGACCACTGCCCTGTGGAGCCTGTTCCAGTGTCTGACCACCTTCTCATTGAAGAACCTTTTCCTGATATCCAGCCTGAACTGCTCCTGAGCCACCCCAAACCACCCCTTTTGTTTTGTTGTTGGTGGTGGTGGTTAGTTTGTTGGTTTGTTTCTAACTGCAAAATGTTTATTTTATTTTTTTTATTTATTTTATTTTATTTTATTTTATTTTATTTTATTTTATTTTATTTTATTTTATTTTATTTTATTTTATTTTATTTTATTTTATTTTATTTTATTTTATTTTTTTACACCACATAAAGGTAAATAAGAAACTGTGAGAGAACCTGTTCAACAAAACTTTGTAGGAGTGATCAGGCTGGCTACAACTCTGACTAAAATTACAGAATAATAAAACAATGAGTGAGGATTATGATAGTAGCAGGTGTTTTAGTAAGTTGAGAGCTTATGGGTGAGAGTCAAAGACTGCACCAATAAATGATGGTTTGTGGTCGGAGTCTACTACAGGCCACTTGATCAAGGGAATTTATGGATGAGGCCTTCTTGTTTCAACTACAAGATGCATCACACTCGCACACTCTCATCCTGATGGGAGACTTCAACCATCCAGATGTCTGCTGGGAAAACTACACAGCAGGCTGTAAGCAATCCAGGAGATTGTTAGAGTGCGTTGAGGATAACTTCCTGGTCCAGGTATTAGACACACCAACCAGAGGACAAATGCTACTGGACCTGGTGCTCTGCAGTGTGGAAAAGCTCACTAAAAGGGTAAAGACTGGAGGCAGTCTGGGCTGCAGTGACAATACACTGGTTGAGTTTGTGATCTCCAGAAATATGGGACAGGCAAAGAGCAAAATCAGGACCCTGTATTTCTGAAGAGCAAACTTCAAGCTATTTAAAGACCTAGTAGATTCTGTGGATGCCGCATCCCTGGAGGTGTTCAAGACCAGGTTAGATGACCTCCTTGAGCAACCTGATCTAGTGGGTGGCATATAGGTGCAGTAATTCTAAATTACCTCTGTAGAATCCCTGTTGCATTTTCTGTCTCTGGGCACAGGTGGGTAAGTTACCCAGTACCAGGCTGATCCCACTCTGATGTTGCCAATTCCCAAGCATCAAGAAAGCTAGAGGTGAAACTAAAATACAGCCTTTCTGAGATAGGGGTAAATTCTTTTCTTGAAGAAGAGCAGACTAGACCAGAAAATAATTAGTAATAGTAATAGTAATAGTAATAGTAATAGTAATAGTAATTAGTCATTAGCCTGAGATTTCACAGTGGCACAGACAGGAATAGGATGTATTGGATATCATCATATCATTATTGGCTCTCCCAATTCTCCTATTAGGTTGTATCTATATGTACATATATATATACACACACACAACAAGAACTGATATTTACACAAAACTGATATTGTCAAGAAGGACTTAGTCACTACATCATAAGTCTGCGTGTGACCCTGTACCTAATTCTCATGTTACTGTGCTGAGAAAAAGTGCTATTTACAGGTGAGCATTATTTCCATATTGAGAAAGAAAAGAATCATAGACTTGGTAAAATGGAAATACTGTGAGTAGATGAATTTTTTTTATAAAGAGACGTGAACAATAAACACACTGCAGCAGCTGTAACACTGTTTTGTAAGATGACTACAAAAAGAAAATAAGCTGAACATAGGAAAATCTTATTTGGGAGCAATAAAAGCTTATATTCTACAGAGCATTGTTTTTCAAAGTTTAAAAGGAAAACATCTGGCAGTAATTTTTCCATAGATAGTTTGTCATCTAGCTATTTGAATCTTAGAACACAATTAAATATAAAGGAATATTACCTTATGCAGGATGGTTGAAATTATACCATTTCTGGCTGAGGGTATAATCATGAAATTCCTTATTTAATTACCACCTGCATTTATCCAACTGTTTAAAATTAGAATCCAGCACTACCTATTGATTTCCTATTGATGGATATCATTTATGCTCTAATAAAATTACACTCTTTCAAAAATCTACCAGCAGGGACCTTTATGACATATGACATGGTTTAAACATACTTTATTTTACGCCACAGAGAATTTGCATTTCATCTCTCAGCCTCTTACAAAGCTGCTGTAAATGATTTAGCTTGGCTTTTAGATTTCAGAGTCATTTCATTTCAATTTGGGCTCACTCTTGTATAATTCCTAGGTTTTGTTCAACCAAATGAAGACTACTGACACTTAGCATGTGGAATAACATGTCAAAAAATGGGATGCTTAAATTCATGGTTTGTAGATTTTGTACAGATGTGAAATAAAGTATTTTATGCATGCTAAAATCACAGTAAAATGTAAGTGAAACCTAATTGTAAAATGCAAATGAGGCGTAATTGTTTACCATGAAATCCTGCTGTGTAATGCATGGCAGAACATTTCTAGGCTATGTCAGAGCTCCAAAACAGAGTCCAAAATACTTTGGCTGTAACAAATACCTTGATTGTTCATGAGCCAAATGGGGAGAGCTTTTCAGATGAAGAAATGAATCTTCTCTAATAAAAATGAAAAAAAATTGTCACACAGAAAATAATTAAATAACAAAACTTTATTGTACACTATAATAGATCCAAAATGATTAATTTTGGTTTCCAGGGGAACCCCAATTTCCTATCAAACTTATTAGTCAGGTAAACTTTCATCCAAAATACAGTCCACATCAATGGAAGTTATAATTCTAATTCCTGTAGAAAGCCTTCTAAACAACTAAAATGCCAAAACAATGCATCAAGTAAGGCACCAATTTTTTTCTAGCACAGTGACAAGCTGGCTGCAAAATGATGTCAGAACATTTTAAAAGCTGGGCTGCTAAAGACCATTTTAAGATAAATGTTGGGATACAGAGGAATAAAGTTTTCTTTCTCCCTACACATTACCATTCAATATATCTTATGTGTTTTCCCTGAGCATATTACATTTCTTCAAATATCATTTTTTAAAACTGGCTTTAATGTCTAACTAAAAATACATAATTTTTCACCAACTTAAAGAATATTTATATATGTTGAGACCTGATCCTATTCTTATATTTGCATAAGCTACATTTAGACAAAATGAATCTCCTTTTAGAAAACAGAGAGAAAATTCAACACTATATTACCAATTTCAAATTCCATTCTTGGTTATGATCAGAGTTAATCTTGGCGTCTGTACATCTGACAGGGTGCATGGTCCTGATTCTGACCATTATCATGAGCTGTTTATATAGCAGTGTAACTATCTTTCCAGTGCAACTGCTTCTTTCTTTTATCAGTGCAGGGAGTATCAGTATTATGTGCAATGATTTTTACATGGCACCCAGTTTCGAGGTAGAATAGTTAGGTGGTGTATTTTATAGAGCATTGAATATTTACAAAAACAAAACAAAACAAAACAAAACAACAACAAAAAAAAAAAACATATGGGACTGTGGACTATAAGATTCTTCAGTTTTCTTTCAATCAGCAACTGTTTTTTGGGCATGATTGTTTAGCCAGCCAAAATGTGGATAGTCTCTGACTTCAACAGTCAGAGAAGAGTGAAAGAAAACTTACTGACATTACTGCCACTTCACCCAGCTCTTTTTCTGAGTG
The DNA here is from genome assembly GCF_009819795.1 of Aythya fuligula. Classification (NCBI taxonomy): domain Eukaryota; kingdom Metazoa; phylum Chordata; class Aves; order Anseriformes; family Anatidae; genus Aythya; species Aythya fuligula. The sequence continues at coordinate 64,723,699 of NC_045593.1, read as the reverse complement.
AAAGATTAGCTCTGTGACTATTAAGACACCAAAATACTTTATCTCCTCCCATCTCTGTATTATGCAAGCTTTCCAAAATACCTGAATCTTCAAGAACAGCCTGGTTCAGCCTGACACCTGTAGCAGACAGGAGTACTATCTCATGTTTATTCTGTGCTTGTTTCTGAGGTCATACAGAATACACATTAATGTATTTAATGCAAATCTGACACTGAAGGACAGACATTATTGAATTTATATCTGGCAACAGGTTGAACATCAATTTTCTTCCTCGTCCTCTTGATCACACCATGGTTTATGCAACTGTGCAATTCCAGTGTTCTGGAATTCTCATAGAGGGAGGGGAATGGATTGACTCTGTTTTGCATTGCTTATAATTTTGAGTTTACGGGCAAATGCGTTTGCTTAATTGATGGTTTTACCTCAGCTTCCCTTGAACATTGAAACCACAAGCGGATGCACTGATTTGGTTAACCACAAAATGTTTAAGGATGTTTTTCTCCCAAAATATTTTCATTGGTAGGAATAAACTTTATTTCTTTCTTTAGTTTCAGCTGCAGACCTCATTGGCACCCTGCTTATTTCATGTCTTCTGTCTGCATGGCTTGCAGATTAGAACTAAGTTCTCCCAATTGAATCAGGAGCTATACTTTGTTATTGGTCATGGCATAATGTAACCTGACATATGTAAGAACGGGGGACTCATTCTAGTACTAGAGTAGAAATATTGGTGTAAACTCCTATATGTGGAAATAGTTAATATAAAAATGCTGTATTTCTGTTGCCATATGTACTGCTATGTAGCCATGTATACATTTAAATAGCGTAGGTGGAAAACTTATGCAAATGCTTACATCCCCCTCCACTTTTATTTTTTTTTTTAATTAGAAGAAAAGGTTGTTGCAACATATTTAACTAAATCAGAGCTTCTGAAGGCATCTGAAAATGAAGCTTTTCAGTCTCCTGAATAGGTGCGAAGCACTCAATGAAAAGCCTGTTCTTTTCCTTCACTGATGTCACTGAACACTGTGAGGCAAATGGTAAGAGTTATCGGCCCAATTAATTTTTTCATTATGTGTCTCATATTTTTACCTTATCCTGGGTAAAATTTTCTCACTTTTGAGAACTTCATTTAAACTAACGTAATGCCCATTAACATATATTGCTAATAACTGTTCAGCCATTGAGAAAAAGCACATGTAAATAAATAAACAAGCATTTTGGTGGACTGCAGGGCCTTCCCTGCAGGAAAGGTGTTAAGACAAACACCCACATCCCCATCACAGTTCTTCCAGAGGTACAGCAGACAGCACTGAAGGCTAGAGTCAAGTGTGATACACATCCTGAGTCCATCTCACTGCACACGGGTCTTTTTCTGCTGCTCTTTCTCTTTATACCAGTTTTCCCCTGCTCTAGTACTGACATCCACACACTGCAGGCCCTCGGTGTGCCTGCCCCCGGGTGGGTGCCCCACAGCTGCAGTCCTCCCTTGGCATGGAGGTCCTCCTGCCAAGAGTGTCTCCAGCCACATATCCCTCAGTGTTTCTTCCCCACATGGCTGTGGCCATTCATTTAACAGCTGTGAGTTGTGGCACAAGGGTGGCGGCTTCAGGAGACACACAGATGTGCCAGGCACAAACAGGAGACCAGCATACCACTCTCAACCATCTAAAGTAATTCTGAAATTCTGAGGATTTCAGTGGAAGAAGGATAATGAAATTTTTTTGACCTCAAAGGTTAAAGCCGTGGTAAGGCCTGACATTAAAGCTTGTCCTTTTCCTTCCTGGAGCAGATACAGGGTGAGCAGATGCCATGTTAAGCTTCACCCTGGTGACCTCCTCTTCAGCCAAAGATGGTCCAAGAAAGACTACTCTGTGCAGAGGTGAGTGCGAGTTTGCTCTCCAAACCCCCAGTACAGTGTGGGCTTTTCTCCCCATGAACTGGTTGGAGGCCATCAGGCTGCTTCAGATAAGGATTTGTAACATACTTCCAGTGAAAAACAGGTTCAGACCTGTGTCCTCTCAGTCACAGCTCTGGCATTTCAGGGCTTTTCACCCTATGTTGTTCTTTTCCAGTTGAAGGATTTCTTTTCTACTTTGGGCTCTTTCTTGTCCTGTGATTATCCAAAGAACATAAAGCTACACCCAGTCCTAAAAGGTCTGATGTCCTCATGGCCAGATGTCTGTTGCATTCCTGCTACTTCATATAGACTGTCCTCCTGACTGTCATCAGCATGGGTGTGTTGTTGTTGTTTGTTTTTACTATTTGTATTTTAAGGGTGGTCAATTGTTATTATTTATTATTGCAGTATCTTTATATTTCTTGCTGTGCCTTCTCACCTGGGTATGCACGAGCCAATGGGCTGTATATCATCTAGGGCATTCTCTTTGCAAATACCTTTTGCTTAGTGACAGATACAGTTTTAACTTAACAGTACCGTCCAAAAGTGTTTAGTGAATTACTCTGCCAATAATGCTAGCTACAGACTAAGTGCATACGCCTTTGCTTTTGTGTTTTACCTACACTTAATAACCTTTGTCACTGGAAGAAGTAATGATTTCCCATTTCATTAGTGTATTTTTTTATTATTTTTCATTAACTTGGTAACAGATAAAGAGTAGTAACTAGAATGGGTTAAATATATTTAAAATGCTGTTTAATGGATTTTTATACAAATATTTGTAATTGCACTAATTACAGAGATACTTTTTCTTATTAACCTTTGTTTTCATATAAATATCAAATTATTCATGTGTGAACAAAAGTGTTCACTTTGTATACTAATTACTGGTTTTGACTTATTCTTTTATTGCTCTCAGAAGTTTCAGGTATCCAATTAGGATACTGAAACAATCCTTAAATACTCAGGTAATTAATCACAGACCACAAATAATGAACAACAAGTAAGGTGAACTGTGTCTAAATAATCCATTGATTTAAAATCGTCCATCCAAACTATTCATCCAATCCTTACAAATAAGGTACACTTAAAAATCAGGCCTGTGTCACACAAATTTGATTAAGATAAAGGGCTGCATTTTTCAGCTTATTTATTTGCAAAGGATGACATATGCAGATATAATGCAAACCTTGTCAAAAAGGATTACTTTAATAAATTCTCTCACTTTTGAAAAACGTATAAAACAGAGATTCTCTTGTGATTGCTGAAAGCCACATTAACATGTTGTTATTACCAAACACCCCATTGCCTAAAAATCCTAAAAAAAGTCTATGAGGTAGCAAATCTATCAATTAGTGTATACCAAACTCCACATACAGTACAAATACAATAGCTTTGTGTGAGGTGGGTACTGCTTATATCTAAGATCATGATTTTTCACTGAGATATCCAAATGAAGAACATTATTGCTTTTCTCCTCTTTGATCTTAAAAGCTTAGATGGGGATGGTGGTGGGTGGGTAAGGGTGTGTTTTTTTTAAGGTTTTTTTTTAAGGGTGGACCATTTAAATTCTTGTTCTAATGCTGGATAAATAACCCACAACAATTTCTTATTTCTTATTTTCATTGCTTATATTATATATATAAGCATTGCTTATATATATTAAATGTATATAATATATATATATTTTTTACACTTTTTAGTGTAAAATTAGTAACACTTTCCAGAGAAAAAGAATACTAAAAGTATTCATACTGTCAATATAAAGCATTTATATTCATATTTTGTCTTCATTTTTCCCTGGGCAATACCTTTCAGAATTTGGCCCAAATTCACAGTCATGTTTGTGAATACCAGATGATCCAGAACTGTATTTCTGGTGAAAGTAATATTTACTCAAGGAACATTCCCTAAGTCTGTATGTAGATTTGTGCATATTTAATTGGAAAATGTAATATCATAAATAGCTTCTTATTAGCTATTTTACATACTTAATTTTTTCCATCCTTTTAGCTAAAAATAGTGGTAGTATTTTTGCTATGAGTTCCTATGCTGTAATAATGTGTCACCCAAGGGGTGACTGAATGTCACATGCTTGTGTTACACGTATGTGTATATACAACAGATGACTTACTCTGTTGTATGGCAGTCAGAAATAAAATACTCTACCAATCTGTTCACCTACTGTCTGAGCTCTACTTCTGGTATGAAAGGAATTATTATGTGTGTGATATGACCATTTTACCAGTTTATCTCATCTCCATAACACAAGTGTAAATCATGTCTTGGGTATTCTGGAATAACTGTGAATCTCTGTTTTCAGTTTTCCGTTGTCTTCAAAATGCTTTTGCTTCAGGAGTAATACTTTCACACTTACTGAAATTGCTCATTGCAAGTGAATTGAATCATCAAGCTTCAAGTTAAGAGAGGGAACAATAACATTAATTCAACAACTTTAATGATAAAGATGACAAGTACAATTTTTTCATAAGATGTATATCTCTCAATAATTTATTAGCATATAAAACAAACCCCACAGATATATGTGCACATGCTCCCAGACTAGAACAGCACTTCTGCATGGACCTAATTATAAACATGTGAGTGGTACCTTTGATTTGAATTGGACTACTCGCATACTTAAATTTAAGCATCTGTTTAAGTACTGTGTTTAGGATTGCAGTCATAGAAGAGAGGATAAAACCCACAGAATTTCACTCAGTCCCTAGTAAAGCTAGTAAGACTCTCGCCACTGCCTATGGTGAGATTGGATCAGATCCAGCCATGGATGAAGTGCTCAGCATGAGAAAGCCACTGAAATGTGCAAAGCATTTGTAACTAAAAACATATCTGAAGGGAAAGGACATTTTCTGACATGTAAGCATGAGATTGTGCTGAATCTGTGACACTGAAAGACTATTATCTATATTCATGTATTATCCGAGGAAAAAGCAGCCATCATGGGAGTGAGGCCTGCAAGGTTATGCGGGAGAGAGAAAACTTAAAAAATGAGGCTGTGCATTGCATTGAGGGAGTAAAAATAACAAGAGAAAGCCACTTTTCTTTAAATCACTCTGCATCAAGTATATGTTTGAGGTGTTTTGTTTTCTTTTCTTTTTTTGCCAGTTGAGCGATTTTTAAGGTATTGCTGAATACTGAGTAATATGACATTCAAGTACTAAATGTGAAGTCATATTTTTCAAGCATAACACCCTCAGGTAGCTGTTAGCTGTCTCTGGAAGACAAAATTATTTTGCAGCCTGCTCCTTGAGGACTATCTTTAAACAAATTGGATATTTCACTGGGATTGTTTTCTGCCTCCTGGCTGCCAGGAATGACTGTACTCTTATTGTTCTTCATATGATGAAGTAATCTGAAAAAAAAAAAAGTACAAAAAGGTAATCACACAAAAATTTATATGGAATACATGAGCAAAGACTCATCAATGTCTCTCCCTGAAAGCCATCTTCCCTCTTTCTTATCTTCACACTTCATCCTTCCTTGTCACGTCTGGTCACTTTTTTTGTCAGAGTTTTATCATCTGCCACTTCAAATCCTTTATGGTCACTAAACATGGCTATTTTTCTACAAATTATTTAATCTTAGAAAATATCTTTGCCCCACAGAAGAAAGTTCAACTCATTTTAGTGCAGTTTCCCTCACCACAGATTTATGTATTAATTTTACACCAGTGAATTATTTCTAAACTACAGTCAGAATACACAAATGCTCTAAGCATTAAAATGACTTCAGAAATGGCCTATGTAAAAGAAAATCAAGTGTGACAAATTCAAGAAAATTTGACACAAGTTCCTATCATCCATTGGAGAGTTCCTCTCAGAGGAAGGAAAATAGTTGTCGTATAGCTGTAAAAGATATAAACTCTAATGTTCTCATTTTCCATAACTATATCACTGTGTTTTACATTTACGTCACTATTACTCCAAATTTCCAAGTAATATTTTGTCTTCTCCAATAACTATGCACACACAATTTTTATTTGAATCACAATATCAGTTGCAGACTCAGAAGAAAAACATGCATTCTGGTAGGTCCTATTCGCAGGTTAAAAGTGGATAACCAGGTTGAGGAACTTGATGTCAGTTTTCCTTGTGCTTCCATATTTTATTTTTAATTTGCAGTTATATCTAAATTATTCACCCTTTAAAAAAGAGAAAAAAATCTTTTGTTTGTTGGTGATCTGGTCTAGGCATATAAGAAAACCTAGAACTAGAAAATTAAAAGATAAAAAATAAAAATAAAAATAAAAAGGATGTATTTCTAAACTCTTTGATTGAGACACAAAGAAACAACACTCTTGGGGAGTTTTGCCTAAGCTGATCCGTGTAGTTCCAAAATGGTGAATTCTAAGGTGGGACATTTGTTCATAGGAGCCACAGTATGCAAATGCAGAGTACATCCTAAATTTTAAGGCCTAAACAGAGACACAGGGTCATGAAAAGCTTACATCCATTAGTAGAAATACTCAGACTCTTGGTATAGAGGTTAGAATTTGTTGTCTAGGTCTTCACTGACTTTTACAGGTGGAAGAGTAACATTGCAGAAAGCACCTATTCAACACTAGGAAAAAGTGAATTATTTATTTCACTGGCAATGACAGCAGCTGATACTCCTTAGTGGTTTGTGAGACGTGTGGTTACAACATGCCGCTAGCCTTCTTCAATAAGGTGATTTGAAGGCTGGGTTAGCAACCCAGCAAGGTATACAAATAAAGTTTGTTGATCGAAACATGGACATTGACAGAGCTCCCATGAGGGGAAAAAAAAAAAAAAAAAAAAAAAGTTTGTTTGTTTCCTGTACAGCTTTCCAAACTTTACAAATAAACCTTGCAATCAATATTTTCAACCCAGACTAGCTATGTTAAAGGCCCATACTACTGTGTTGGTGAGGGTTTGTCTCATTCTGAGGGGATGCAGGGTGTTATTTTTATTATTATCTTCCCTGTTTCCGACCCTTCTTTCTTCACAAAAAAGTCTCCAGACAGAGTATGTGCAGGGTACATCCGAAAGAAATGAGTAAGGGATGGGCCAGCAGTGGTGCTCCAGAAGAGAACTCTGCACAGCTGGCTGTCATGCTATGGAGTTGTGTCCTGTGAGGGAACAAATCATGCTTCTCACCTTGCTGCTAGCATGGGGCAAAATAGGAAAAAATGACATGGAGGAAACCTCATGGTGATTTTCCCTAGAGCTCCCTTGAGGGAGAGGGGAGCTCAAGGGAGGGGGTGCTTTGGAGGAATATGATTAAGCAAATGTAATCCAAATGAATGAAATGTAAATCTCAGAGGAAGTTTATACAGTTTATTCAGGACTGTGGTGCCAGTTTTACAAAGTGATTTTACGCCAGCTGGATTCTTGAAGTTCTTACAAATACTTAAGTTCTAATGTAAAATCCACATGAGATTTAGTGGCTGAGAGAAATTTTGGGAGGTTTGCCAAGCACCTTCTGTTGGGTTGTTCCTAAACTTGCATAGCTCTATGTCCTAAAAGAAGCGAACAATTACTTCAGAATGTATTCTCCCAATATTCAATAGATTTCAGTAATGTTGCATTCCAGGATCCATTTGATGATGCAAACTTACAGCCATTGAAATATTTACTCAATGGAAAAAAAGAAAAAAAAATCAATACATAGAGGTTGACAGAGCAGAAATCAAAAAAGACACACACCGTGTGGTCAAAGAACGTAAGTCTGGTCCACATACCACCCTGCAAAGTCTTTCTGCTCTTAGAAGAGGCTAATTCAGCATTTAAGTTTCCAACCAAGAAAGGGGTCTGCTCCCTCTAGTCATTTGCAGAGTTTTGCACATCTAGCAAAATTTTATGTGATAAATAAAGCTTTTGCTGTTTTGCATCTAAAAGATCATAATCACTGTTTCCACCTTGGCCACCCAGTGCTCTCATGAGCTGCTTATGCCCTAGGAAACAGGCTTGGTTATAATTAACAAAAGAAACGGGTGACTTATTTTTAAAGATGTCTTCCCCTTGCTAATAATCTGGTTTTCATGAACTGCAGCTGCTCCAGTTTTGGAATCATTGATCTGTCATGTGCACAGAGACACAGTTCTTTCCACAAAAAGCACATAAAAAGATAAAGTAATCAAATAATTTCCTTTTCGAAACATGATCCATGCTCTTGGAATTGCTTGTGAGTATCTCAGGTGGTACTGTTCAGGCAAACTCACAAATAAATTGGCTTTTACTCTGTTTAGCACAGGCAATAATTCCTTTTTAGGGTACTTCATTTTCATTTAGTCTCTAGTTCAATTCTATGCTGACAATTTGCATTAATGCAGCCATGTGTTAATTGAACATAAACCACAATATAAATGCAACATTTCTGTCCTGAAATTAATAACCATCATTTGTAGACCACATCATGTATTTTATTGTAGAAATAATTTACTGATAGGGTATTTTATGCTTAGCAGTGATTAAGAAACTGTGCAATTTACAACAGAAACAAACGGAGCCATATAAAATGGGTAATAAAATGTGTGTGCATGTATATAAATTTGTTTATATGAAACACAAATTAAAAATTTAAATGGTTCTGTAATATAAGGCAAAGTAGAAAGGGCTTTTCATATTATTATCCTTCAAATTGATATGCAAACAAATAAAAGATCCAGATTTACAGGAGGATTTGTTTTATATAAAAACAAACCCTTTCACTAGAAGGAAGCATCTGTTTCAGCCATTAATAACATGTGTAATGTATACGCTGCTTTGAACTAAACATTTCCATTATAACTGAAAGCCCATTTACAGAGACAGAAGCAGTGCCTGAGTGTGATCAGTCATAGTGTCACCCTAGCATACGATTGCTGCTGCAGAGCAGGAGCTTGGGCATATGCTTTCCCAAAAGCCTCTAATGTCAATCTCAAGCAGTAAAGGGGAAACATTAAGTGCACCTTGCCACCATTAATGTGGAAAGTAGCGTTAAGTCCCTATGATTTGCTTGGCAAGTTGCATTTAGTGCTGGATCATGTTTATAAAAGTTAAACTGCTGCACCAAAACTAATGCAAAAGCTATATTCTTGGTTTATGGCTTATTAGCAGTTCTCTGTGTTTTCTCCTGACAGCACAAAATGCAATCCTTCCCACTCTCTCTCAACCCCCCCCACCTCCCACCCCACAAATTCTCCTTGTTAAATGTTTGAGAAAAAAAAAAGACTTTTTTTTTTTTTTTCAACAAAGTTTTAGGAAGAGGTTTGCATGGCTTTTTTAAGTTTTTACAATGCAACCTAAATAGGAGAAAAGCTGCACCTGCATTATTGACCTTAAATACTGCTAGCTAATGTAGCGCAAAGGCATTCAGCAGATTTTTCACACCAAAGTTTTCTGGGCAGCCTTCCAAAACATAGCAGCAGTTTAAAATGACCCCAACTTTGTGAATGTGAATGGAGCCATTATAGGGTAATCGTCTTTCCCAGCTTTAAGTTACATTTAGCAGCTTAGACTGAACTAAGGATTTATTTTTTTTTTTCTAAATGACAAGCTTTAACTCCTTATAAAGTTAATTCTTCTGCAGATTTTTTTTTTCAGTAATGCACAAGGAAATCATTCCTAGTTTGTCTATTTAAGAAAAATCTGCAATGGCTTGACAAATGTGAATATTGTAGTGCTCTGTTTGATGAAAAGTAAGAGATCATTTCAGTGCTCAGGTATTCAGTATCATTTCTACATCCCTTAAATATAAATTACACATAAATTCTGTGCTAGGCTTTGCTAGTGCCTTACAGTACATGATGAAAAAATGTGTTGAGCATGGGAAACTAAAGCAGGTAGGGCTGGTGGGAGGGATGCGATTTAATTGGTAAACTCTTGACATAGAATCTTTTGAATTATTTCCTGGAACCTGTATAGAGCAAAACAGCAACAACAACAACAAAGCAACAACAAAAAATACTTGAGTGATGCCGAGTATTTTTTAAACCCCTCAGTTGCAGGATAGGCCAAAAAAAAATGCAGAGGTCTCCCCTTCAGCATGATTCACATGGCAGAGCTGCCTTAATCATTTTGTATTTTGGAGTTATGCAGAATCCTGCTTTTGCAGCTGGTAAGCTCCCAGGGCTCAACATAGTTGCACTGAAGCCCTGTCATTGTGTCAGCAGAAGTTCACAGAAGTGGTTATTTTTCTGTGAAATGTATTAGTATGATCAGTTCAGTGAATTCCCATGGTAATGTATTCTCTCAAAACAGTTGCACCATAGCCATGCAGATCATACTGTGTTTTTTAAACAGAGAAAATGATATATTTTTTTTGAGTAAATATATACATACTTTTGAGTGTTAGAACTTTTGCTTGTTCGTAAAGGAGGTGACCTATTAAGCGGAGAGGTGAAAGAAATTTTTTTTATGCTCATGTGAAAAATCAAAAACAAACTTATGAAAACTGTAGATTCATAAGCTTCTGTGGGCAGCCTAACCAGAAGAAATCCTATTCTTTGATCTGTCTGAGATGTCTAAGTGCGATTAATGTTCTACTGAGTATACTGTGATAATAGCGTTCAGTTTTGCTTTCATTTCTGTTGTTCAGGCTATTAATATTTTATGGAAGAAAACACAATGCCTATAGGAATAAAACAATATTTTATTGCTTGATATGATTGCTTACATTTCCTCCTTTTAGCTGAAAATCAGAAATTGATATTAGTTGAATTACTAAAACAGCTACATTTGTCCTGAAGCCCTGAGAGAGTTTGGTAACCCAGTAAGAGAAGGGTGTTTCTGTCACAAATACGTGGGAGGCTCTCAGACTGTTGAGCAATTAAGTGGACCTGAATAATCCTATGTAATTAAGCTTCTTACTGCATAATTATCTTTATTTTAAATGTGTCTTTTGATGAAACATCTGTTCCTTGCTCTAGATTTGAAAAGATACATCCATGCACATGATGAAAATGGTGCTTGTGAGGCCATCGCACATGGTACTGCTGTTCAGTTCCTTGGCGACAAATGTTGTAATTTGCTCCGTCTTTGCGTGCAAGAGGCAGGTGCTGCTGCATCCGTGGCCTGCTTTGCCTGACCTCCACGCTTGCTGCAGCTGCCTTTCATATTGTTACCCAGAGAAATAATTGTGTTTGACAACCAAGCTGAGGATTGTTATGTGGTGAAGTGGGGAAGGGGTGCACACAGTGGAAGTACTGTCAGAGCTGTTGAAGGTGGCTATCCCAACTGACTGGGCAGTAAACAAGGCAAAAAATAAAGTTGGGCCCTAATAATTGGAATCTATTTTTCCCTTTGATATCAAATACAGTTTGACTGCTGCTACAAAGAAAGCTGTTGCATTTCTGTTAAATGTATTGTCTTTTCCAAGGTAGTTGCAATTTGCAAAATACGGTATGCATTCTTTTACAAGCTACAGACTCTGTTAAAAAGAATTACCTTTTCTTACTGACTTTTAAAGCAAGAGGAGCTTCTATTAAATGTAATAATTATTTTCCCTATGGACTTATATGGTACTCATGTTAGTAACAATAGATTTCTACTAATGAATAGTTTCTTCTAAATGAAACCACATGAAATATTGGTGATGTTTTTGTTTAGTAACTGAATTGTGCTTTCCAACTGTAAAAGCCATGTTAGAAGTTTCCTTCTACTCTCTCTCTAAATGAATGTTTTCTTAGGCTTCTCAGAACTATGCATGACCTCAGATGAAATTTGTTCAGACCACCAGACACAGAGATGTGTGTGTCTCACTCTTTATCCTCTCTTCTTTATAAGATAGTTATGACTACAGGAGAAAATCATGTACAAATGTTACAGCAGCCCATATTGCACAGTATCTCCCACACGGTAGGGTAAAATAGCTACTGTAGCTACATTTCCACAGCATAGTTCACAGCCAGGTTCAAGATCTTTGGATTTAGCTCTATCTAGTAAAAATGAACAAAATCACAGCTGTTAACTTCTCTCGGAGCTGGACCAGGCTCTTATTTTTTTCAGTACTACTCTAGTACATGCTGTTCTAGATGCTCTTCATGCTCTTCAAGCTCTTTTTTGGGTGTGGGAACTGGCAGAGGCTAGCTGACCAATGTGCTTATAGTTGCAGAAAGAGGCAATGGCTGAATCAGAAATACGGGTTTGGTCCCTGGGCTCTCACATCCTCCACTACCACACAAAGATTTGTAAAGCTTCTTTTCTTTAATGAGCCAATTCAATGCAAAATAAACCACACTGACTAGATACTGAAAGTTCAGTTTGATGGTTCTTCTTGATAAAACATGCCAAACAGTTGAGACATCTTAAAAATGTGCATAGAATTTGTTGGTCAGCACAGCTGAATGAGCTGTCGAAAATAGCCTGGGGAGGTTTATAAACAGACTGACATGCTACAGTATTTAGAGTTCCCAGGCATAGCCTTGACTAAATTTTGAAATGTTTTGGAAGGAAAGAGTTCTAAGCAGCATCCTGTCAGCAGCCCTAATTACTGTCATGTATCCAGTTTTCACAACAGTCTCTCAACCAGCCTGCTTTAGTATTTCTGTGCAAAACCATTTGGTTGGGTCCTTGGCAGAATTCCTAGACCTGCATTTGTTGTAACAATGCCTACTAGCACCACTGTGGACAAATTTATGCCCACCACTTAAGGTAGGGTGAGGGACGGGGTGGTGGGATTATCCAAATATAACTGAAGTCAGGAGCCTCTGTCATGGGACGGCAAGGCTGGGACATTCAGCTGCTTCTAAGAGGAAAACAGGTCCCAGCTACCAAGGGACCCTGTAGGAGCTAGGAGCTGTCTACCTCTACAACACCTATTTACTGCTGGTCATTTGAGAACGCCTCAGAGGCACCTAAACATGTTGGAGGAACAGGCCAAAAGGAATGTCATAAAATTGAACAAGGGCAAACTGTGGAGAAGGAGCTACTCTGGGAGCACCCACCAGCCTATGTGCAGATTGCAGGGAGCCAGAGCTGGGCACAGCAGGACAAGGGCCTGGCAGCAGGAAACCTCTCCCCAAGAGAAGAGGTGAGCGGAGACACGGGCTGCCCAGGGCTGTGCAGGCTCCCTGCCTGCCTGAGTGGCCTGCTCCGGCCCCAGGAACCTCCCCACAGGAGTTATTCTACACTTTTCTTCTGTGACTTGGCTTCTAGGCCTTCTTCTTGACTTGGCTTTCTAGGAGTGGGGTCAAGGAGAAATGAAGCCTCTCTTCACGGGTTTTCCTTTAGAAAGGTCAAGTTTGCAGCAACAGAACAGAGTTGAGGGCCAGTCCTCGCTTCATAGGTGTGCCTTTTTCTGTCCTTGTAAGAATATTTCTAAATTGACACATATTCTAAACCTGTTGGAAATTGGAGTTTCATATACCCAATAAATAAATAAATAAATAAATAAATAAAATAAAATAAAATAAATAAATAATGTTTTGATATTTGAGCCAGCAAAATGGGACATTCAAGGTAGATGAGTAAGTCCCTGCTGCAGTTGCCCTCCACACTGGTTCCTTGGTCCTCTCCTGCTTTGTGATGGAAGCTGTCCTCAGCTAAGGTGAAGGAGAAACAGTCTGAGTTGAAAGCAAATGATATAAAGTTTAAATTAAGTTAAGGAGACAGGAAGGAAAAAATATAAAGTTGAAGTTAAAATAAATAAATAAATAATAAAATGTCACGATGGAGAAAGAATGAGGAACTGAGCATTAAGATCCCTATAAATGTGAGGTTGCCTATTTTTGTGTGGAAATACTGTATTGTAGGAGTACAACACTGGTTGTACTGAGGAACTCTGCCTTTTCTGGCTTTTTTACTTGTGTATAGAGTCTGCTCCTTCAGTCTTTCTTGACGTGAAGTTATGCTGAAGTCAAAAGGGATAAAATAAAAGGTAAGATTTGCTCTTTTAAATTGCAATTTCAGGCAAATATACTTTATGTAGGTGGCAAAGATATAATAGGATATTGAAATTACAGTAACATAGCCACAAATACATTGAAATCATGCAGGATTTTTAATATAATTTCCACTTGTCAACATCTATTCCAGACATTTTTATTGCTAAAGACAGTAGCAATTTAGATAAAATGTATTTTATGAATACTATCTATCCTGCAGTCTTTGCTGTGAAATACTTACTGCATAGAGAACTTTGCTTTTAAAGACTTTGAATGCTGACATGAGAAGTGCTTTACATTACAATAAAATGTGCAAATTGCATGCCCTTACAATGTGCACTGTATGCAAAGTGGCATGATTGAATTCATTTGAATATCTTCTATGCTGGGTGGATGTGTAGGGTCTAACAAGCTTTCTAATGTTCTGTGTTTTTTTTTTTTTTTTCTGTTTTGTTTTGTTTGTGTGTGTGTTTGTCTTTTAAAGTGTGTTCCAATGAGCTGAAGGCTTATTTTCTTATATTTAAAAAGATCTTCAACACCATTTCATTACTGAAGAACAAAGATAAAATTTCAGAAGGAAAACCACCGTCATATAAGCAGCTCCATGGTCCTTATATCTTAGTTCTATTACTGCATCCACTACAGGGCAATTCTATCTCTCCTTCCCATGTTCTGGTCCTTGTAGACAGCACATAGTCTAAGGCATGGGTGGCATCTTCCCCTATAGGAGGTCCAGAGTGATAGAAGAGTGCTGCCACTGAACTGACAAGGTCAAAAGAATTCTTGTTTACACTGATATGGATCTGAAGGCACTCACTGGAGGCTCACCACCATGAAACTGGCTTATGTGAGAAAGCAATTACATCCCTGGGATTAAAAAACAACTATTCATAATCCAAGTGAGTGAGAAACATGGGCAGGAGAAAAAAAAAAAAAAAAAAAAATGTGGAACATAACTCTGATTGCTTTTGATGAGAATTTTTCTGTGTTCACATTAGCCCTGCAGGATTTGATTTTTGATTATATGAAGTGCCAGTAGACACTCGTCATAGATTTCTGGCAAATGTTTATTTGGATCTAAAGGAAAAAGCCTTTTTCTATGTGATAACCTGAGTGGAGAGAGTATGTGTAGCAAGTGATTATACTTTACAAGAGTTTTAGGTCACAATGCAGGTCACAGCTGGAATGGTTGGTTAAGACCTTGTCTCTCTTCAGGGAATTTCTCTAGTGCCATAAGCTTGACAGTCTGTAATTTTACTGTGGATATGTACATTTGCTAAGCATGGTCTTCTCTGTAGAACAGCTGGAATTGCCAGTCAGGGCTGGAGCTGGGCCAGTATTCTGTCTCTGCTGGTGGTCAGCCCTCCATCATGAAATTGCTACTATTTTTTAACTTCCATTGAAAAAATACCAAAATGTACTACTTTTTTTTTTGTTTGTTTGTTTTTGAAAGCAAGCAAAATAAAATAATTATTGCTGTATTCTTATCTTCTCAGGATCTTCTATAAAAAGAATTTTTTGGGTACATTTTCTCCATTAATCTGCCCAAACCTTTGAAAAATCACTTTGCTTATGTTCATCAATAATTTGTGACACCAATAGAAAGGTTTTTGGCACTGGGACAATCAGATGGGGGTGGCTACCTGGAGACTGGAAATATGAGAAGGGTCTGGAGCAAACAGAGAATCCACAAAGGAGGAAGGAGAACTGCAGAACAACTAATGAAGTGCTAAGGAAGAGGGGCAGTTTGAACAGATGGTGTCAAGGTGTCAAGAACTGGTAGCAGGAGAGATGTGCTGATACAAACAGAACAGAATGAAAAATGATTTTCATTTCCAGTAATGCTTTTTTACTTTTTGCTGGCATTGTGAAATAGTATAATTTGAGTAACACAATGCAAATCTGATTTCCAGTCACTATACATTGTTATTTTGTGAAAATGGATGTTTTGCAATTATAAATTTGATTTTTATAGCAAAAAAAAAAATAAATAAATAAAAATAAAAATAAAAATAAAAATAAAAGGACTTTCAAGCCACTTCTGTTCACTTCCCTACAGCCCTACATGACAGCTTCTGAAAAACACAATTTGGGGGCTAGCTATCTGCCTTCAAATAATTTTTCAGGTTTTGGGAGGGTTGAAACTGTATGGAAGAGAAAAGTGAAGAAGCTTCAATAAAACACTGTAATTTTCATATTTCAGAATCAGTCTGTCATCCAAAGGACAGCCTCTGTCTACAAAAGTGGAAGTCTTTCCTTGGAGGATTGCAGGTGTTTCAGTGTGTTCCTGCTCTGTTACTTGGTCTGAACTTTAAATTTCTTTGTAGATGGATATAATTCCTTATTTGCTTATGTTTGAACTCTTGTGTTGCTTGATGTCATACATATGAATGCTCTTTGAACTCCGGATAGAAGTACATTTCTCTCTCTTAAAGAAACCAGAATGTGTAGTTTCTGTGAATATATTAATACTCTTTTTTTTTTTTTTTCTGTTATTGATAAAGCCTCATGATCGTTACAAGTTATATAAGCCTATGACATGTATTTAACAGCCCATATGCATACTTAAGATAGCTTCTTAAAGAGTGCAAATTTGCAGGTTCAGGCGCATAACAATGAACATGTAGAGACTAGAGGAGAAACAACAAGAAAGCATGAAAAATCTTGATCTTGCTACAGATCTTGTTCTTTGAAAAAGAATCCTTTGCAGGATTTGTTGCAAACCCAATTTCTCCTTAATCATAATCTCTGGCTTTCTAGTGGATTGACAATAGCTTTGTCAGTTTTGATCCTTTGAATTTTAGGGTCCTTATGTAGTATAGAATGAGTAAAGGGTTTTTGTTGTTGTTTGGTTTGTTAGTTTGGTTTGGTTTGCTTTGCTTTTTCCCTACAAAATCAAAATAATTAAGTTATTGGTACGAAGAAAGAAAGTTGAGTTAGATTTCTCTGATATTTGGAGCACTTGTAATCTTTGAATTTGGATTACTTACCTTTTAGTACAATTCAATGATAAACGCATGTGTAGCCGTTTATATCCTTCAAGGATGGCTGCAGCTCTGTGCTCTTTCTCCTACCTCCCTCTGTTCAGCAAAGAGGAAAAAAATGAAATATCATATTAATTTCATATTTGAAAGAATGATTGAAAACATGATCCTATTTATATAGTACATTGTGTTATAAAAGTGTGTAACTGTCAGACAAATATTACAATGCTGTAAGTGGATAAGCAGAGATTTAAAAATTAAATGTCCTTTCTTCTGGGCAATATTAGTTATTGTTTTGCACTCTGAAAATATTATTTGCATTAAAATAGTCTGAAATATAAATCTGCTGCCTAGGTTACAGGCAGTTATTATAGTAACTTCTGCTTTATGTTTGTTATTCTACTTTGTTTTGTACTTGAGTTTTCCCAATTTCTTGTTACATACTTGTACCTAAAATGTCATTGATAGTGGTTATTAATTACTATCCCAATATTTGCATTTGTTTTTGATTCTTGAATCACAATCACTGCTCTTTGAGATCCACATGTTACACAATAGTTGACCAGAACAAACCCACGACCTTTCAGTAGATGACTTCTGTGCTATTCTTTGTCCTTTGATAACTCTGGGCTGCTTTTGTCTTCTACATAGAGACATCAAGAAACAAATGCAAAACAAAACCTGTTTCTAAAAGGTCTTTGGGGATTTGCTTTGATTCAATTTCTTTAAACAGCATGTGAGGGAATTGCCTAAGAGCACCTTCCTTCTCTAATATCACTCAGGATTAGTTTAGTCACCTCTGCTGTTAAAGCAACCTCCTCCAGCAGTGAAAACAGTATTGTAAATATGGTCAGATAGCATCTGATGGACAAATATATATTCTCATTTTCCTGGGGTCTCTTTTTGAACTATAAAAGTCAGATAACAAATACTTAAATTTTTCAAGCAATTGGAACTGAGCTGTAATTGCATCCCTTCCATTACTCTTAATGACAACATTGTGCTTATTACAAGGTACAAGCAGAATTGTTTTCTTTCTATTGTTTTGTTTTTAAGATATATTTTGCATAGCATAACACAACACTGTATAGCAATATATCTCGTTTGAACATATTTTACTTGAAGCTTTAGAAAAACTTCTTTTTTTCTTCTTCTTGTCTGAAACCCATTAAGGGAAGCAGTAGAGGTTGAGGAAGAGATTCTAAAATGAGCAATAATAATAACCAAACAGGCAAATGCAAAGCTTAATGCATTGTTTGTGACATTTCCAGTCTCAAGAGTGCTGTGGAAGAGTTCGTAAGCAGCCATTCTTTCTGTGGGCAGTACTGCAGTGCTGGTACAGACAGCTGTGGGAAAACACCTTGACAGCCAAGCATGACTCCCCACTGACTCACCTCCTTCAATTTTTTGTGAACTCCACCCTGTAAGACTGGTAATCAGTGAAGAGGGAGAAACACCATGTAGGCATTTTCAGAAAAAAAATCTCCAGTGTGTTTTCCTAAGCATACACATTTTTACACAACTGCTATGATAAATATTTCCATAAGTACAATTGGGTTGTACTGTTCCCTTGTGTGGAAAAAGCCCAAAGGTAAAAATATCTCTTCTAAAAGCACTGTAAGTTCTGTTAATGGGATTCTCACCAGTGTATGCTGTATCCACTTCTCTGGTAAAGAGGCCTCTCTGTGGAGGGCTGCCATGCAATCTATTTTTTTGTTTTGTACTGTTACACAAATGTCAGATATCTTTCTTTCACATAGTCCCACTGGTTTGCTGTCCCAACTGAAAACTTGGATAGATAGATAGATAGATAGATAGATAGATAGATAGATAGATAGGCAGATAGATGATAGAATAATAGAACCAGTCATGGAGTCATAGAATTACAGAGTCATGGAATGGCTTGAGTTTGAAGGGGTAATGATCATCTAGTTCCAACCTCACTGCCATGCGTAGTGACACCTCTCACCAGACCGTGTTGCTCAAAGCCCCATCCAGCCTGGCCTTGAACACTTCCAGGGGTGAGGCATCCAGCACAACATGTTCCAGTGCCTCACCACCCTCTGAGTGAAGAATTCTTTCTGAATATCTAATCTAAATCTTTTTTTTTAGATTTACACTTCTCAAGCCTGTCCAGGTCCCTTTAGATGGCATCTGGTGTATCAACTGCACCACTCAGCTTGGTGTCATCTGAAAACTTGCTGAGGATGCACTCAATCCTACTGTCTATGTCATTGATAAAGATGTTAAACAGCACTTGTGCTGGGACAGATCCCTGTGGGACACCACTCATCACTGACCTCCACCTGGACATAGAGTCATTGACTGCCGGGACTTTTCAAATATGATGGAGAGAGGCTTGGCAACTCCATCAGGCAATTCCTTCAGGCTCCTGGGATGCATGGCAGTGGGCACCATAAACTTGTACCTGTTTGGTTTCGTCAGGTGGTCTCAGACCTGCTCTTCACATACAGTGGGAGGGAGTTTGCGCCCTGTGTCCCTGCCGAGACGTTCAGAGACATGGGAAGCCTGACTGGCAAAGAAGTAGTTGGGTACCTCAACATTCTCCGTGTCTGTCATTACTAGTTCTCCCTTCTCATTTATCAGAGCGGGTACACTTTCCTTGGCCTTTCTTTTCTGGCCAATGTACCCCTAGAATCCCTTCTTGCTATTCTTTGCATCCCTTGACAATCTCAGTTTCTCGTCACATCCCTTCACATCTGGACTGCACCCCTCTACTCTTCACAGGCCACATGTCCCTGCTTCCACTGCCTGTGCCTTTCCTTCCTGTACCTCAGTTTGACCAGCTGGTCAAACTTGCTCAGGCATGCTGTTTAAATACCTTCCCTGCTAGATTTTTTTCAGCAGATATCAGAGTGGATGAAGTTCCCCATCAAGATGAGAGCCTGCGAACATGATGGTCCTTGTACATGTAGTTGAAGCAAAGATGGTTCCCTTTTGTCAGGGTGCCTGTAGTACATCCCGATCACAAGGTGCCCTGTATTGGTGCCCACAAGCTCTCAGCCTGGCCATGACTATTTCTCAGAGGCATCTGTTTTCATTCATTCCATTCCCTAAGATAAAACTGTCCCTCCATAATAACTCCAGCCCCTATGTCTGTGCCTATGTCTTCTGAAAATCTTGTAGTCCTCTATTCCAGTGTTGTAGTTACGTGATGTGTCCCACCACGTTTCTGCTATAATAATCAGGTCATGGATGGGTAGATAGATGGATAATTTTATTTATTTATTTCCCATTAGCAAGCTAATCTGACTCACTTTGCAGCCACATGTTGTGGGTGCTGGGCAAAAGGCAAGCGCTGAGAATATGCTGATGAGAGCAGATGGGAGGGCAGGGTTTCTCCATCCACAGCAGCTCTCTCTTAGACCAGCCTAAGCCATCTGTGAACCCGCACACTGTTGTCTTGTTCCTTTAAACATTTTGCCTCTCCGCACTTGAAAGGCTTTCCCTCCCTTCACTGTTTGCCCAGGCTTTCGGGAGGAGGGAGTGAGAGGGATGAGGAGGAGGGGGGAGGAGGAAGCTAGTTCTGGGGTTTGAACAATTAAGCCTTTTCTTGGTGAAGGCGACAATCTGTTTCACTGTCAGCTCTCCCTTTGGGTGTGTCGAAGGAAGGGTTCTGCCCGCATTGTCTGTTCCCTTTCCGGAATCCAGATGTCTTTGTTTGCTTATCGCAGGGAAAGATATTTGGCTTTTACAGCATCCTTCACACTGAGGAACATACCCATTCATTATAGATTAATGACTTGCTACAAATGACTACAAATTCCAGTTTGGAGATTTCCTGCCATTGTAAATCTCACTTAAATGGTTCGTCCATCTTTTCTTCACATTTCTTCCGACTTTATGTCACTTTTCCCCTTTCCTCTTGACTGTTGTTGCTTTGTGTAATTTTTCCCTTAGAGTGCTTTGAGATTTGTAAAGCACTGTGTAAATATTAAACATTAAACAGTAATTATGAGCTTTTAAACTTAGTTTCTGTTGATAGAGTGATACTAATATGATGCTGTCAAACTGATGCCTGACAACAAAATGTTAAAGCAAAATAAGCCCAGCCGTTGGTACAGAAATCAGTTTCTAGCAGCTTCATTTTGAAACAAATGGTAGTCCAGGCAATAAGTGTCTGATGAAGCTAATAAATGTATCACTTTGATGGAGCTGTCACCCATGCTGAGTCCTATTCCTCCTTCTGAGGTATGCAAGGGTGTTTCGGTGTTAGAAAGGGACATAATTCATGTGCATGGCAACCCCTCAGGCACCTCTCTAATAATTCTGTAGCTTTGTGTAGAAGTTTAAACTCTCTGTCAGCATGTGCTGCACAGGGAAGATGTGCTGTAGGCTTATGGCTCTCTGCTAGCTTTGCTGCAGGCAGAGTAGCCTTCACCACTTGTTAACAGCTTCACAGCTCTTGAGCAAACATGAATGAGTGTCTGTACATGTTTCTAAAGAGGATCTCAGGAAAACACTAAAACTGAGGACATGCTCCAGTACATTTAGCCACATATATATATATATACTAACAATATAGCAACAAAAAAGAACTTTCAGCTATGTTGGCTTGTATTCAGTAGGTTCAGGGGAATCTGCTCTGTTCTAAAGTATTCTAAATATTCTCTTCCAAAATGTACTTTTCTAAAAAAACTTTTTCTAAGCTTTGTATAGTTTAAAACTCCAGGGGAAAAAAAATAAAAATAAAAAATAAAAAATAGTTCTTAAGAGTTTTTGGGTAATGCTGAGTTGAAATATCTGTGCTTGAATCTGTCAGGTTATCTTAGATCTGTAAAAAATAACAAGTCAAAATGTAGCTTTCTTGTACAAAGCACAAATCAGTTTTTGAGCTAAAGATATTTGTTCTTGCAGCTTTTTTTGTTTGATTTTCTCTCTCTTTTTTTTTTTTAATTAAACCATGAATCCAATTTTATGAGTAATGTTGATTAGGGAGATGATTTTTATGACATATTTGTACAAGTAAAGGGCTCATAGTGAACAGAATTTTGCCATCTGAAAAGTGCTTTTGCCAGTACTTTTTTTTTATTATTATTATTATTTTTTGAGATAGAAGGATTTGGTTTATATTTACAAAAATCCTCTCTTGGCTACTGTAGGAAAAAGGTAGTAGACTAAACATCATGATCTCGAGTCGAATAGGTTTCATGCCGTCCTTGAAGCTTATACCCTGCCAACTCATTGTATAACACTGACTGCAGGACCTACGACAAACAGATTACAAAGCCAGTTTATTCAGCTATTGTATTTTGTCTGAGTCCTTTCTGAAGCTGAAGCAGTCATTGCAGCAGGGTGCACTAATTGCTCATTTGCTGCAGTAACCTTTTCAACTGGACAGCATCTCATGTCTGATTTCATGTTGATGTCTCTTTCCTTTAATTACGGTGTGCTGGCAGGGAGAGAAAGCCTGGTGGTGTGAAGTGCACTATATAGTGCTTACAGCGGGCTTGCTGTGTTCTTTAGACTTGCTCTGAGAACAGAGTAGCATGAGTGTATCTTCTGTTCACTTTATTTTTATACTTCATATTCTAACCAAGCTTAGTCAGTAGCATTTGTACCTTTCTACAGTGTGTACATTGAAAGTCCTTTCCTAATCATTTGTGGATAAAAGGTCATTGTTCAAATTAATTTGAGAAGTTATTGCCTGTAAAGAAAAAAAAAGGAAAACAACAACAATGACAACAAACAGAAGTGGTTGATTTTATTAATTACAAAATCACAGAATCACAGAATTGAAGGGGTTGGAAGGAGCCTTGAAAGATCATCAGGTCCAACTCCCCTGCCAAAGCATAAGATTCCTTAGAGAATGATCATGATAATGATAATTCTTGTTTCTTGCCCTAAAATTATTGGTACTTTAAAGTCTTATTTTTATTATTTTTGCTTATACAATATTGATATGTGGTTTGGAAATGTCTCTGGATTTTACTCACATGAAAAATTGGGGCTGCTTCCAAGTGTCTATTAAGATTTTGATATCAAGAAGGTATTAAAAAACTGACAACATCAACAACAAAACACAGAGAGTTTTAAAACACTTAGATAAATATGTCATGGATTCAGGACTTATCTGCTTGATCTTAAAATGCCACAATGCCCATTGACTATGCACTCATCTGCAGTGTCTTATACTAAGCCCCAAACTGGAAAAGATAATTTATAAATTTCTTATTTCAGTACTTTGCTTTTAAGAAAATAAAATGTGCTCATATTTCTCTTTATAAATGGCTTACATTTATACATTAGTGTCCAAGCCAACAGTCTACAGTTTTGTTGTTTGTTTTGTTTTGTTTTGTTTTGTTTTCTGCAGAGCACATCATGGTTTTTGAGCATTAGAGGCTGGTAAATGACAGATTGAGATAAAAGTTGTTAGCATCACTTCTATAGGCTAAGTATAAAAATGACTATAAAAACTACACTAGTAAAAACAATGCCAAGCTTTAATTCTGAGGTTGCATGTGTAGCATCACACACAGTGTAGAGGACTTACAACAGCTTACTGGTTCCTGAGGGATAATACTTTTAAGGAGAGTAACACAATTTTATTTTGACTGTAATGTATTTGACCTCCTACAAGCATCATTGCTAACTAAGGATGACATGTAAAGATATGATGTGTGATAAAAGAAAATAGATAGACATAATTGATAAAAGCTGTTTTTTGTGTCTCCTCTCCTCTCCTCTCCTCTCCTCTCCTCTCCTCTCCTCTCCTCTCCTCTCCTCTCCTCTCCTCTCCTCTCCTCTCCTCTCCTCTCCTCTCCTCTCCTCTCCTCTCCTCTCCTCTCCTCTCCTCTCCTCTCCTCTCCTCTCCTCTCCTCGACTGGCTCCAGCTGACAGCTAAGCAGTAACATAGTGACACTCTCACCCCACTCCAACCCAGTGGGGAGTGGGAGAAAACAGGAAGAACATGAGTGAGAAAATTCAAGGGTCAAAATAAGGACAGAGAGAAAACTCACCAGCTACTGTCAAGGGCAAAACAAACTCATCTTAAAGAATGTAACTCAGTTTAAAACATTTAATCAGCTATTTGAGTGCTGGGAAACAGACAAGACATATTTAACCACTTAAGAAAAACACCTTTCTTCCCCTTTCCCCAGGTTCAGTTCTACTCCAGACACCCTCCACCCACCTTTCTGTTCTCTACAGTCATTAGTGCTGCAGGTTACATTCCATCCCTTCAATGGAAACTATTGAGTGCATTTGCTCTGAGACCAAAGACTTTTTATTTTCTTAGAAAATCAGGACTAAAATAAGTATCATTAAGCAATACAAAAAGGCATTTTTTGTTATTGATGGTGGTGGTGGTGTGGTTTTGGTTGTTGTCGTCATTGTTGCTGCTGTTGCTTTTTAATCTTTAAATATCTACTTCAGGATAGATTTTTCTTTGCCAGTGTTGAAGGATAATTTTCTTTTGGGAACTGGCTAGTCACATGGGGAACCAGTAGAAAAAGATGTGATAATGACTTCTCGTTTTAATATTTCTCTATCACAACGTCACTGATACAATGTAGCATCCAAACATGGTTATTTGTCAGCATGGCTTTCTTTGTACCATGGCAGCTAAATTATTATGAAGGTCACTCTTCACAGTACCAGTCTAATCCACTGCAGTGGAAATTCCAGGAAATGCATTTTAATTCACAAAATTTCAAACCAAAGAAATATCCAATAATTAAGGAGGTGGGGGTTCTTGTTTTGATTTTGTTTTGTTTTTAACGAAACTGCTGTATACATAAATTCTGTTCTTCCAGTCAGTAGCAGTGCACCTAAAAAAGTTTATTGTTTCTTCCAAGTAATTCAAGACAGCTTTAGCTTTAGGGCATTAAAGGTTCTTTATATCTCTCAGTGTTGACTACTAAAGTCTATAATTTTCCTGCTTAAGCGCACCTAAGCCAATACCTTCAGCTTTGAAAGATAATTTAGCCAGGTAGAATCTGAGTACACAGTACATGATTAACCATAATGGAAACTATTTTTTGTTTAACCCAGCCTCCAATCTTCTGGCTGTAACTGTGTGCCTGTAATTAAATGTGAGCATGATGGCTTTCAGACACACTCTGATAGCTGAACATCTGAACAGCACTAGAAGCTGTTCTGTTAAACATGATGCCATAAAAGTGGTGGGATAGAAAACTTACATTTTTTGTATTACCGTCTTAATTCTGTTGGGATTTTAAATTAAAAACAATAACCGAATTATGTAAGCTATCAAATGCACTTTTATTAAAATGAAAGAGCTTTGTTATTACATTAGTTGTTTTTACTTAATCAGCAAAGTAAAGGTTAAAAATGGACTAAAAGAAGAAAACCTGGATTAAATTGAGGTCTTGCAGCATGTTAGAAATGGATGAGGGTTATGATATAGTTCCTTTCTTTCCTTTCCTGAAATTTACCATCAGTATCCTTAGGCACCATCCTAACATTCTGTGACTTTTTATTGTCAGGTTCTACCTAGATATAAGAATTAGCTAATTTCCCTGAAATATGCAGATTTTTTTTCCTAGTTTGAGACGGATTTATAAGAGGTGTTGCTAGCTTGAGGTGTATGATTTTCTTTATATTTTGGATACTTTTTAACTTATCGTCAACTGAATTCTAAATTCAGTGAGATATTTGTGTTACTAAGTAAAACACTGCCTAAATAAAATCCATAATCAAGGAAAAGTTATTATAAGACTTTATATTTATTCATAATAATGTAATATATTAAGTATAATATGTTTATATTATATCAGACTTATCTTTTACACTTATTTGAATTCCCAACTTCATCTTCTGAGAATAAACGTGACAGAAAAAAGGCTATATATTGTTTATTTTCAACACATACAGAAAGAACACCAAGAGCAATCAAAGATTATTCCATGAGATACATCCATCTGTCACAATGTTTCATAGCATACCACTGCAACTGTGAAATCGAGCATGAAAATTTGAAACTAAATGCAAAATATTTTTCCCTTTAAGTGAATAAAACCAATGGCGAAGTATGTGATCTATAACCAAGCTGCGTGTAATAAAGACCTAAAGACTGTCATTTGCTGACACTAAGATTCAAATTTAAAATCTGAAAATGTCCATATTAAGAGTTCTGTCAAAGCTTCGATCTCTTTACAGTGATGACAGGTAAACCTATGGGAAGATGACGAACTCTGCACTTGAAACAACAGCAACAGGCCAGGCCAGTAGAGATGAGGGATCACTAATCATCTTAAAAGATGTAACTCTTTCTGCCTAGCAAATACCTACCAAGGCAATGAAGGAAAGGGAAAAATGAGAGTAATTCAACATTAAAAAAAGTTTTAATTTAACACTCTAATTGCTGCACTGTGGCTCTGTAAGATGTTACATTTCTAAAGGAAGCTAATATAAACAAAGCACCATCTGTGAACTCCTAAAGAAGGAACGAAAGGGAGAAGTTCTGACATAAAAATAATAGGACTAAAAATATTCCCGAAGGATGAAGTTCCTTATTACTGGAAATTACATTTGACAGATGTCAGTTTGTCGGCAAGAGTTGCTTGTCTTTGATTTTTTTTTCTCCATTTGCAGAGATGTATTAACTGCTTTGGCAAGACAAATTGGCATAATGAAGACAAGAATATTAACAGTTTGAGTTTGAAAGCCACCCTCCATTTTGTACCCATGATTAATTATAGCCATGCATATCAGATGTTAGCTGTTAGGAGTTAGATTTGCGACCTAGCCACTTCAACACAATCTTTCGCAGCAGTGAAGTAGTGTAACTCACTCACACTTGTTGTTAACATTTAAAACATTATTTATAAAATTTCATCTCAATAAAAGTTCTTCTACACATTAAAAAAAATAGAAATGCAATAATTTTATTCATAAAACAGTGTGTTGTTTCTTACGAGGCCTGGCCAGATCTGACTGGAGAAGCTTAAGAGATTATTACCTCTGAAGTTGTATTATGACTCTCCTGTTTCACACTGCTCCTCCTTCAGCGAACCCAGAATTATAAGGAAAGCAGCGACAGCACAGTAGGCCTGTGCACATTCTGAAGCCACATCTAATGCCACAGTTCCTGGTGATTTGCAGTTTGTCTCTGAACTTTAGGTTGAAGGTAAGATGTTTGCATATGTAATGGTTGTGATGGCGATTACTCTGGCAGAAGTAGTAAACGGCACTGATCATCTATATGGTTTTTGCACTTATAATTTTTCCATATTCTGTAAGTGATCTCTCATTCTGTTTTGGAATTTGCTAAATTTGTCCTCTTCAAAAATACACTGCTACCACTGTAGTCTCACTATTACTAACAGCTTGCAGGCAGGAACTGTCAAACTTGCAATAAAGGTTGAATTGCTGTAATGTGAAGCTCAATCGTTTTACTTTGCTTCTTCCTTGAACGTTCAAGGTTCAAAACCAAGTAATCTGTCCACCATAATCTCCATGAAGAATACACTTACCGATTATTTCCATGATTTTCCTAATGTCATAATATTTTTGACAGTCTCAGATTATTTTCTCTGCTGTGAGATAAGTCACGAAATAAGTGCATCTAGTTTATAACTTGTCCCTCTTTGAACGTTGGACACAATTTTATTGATACCCATTATATTTTCAGTTAAGATTATACTGTTCAGAAGGAATTTAAGCTAAAGCAACAATACCCTCAGACAACTTATATAACTATTTCCATGAAGAGGTTTATGATGTGAAAACTCTACTAGTTAAGTTTTTATCATATTAAAGAGTGGGAAATGGTACTTTTTTATTTTTTATTTTTTTTACCTCTGAGTAGTATAAAGAAAAAGAGGGAGGAGAAATGAGTGGTTTCAGGTCTTTTAAGTAACAAGCCAAACCGGCCTCAGTTTTTGAGCTCCAGCAAGCTGTTACAGCTAGATCCTTCCCAACAATGTATCAAAGATTTTGAGAGTCTGGGAGATTACTTAGCTTTCAGTCAATGGCAATATTATGCCAATCTACGAGAAGAGCATGAAAGAAGAGCCAGGAAACTGCAGACCTGTCAGTCTGGCCTCAGCACTTGGTAAAATTATGAAGAAGATTATCCTGGGTGCTATTGCAAGGCATTTAAAGAAAAAAGCTATCATCAAGTGTAGTCAGTGTAGGTTCATGACAGGAAAGTCCTGCCTCACTAATTTGATATCCTTCCACAATAAGGTCAACTGCTTGGTGGATCAAGGGAAGGAAGAATTGGTGCAGTCTTTCTGGATTTTAGTAAGACCTTTGATATTGTCCCTCATGGAATCCTTCTGGATAAACAGTCCACCTGTGAGATGAACAGGTTCATGCTATGCTGGGTGATGAACTGGTTGAGCAGTAGGGTTCAAAGGGTCATAGTGAATTGGGCTACATCTGGCTGGTGGCTGGTTGCTAGTGATATCTACCAAGGTGTAATTCTTGGGCCGGTCCTGTTAAACATTTTTATCAACGATCTGGATGCAGGAGTTGAATGCATCCTTGGCAAGTTTGCTGATGACACTAAACTGAGAGGTGCCGTTGTTTCTCTGGAGTGACAAAAGGACTTGCAGTAGGATCTATATATATTGGAGTATTGGACATTCAGCAATGACATGAAGTTCAACAAAGGAAAATGCTGGGTGCTGCACCTGGGGCAGAACAATGCCAGGCACAGGCACATGGCTGGAGAGCAGCTCAGCAGAAAAGGGCTTGGGGGTGCTGGTGGCAGCAGGCTCAGCATGAGCCATCAGCATGCCCTGGCAGCCAAGGGGGCGAACTGCATTGTGGGGTGCATTAAACAACACTGGACCACACAGCTGGTCCAAAGAGGTGATCCTCTCACTAAAATTAGCATTTGTGTGACCTCACCTTGAGTAATGAGTGCAGTGCTGGGCTCCACAATTTAAAAAGATTGTTAAGGATTTGTAAAAGATTGCCCTTGAAAGGATTCAGAGGAGGACAACAAAGCTGGTAAAAGGGCTGGAAGGCATGTTCTGTGAAGAGAGGCTGAGGACACTCTTCTCCAGGTTTATCTCTAGCCTTTTACCAATGGCTGAGGGTGGTAAAGTGCAGTTTCCCTTTAAGACACAAATTGTAATTTGACATGTACAAATAGTATTGCACTTGTAAATGTGAACACTTAACCTTACAGCATTTACATTAAAGAGTACAAAAACTGACTTATTTTAAGAAATGGAAGGGAAAAAATAAAAGGATGGAACAATATATATAATAATAATAATTATTATTATTTTTTGACAGCCTTGTGATTTTTAGGGGGAATTCTGAACACAGGGGATTTGCAGTGAGTTATATTCTTAAAATAATTTCACTAAATTTTGTGGAGGAGAAGGGCTAATAACACCAGTTGAGAAAGCAAACGCCAACTTTTGTTACATTTTAAAGGTCAGTGTATTTCTTACAATAACGAAGCTGAATAAAGAGCTTTTGGCAAGCATAAATTGGAGAGTGCTTGCTTAAAACAAATGAAGTAGACTGCCAGATTCTGTTTTTCAGAAAAACATTTTCATACCCATTACTATATATCATACTCTGCACTGTGTATGTTTCATAATATGGAGCAATGCCATATTATGTCCCATCACATGAATGCAGGAGACTTGATGTAATCTGGCACATCATCACTTAACAATTGTGTTGCCTGACCAAATCAGTGCTTTGCAGTCTCTCTCTTCTCTTCTCCCTCCCCCCAAGAAAAAAGAACCCACACAAGTAATAGAAAGTAATTGTCATCATAAAAAGGCTTTAGAAATCAGTCTGTACTGGAACAGTGGGATGGCCTGGAAGTGTCAACAAGTCCTGATTGTTGCACAAGTGTTCATCCCAAATTATCTTTGTGTGACTCACATTTAAACCTAACCATATGATAATGCAAGCTGTGTGTGTCACAGTACACTTTCCAGGGTGTTCAGGCTGAGGTGCTCCCTAATTCTCAGAAATGACCCCAGTGAAATGTATTTCTTGATGTATTTTAGATAATGAATGATTGCACTTGGGATTTCAGTTAATCTGTACTGAGTTTCATTGGATGACTGCTGAAGGCCAAGATCTAAACAGTTTATAGAAGTCATTCTTTTATGTGCCAATAGATTATAAGAAGTATTTAGTTTGGCCATTGAGAGTGGACTTTTTTATTTTGTGTACATCACAAAATGCACATATAAGGACAAAAATAAAAATAAATCATTTTTGAGTACAGTAGGTTCAGTGTTTTATTCCTACAGTTTTAATTCCCTAATTTAATTTTTTCATAATTATATCCTTTATATTACAATATTTCAGCCTCTTATTTTGAACAAACTTGCAACCAATTATCTATTTTCAATAATGTTGTTATATCATACAGCTGCTATGTTATTCCCATCTGTTGGTAAAAGAAAAAACAAACAAACAAACAAACAACAACAAAAACAAAAAACAAAATCTTTTTTACTGCTCCATCAGTAATAAAAATATAATTGAATTGCATAAAATTTATATTATTTGTTGAAAGTCAGGATTATGATAAAAGCCTGAAGTAAGCAATTATTGAAATAATGCTTGGTTCCCCTTTCTTTTGTCGAAATGTTATAGCTCATGTTAGTACAGGAGGTTTAAACTCAACACTTTGACTCAGATGGTTACCAGATGGTTTGCTAGCTTGCATTTTGACCTTGGACAAGGTCTACTCGCTTCATGTTACTAATCTGAGTATACATTTTACCTAATGCCAAGAAGCACATGAATGGGGAGTGAAGAAAAGGTGCAAAAGCAGGATAAAATTCCTTAGTTCTATGTAAGTACTTGCAAGTCTTAGACAAAATAGACAGCTGTAGCCTAAAAGAGTTCACTTCCTTCATTCCACATGACTCTCCAGCAACCAGGGAAGAAGTTACAGATACAAAACTGTGTTTTTCTTAGTGTTTTATATAAAGTTATAATGGGAGAGGTGGCAAGGAAAAATTGAGTTATTGTCAGTCTTTTGGTTCTTGAAAAAAATTATGAACTGAAATGGCTCTCACAGCTTTTTACCACATCTGTAGTCACAGTCTTCATGTATCTTTCTGTGTGTGTCCTTCTACACACACACATACAAAAAAAGTCTGGGAATCTGACTAGTTTTATCTGTTTATTTATTTTATACAAATATTCTTTTTCTTCAGTACCATGCCAGAGATTATTATACCACTACACAGTTTGATGTACTACAGAATATACAATTGACCTCTTTTCCTTTTTGTGTCTGGTTATGTGTAATCCAGTAATGGAGCCCATACAGTCTGTAGGTTAACAATGTCTTTTCCTTCCCTTCCTTTTCCTTTCTCTCTCTCTATAGTAGAATCAACTGATTAATCTAAATATGTCTACATATATTCACTTTGGATTTTATATTTTAGTGCTTCATGTACACTTGACATGCATGGCTGATGATGCTTACTAGTTAACATTTTGGCAAGACGGGAATCCATAGCTTGGTATAACTGGAAACAAACCTTTCCATATTTTAGGGTGATAAGAGCTGTTTTAGCATAACTGATTGCATCAATTAGGGGAATATTATTGCATTACAGCTAAATTCTGATTTGATAACAATGTGGCCTAGAGCAGACAATAAACTCCTTGCTCCAGCATAAAAACATTAATCATTCTCTAATAAAACCATGAAATGTCGACATGTACAAGTCTAATTGCAATAATGACCTCAAATTTGGGCATTTCTTTTGCATTAATCCCACTAGCTTTGGTAAAACTATCTAATGGAACCATAGAACTGTGACATGAATGGGTCTAATTGTAATAATCACTCCAATCATGGGTATTTTCTTAAGTTAATCCCACTAGCCTTCATTAAACCTTCCGCCAGGAGTTAAATATTTGCTTAGGAAGACAGTGCTGTTTAAATAACTTTCAATAAAATCTTGATTTTATTGCAAGTTGGGTTTTGAAAGTGAGAACAAAGCCCAAGAATAAATTAAAGTGCTTGTTACTATTTTTTAAATTTTCTTTCTTTCTTTTTTTTTTTCTCCTTTCATCTGTGCAAGTCAAATTCAGCATCCTAAGATGGAATTTCCAGACTCTTATTACCTTTATTGAAACCAGCTGCTTTTTCAATATTAGTATTGATTTTTATTTATTTATTTATTCATTCTACTCTGCTGTTCAGTCTGTGATTTTAACTGCAGTGTTCATTTTGGGCCTGGGGCAACTTACAAATCATTTTCACTGATATTCAATGAAATCTCAGGTTTTATTATTTTCTGTTTCAAGGAAGGATGACTTCTGATTATCCATGTGAGCTTGTTTTCTTTTTTAAAATAGCAGTTGCTTTCCAGAAACAGACTCTTACTGTGTCTCTATGCAGACGGAGTATAAGTCCCAGCAGCAAGTTCTCATCATTCTCACTGTAATTATATTGAGTTACATTAATCCTGGTAGTAATATGTACTTCAGTGCGTTATGGCAGTAATGAGTTCGGCCCATTGAGGTTAAATCTTTTCTCACATCTGTTGTGGCAATATGTGAAAAGCAAATATTCATTTTCTTGTAATAAAAACAATAGTTGTTTTTTTTTAAAAAAAAAAAAAAAATCTGAATGGACTATCCTTACAGTTCCACAGAAACAATAATGCTTGAATATATAAATATAATCCTAAAAAGGATAAATGCAATATATAATTTTCTAAAAATTTTGGGGGGACCTAAGCAGTTACGGTCTTGAGCCTTGCTAGCAATAACATAAAAACAATAATTAAGTCTCAGAGTGCAGAAACAGTATGTGAAGCAGACTTTTTCAAGTATAGATCTCTCTTCTGGTGAGTCAGTGCTTAACCTAGGTTCCCTCCCATTTTCCACATGAATGAAATAATTGTCAGTTGTCTGTACTGCTGATGCACATGTGGACATCTTAACTGCTCTGAAACATGATTTTCTGATTTCTGTCCTGGGCAGTACTGTTCAGACCCTCTAACTTTAAACTTCTGCAGTGCAAACACATCTGTTGCCTAGACTCCTTTTACAAGCGTTAGAAAGATACAGGCCCTCTTGGGTACTCATTTGAAGTGTTTCAAACAGGGTGAGATTAAAGAAGCTTTGGAAATGCCTCTCTCCCTTGATTGATTACAGAGGGAACGTGCCTAAGTTGTAGATGAACTATTAAGTGACCTGCTTTTCTCCACATCTCACTTAAAACATGTATTCAGATTTGGTGTTTGGGTTTTCCAAGATTATTTGTCATGTTCACATGCACAGGTTTTCTCCAGTGTTTTGTGTTCTCTGAAATGTTGATGTGAAAGCTGATCCTATAAAACAAAATTGGGTAGATAAACTTTTCTACCTGCCCAATGCTTTCACATTGCTCAAACAGAGAAATCATTCACAGTTCCTACATTTGTAGAGGGATGCTGATTTTCAGTCTGTCTATTTCTAGCTCTTAGTATTGACAGCTGCATTCTTTTTGACTTGCTTTTCAAAATGAAGAATATAAAAGGTTGTCTGCTTACAAAAGTATTATGTCACAGCTAGACCTACACAGTCTCTGACAGTGAACTGCAATTTACCGTTCATACTAGTAAATCTGCAGGGGTAAGCAGAGACACACAGACCCTGCCCTCACCAACTTCCTGAAGAGTTTGCTGGAGGCATAGCATATTGGCATAGGAGAGCATATTGGCATCTCTGATGACACAGCAGGACAAATATTGCAATGTCTATGCTGGGAAACACAACTGATAAAAAGTAAGTCAAGACATCTTCAGGATTCATTGTTTGAGGGAGTTGGGAATGTTGAAGGAATATAACAGACCATTTTCTCGCTCTTGGCAAAAGCAATGTTAAATGCAGAGCTTGTTAAAGTTCTACACTTGCCACATAGCTATAGGATTGTTGCTAGCATTAGCTATGTGGATGAGCTTAATGGAAGGGAAGCTCTACAGCATGCTTGAAAATGTAAAACAAGTCTGAGACCAGCATGGAATAGATACAGAAATAGTGACTGAAAATGTCTTTGTTAATGTCACTCAGGCATCAGAAAGATCTGTTACCTTATAAGAACTAGACCTTAGGATCTGTGAAAGAGCAATGCATGTATTTTAAATCTGCCTAAACACTGAGTGAGATGCATCTGCCATAGACAACTTTGTTCTTGCTCTCTATATTCTCATTGGCACATTTATCTACTCCTTTATTTTATCATCATGCTGTTTAAAATTGTCGCACTTTTAAAAATATGAGAACCAATATTCTGGTTCCACTTCATCAGATATCAGGTACTTAATGTAGCTCAGCTCACAACTTCATGTTGTGTTTTGATTTCAGGAAACAAAACAAAACAAAACAAAAAACTAGGCTTAATGTTGGCACAGGGTAAACGGGGTTATAGAACTTAATCCGTATGAGTCACAAATTTTCAGTTCATTTGATGGCAAAGGACCTTTCATCACAGTTGTTAACTGAAATGCCAATCACTCTTATAACTCTAATTGCAGTAATGACTATAGGATTTGGTGGGAGCCTTCTTAAATCCACTGGTAAGGTTAACAGGGGCAGGGCCCTGTAAACTAAAAGTGACCCTTAAATATGCATGCAAAAGTCCCTCTAATATCAACAGGAGTTTTGCTTTTGTGTCAATGATTATTTAGCCCTTGCTCTTCAGTACTACTTCAAGATTGCATTAACTAGTGACACAAGTTTCCAACAAGCTATATTGTGAAGTTTTTTTCACAGTGGTGGACATTTAATGATACTGCGCTGACCAAAAACTTATACTTTTACCTTTTTTTTTTTTTTTTTTAAATGTTCAGTTATGTTTTTTAAGTTTAGAGAAAGTCACTGTGTCTTTACATTTATAATCCATTTTCCAAAAGACCCCTCTTACTTAGTACGTGACCTTGTGCTGATTATAGGCTTTTAAGTGTGTTTCTTTTTTTTAAAAAAAAAAAAAAGTGGAAATGAATATTAAAAGAAGAAACACCTATAAATTTATTTTTATCTGTAACATACGGTGTATAATTTTGGCCTAGCTCCAAGCCTGCAATTCTTGATAACAGGAATACAGCTCAGGGTAAGGTAGAAAAAATATTTCTTGCTGGAATTCTGCATGAAGAAGGAATCATGTCATCCCTACACTATATTCATGTACTACACCAGAATAGCCATATTTGATTTTTCACAGTAAATCAAATTAACTCACACAAGATAATGCTGTAATCAAGGAAATGTGAATGGATCCAAAAAGATTACCTTCTGGAAAGGAAGGTAATCCCCCACCCCCCACCTTTTTTTTTTTTTTTTTGCTGCATAAAAAAATTATTTGGACTATTCCTATAAATAATGTAGTTTTCCACCTAGGCTTTTTTCTTTCTTTCTGTCTTTCTTTCTTTCTTTCTTTCTGTCTTTCTTTCTTTCTTTCTTTCTTTCTTTCTTTCTTTCTTTCTTTCTTTCTTTCTTTCTTTCTTAATTATTACAAATGTTAAATTCCTTAAAAGAAGTCATCTTGATTCTTAAAACATTATAAGCTTCACTATGGAAAGATTAAATCCCTTACAGTTTTCTGGTACTTATTGTAGAAGTCTATGAAGTGAAAAACAAAAGGAAGAAGTACAGAAGACAAGGATTGCACTGTAGCTCTTACGCAAATGAAGACCAAATAATGTTATTTATTTATTTTTACTATAGGGAAAAAAAAATCTATGGAGTACTGTGTATAGATCCCAAATAAGCATCAGCTATGTACAGACAGAAGCAGTCCCAGTTACACTGAGCAGTTCTTTTCAACGTGAGATCAGATTGTTATTTGACAAGATGATGAAAGTGACTTGGTGTGTTGAACACTGGCCAGTCATTTGTAGTTTACACTGTGCCAGTAAACTGAATTTTTTACAGTAACATTAATATTTTCCACTGAGCATATGTGCTCTCTGTTTTCAGAAGATAAACCTAAAAAAAAGAAGGTGTCTCCTCAGCCTCCCCCCTTTATGTCTTTTGTAGAAATGTCTATGGAGGCTGTGAAAATTTCTCCATTCAATGAAGAGAACAATATGCTCATTCTGGATCTGTGGAAAATAGCCTTTGAAGGAGTCCTTCACAATCCCACAGAGATTTAGTGTTCGGGCCACAGAGCAACTCAGAAACTTCTGTAAATTA
Source organism: Aythya fuligula (assembly GCF_009819795.1). NCBI lineage: Eukaryota > Metazoa > Chordata > Aves > Anseriformes > Anatidae > Aythya > Aythya fuligula. Next base: position 64,687,857 of record NC_045593.1, on the reverse strand, counting down.
AATTTACAGAGAGGCAGTAGACCTCTCGGGTAATAGTTTTGACACAGAACCACTCAGAAGTGTAAAAAGAATAAGTCAAAGTGAAAAAAGTGATTGGGATCTCTGATATATCTCTGATGTAAATCTTGTCTATTTGCAGACAATATTTAGTCTTGCTTCCTCCAACGTATGAGGAATCTAATAACAAGATGTGGCCTCACTCAGCCAACATCCTGTCCAAAAGGTATCTCCTTCTGGACTTTTGCTTTTGGGACGTCTGTCACCATTTATTATGATTTCCTCATCTTTCTTCTTGTCTTCAAGACCAGTAGAAAAATGCAGCTTCACCACTTGGAGCTCTCTTCATTTATTTGCTTTATCAGTCTCCAGGACCCTTGGACCATTCCTTGTGATTCCATTTTTGCTCACAATACTGTTGTTTTTCAGCTACCCGAATACAGAAAAGGACTTTCATTTAGTCATCTTAAGTAATTGTTATTTGACTATTGTTTTCAAAAATGTTACTTCATCCCTAACAGTGCTGTGTCTTGATCACGTTGCATGTCTGAAACTTCTTTCTTTAAGAGAAAAATGGAAAATGTAAAAACCATGTAAAAAATGAGAAATCTCTAATTTATATCATTGATTTTGAGCCACATACAGAACATTAAATAAATATGGAAAAAATGAGGGTTTCTTTAGCTGTTACTTTATTTGCTAAGTTAAATGCTGCATGGCAGAAAGCATTAAGGTAGCAAAGAGAAGACACTGTCAGTACAAATGGTGTGCTTACTTTTTCAGAAATTTATCTTTTTTTTTTTTTTTTTTTTTTTTTTTTTTCTTTAGAGGATTTAATTATAAACTGAGGTGAATAGTTCTTGTCTGAGCTGTGCATCTGGAGGTAATCCTGTTAAGGGCATAGTTTCCTGTAGATCTTACATAGTATCATTAGTAAAACAATTGTGACCATTTCCTTCTGGTGGTCTCCACTGGCTAAGTAGGTTTCTCAGGCATACCATTTGCTTAGCTCTGTCAATGACAAAACACAGAAGAAATGTCAAGAAGAAATATAGTGGTATGGAGGCTTTCCAAGTATAGTGCCTTGCATGTTTGTGCTTTGTGCAGACAATGAAATAAATAATGATCAAATGAGCATCAGGACTGCAGTTTAGGTGAGAACTATTGATCTGTGTAATTTATCTCCTTGATAATTGCCATGAATTTGAGACAAATTCAGCTGTGTGAGTCTATTCAACTCAGCCACATGTGTACATTTTAACACATGAATAAAGCTAACACATGAGTAGTCCTGTAAAGTTCTGTCTCTCCCTTAAGTATCTTGCCAAAGCAGGATCCTATTCCCATAGAAAATATATTTACTAATATCTTAATTTAAATATGCCTGTGTGATAGACTTCATTATATTTATTGAATCCCTTGCTTTGGTTAATTTAGATAATGAGTAGAAATAACCGTAGAAGAAAACTTTTTGCACCTTGTTTGACTCATGTTGAAGAAACACCTTTTTATGTTGAAGATATACTTTCTTTGCCACAGTCTTGATTGCAATGCCTGTTCCCAGGTCCTTAGTAACAAGCAGCAAACTCTGGGGTGGGAGATGTTACCAGCAGTAGAGGAGAACTGCATTAGGGACTGCATAACTTATTCGAATGTAGGTTCACAACCTCAAAGGATATATCTAAGGATGTTGGAATTGCTGAGCTTGTTTTCTGTGAAAGGTTGTAGAGATTGGGAGAGGAGCTTGGTGACTAGAAGGCAACAGTTTGTCATATCTTCAAAAGAGGCATGAAGAAGGATCTGGAATTATGATCTGGTCAGTCTTACTTCAATCTCTGGTCAGAGTGAACATAAAAATCATGACAGTTAGTGGGAAAAGAAGGTGCACCAAAAAAAAAAAAAATGGCTGGGCTGGGTTGACTAAATAGTAGTCAGCGGTCTGAAGTCAGGCATCTAGCTCTGAGTGGCATACTTTGGGGTCAAAACTATCACAGAAAATGTTTAACTTCTTTATCAACAACCCAGCCAGTGGGATGAAATGGACCTTCAGCAAGCCTGAACAACACCAAGCTGAAGGAAGGGTGAGCAGCTGATACACTGGAGGACAAGACTGCCATGCAGGGCAATCTGGGCGGGCAGGAAAAAGGGCCCAGAAGGTGCCTTACAGAATACCACGGGGACAAAGCAAAAGTTGGGAAAGAACAATCCCATGCACTGCTTACAGGCAGGCTGCCTGCCTAACCTAACAGCCTACCAAAAAGGCTCAAAGGGTCCCACTAAACAATCTGAGCAAGTTGAACAGAACTGTCATCTCAGATGCAAGTATGTGAGTCTGAAATGCTTTCATTGATTTTAGTGGTTATTCTAAATGACCTCAGTAAAGTCGCTATATATATATATTATATCAGCATAAATGACATCAAAAGAGAGCAGTATTTCCCTTTCTTGTGAAAATTGCTATGATTGATTAGAGCCTTTTAAGATTCCCTCTGCATATCAGTAACAGCTATGTCAGTTCTCACCTCTAACCATCACACACAGACACATACATGAACCAACATGAAGATTATTTTTAACACTGAAAAAATAAGTCAGAGTGTTCAAATGGTTTAGTCAGGCTATATTAAAACTGCTAATGCAAAAAAAAAAAAAAAATATATATATATATATATTATACATACATACATACATATATATATATATATACATCTATATATATATGTATATAATACTACAGGCTATTTTTGAAAATTGTGTTCTGTTTCCTTCACAACAAACTAGGACCTGAGATTCTCAAATATTCAAAACTCTGAAGATGTGTGGTATTCCAAAATGCTCTGCTTCACTTAAACTTAGATGGAAAGTGAGCACTTTGGAAATCATGTACAAAAAAGACAAAAATGAAACAAAGAAGAATTATGACTGACCAGCACAGCAGAACTGATAAAATAATTATCATATGTACAAATGCAATTAACCTTAACTTCACCCTGTGCTACTGTTACTGTCCTGTTTACTCTTTAATTGCTTGCCTCTTACTTAGATCATCTGTAAAGATGAGGAAAAAAGAAGGCTGGGCAGGAACACAAAGATCTTATCAACATAATATTTTGTCACAAATATGCAATTAATTGTGTATTAAGGAAAAATAAGTGAATTTACGGCTTCGTGGCTTTATTTAAATTGACACTGCAGAAAATAACTATATATCTAAGACACAGATGAATCTTCTCAGTTACTTATTTAAAAACAAAGCATACAAACAAAAAGCATTCAAATTTATTGTAAACGATGGCAGCTCAGCTGTCTGTGGATACCAATTTCAGCATTAATTCTAGTGGTTTGCCATCTAATAGGAAAGCGAGTTGTGTTTCTTACATATTCCTCCATTTAGTTTCCCTTTGTTTTCACTCACAACTAGCAAAGTCTTTATTTAGACTTCTGTGCACAGCAAACTGTTCCTTTTGCCTTCTATAGAACTGAAGATCTTTACATCTTTGTTTTGCATTTACATTGTTTCATTCAGAAGGGTGAATTGAGTGTTAACTGACTTGTACTTCTCCTGTCCCCAGGCTATTGTGACTTTACATTTCCCATCCATGTGTGATTAATCATATTAAAAATTTCCAAGAAGCAACTTTGATCCCGTGTCAAATAAGACAAATGATATCTTTACAAAAATACCAACCCTGTAAAATGGAATATATTTGCCTTTTTTTTTTTTTTTTTTTTTTTTTTTTTTTTTAAGGTTAGTAACCTATTCCTCTCTATCCCATAACAACCAGAATTTACACTTAGTTTTAAAAATATTTTTCAGAGGTTTAACACAACTAGTAGGACACAGCAGAGCAGTCTTGCTGAACTGAAACAGCCTCAAAGGAGTACAAAAATAAAAAGATAGCCAAATTCTTTACACATGACAATATTTTCTGAGATCATCACAGCTGGGAGACCAACTAACAGAGATTTGCCAGTGGTTGGCATCACAATATGTTGCCTTCCTCATCTTTGTGCCAAATTTGATTTGTAATGGAGAAAGGGACCAAGCTTCTATAAGCAAGAGCGTGCTGGGTTTAAAGCACATGTTAAAAATTCCTCTGAGAGACTTTATCCTTCTTGAATATTTAATCTCCTTCACAGATGCCATCTGCATGTCACAATACTCTAACAGATAGGTGTGGATTTTTTAAACATCACTTTAATTACAAGGATGTCCTGAAAAAAAAAAAAAAAAGTTTAACTTTTTTTGTCTGTTTTTATTTAGTACAGTATGAAAACTTAAGATAAAATTACATAAAACACAGCAAGAGCAGGATGGGAATTCTGTGCATCCTAGCTCACATTTCACTGACATCTTGAATGCCTTTTTGTGCATGTGTGTGTGTGTGTTTTGAGGTTTTTCTTTTTCTTTTTATTTAGTGTTGTATCTGACTATAAAGCCAACATTTTTTAAGCACTGATAGGCATCTTACTTTGTATTGTGATATCCTTTGCCCTGTCACACTGGAGAAGCTTGCAGCTGTCTAAAGCTTAATTATGCATGAATGCAAAGCCCAGATGCTTGGCCAATAGTGCCGCAGCAGAGTACAGTTTCTCACTTGTTTTTGTTTGAATTATAATTGGGTAGATTTATATTTCCCAAACCATTTTGCCCCTTGTGCATATTCTTCCTTGCTTCTGTTTCCTTTGTTTGAACCTGCTTCTGAACAAGCCTTTTTGAATGTTGAAGTGTCTATTAGATCTAAGATAGGTCGTTAATGGATTTGACAAATCCTTTCACCTTTAAGACAGTTAAAAAAGGTACAGAAACGAGTCCCCTCCCCTATCAGTTCTACTCCAGATGGTTGTGTGTGTTTTTTTTTTCTTTCCTTTTTTTCCCTCCTCCCCCCCCCCCCTTTTTTTTTTTTTTTAATGAATAGTTAAATAGAGGCTGGCATCTGGGTTGAAACAAAGGAGGCTTGGAGCCAGACTTCTAAAAGGGAGAGTAGTATCAAGCAATAAAGTGTTACACCTGCTGAAGGAAAGGTAATAGAGGCACTGAAAGCACATTTGTAGCCACAATCACCCTGTATAGAAAGGCTTTTGTCAATTGCAGACATAGGTGGTCATTCTACAAAGTCAACAAATAATGTTGTTGAGGTGTTAAAATATATAGCTCTATCATTTTATATGAATAGCACAAATCAGTGACAGCAATAGCACCTATTTTCTGAGAGCCCTGCATATTTATTCAAACTTGTTCTCAGCAAGGTTTCTGTTCTGCCTTTGGTTAGATTTATGGTGTCAACTCCTGCAGATTGCAAAATACTCTTGAAGTCAACATCTGCATACACATCCATTAGAGTAGATAGCCTTTAACATGGCAAGATTCAAAGGGAACCCAGAGGCAGGTGACTGAATCCTTCTGCTGGCTGTCCCAATTCTAGGAAAACAAATCCCATTTGGGATGTGAAGAACTACTGCTAGCAGAATGCAAGCCTAGAAGAAAGCACTGCTACAGTGAAATAGCACTTACCCCAGTGCCACTTTAAGGGCAAAGAGGCTGGTTATTTCCCCACCAATGTCTCTTCAGACTGGAATGCTCCACAGAGGAATATTGCTGGTCAGCTGCTGTGAAAATACAGTTATGTAGCTCCTTTCTATCATGATCCCAGTACAGTTACCAGTGAGTTACTCCAAAGCAGAGCTGCCTTACACCCCATACCATTTTGTACAGCAGTCCTGAAGCCACCAGTGGATATTGGCTGAAATTATACACATCTCTGTCTCCCTGCCACCACCTTTCTCAGAAATCATCGTGCTGTGCTGCCCACCTGCCTCTCTTCCCTTGCCCATGCAGACAGCCCATTTCTGGGAGTAGGGCAGGGGCTATGAAATGCATGTCCTTTGCCAGTCCCAGTCCTGCCTCATGCTCCTGTTCAGAGCAGCGAAGTGCCTGGGTATGGTTTAGGAGCCTTAGCCCTCGTTAAAGGTTCAGCACAGGGGAAATCTGAATTGCTGCTAATAAATGGCCACTGTGCCAAATGGCTCTGTGTTTTGACATTTGATTCTCTGTGGATTTAGCGTTGCTTTAACATTGTTTTAATGTGATTTTGACACTGACCTCAATGTGGACAGGATCAGGAGTTTCTTTTATGTCTCTTTCCTAGATTCTAGCACATCACGTCAAGCAGGCTTCAAGCAAGTGCTTCTTATACCTGCAGGTGTTTCTAAATATGTATTTTAATGGAGTATAAAGGAATCCATTTTTTTTGTTCATAATGTATTATCCCCTGCTGGCCCTGACACATACCATTCAACATATGTCTTACAAGGTACTGCAGGGTAACAAAGAAAAATAATATCCACAATAGATAAGGGCTGTTTTCCCCAGTGGATGATGGGAAAATGATTGGGTGTGTAGAGGGCAATTCCTCGCCCTCTTGAAATTTGAGGCCCAGAAAGATGGAGCTTTTGTGTGTCTGTTTAAAAGGACTGAAATCCATTTACACATCAATGTCAGCTCCTGCTAAAGAAAGCCAACATTGTTGATGTTATGCTTGTCAAATACAAACAATTTGTTTTCAAGGAAAGACAAGCACAAAGCTTCTTGTCCACTAAACAGAGCACATTAAATATGACCCTTTCTCTGGGCACATGTACGCTAGCACAAGAAAGCACAGAAGATATATAATTAATATTAGCTAACACACAGTAAGGTTAATTGTTGCTTCTCTGAACACTTAATCTGCAAGCAGTTGATAAATCCCACAATGAATAAAAGTAGCTCGTATTTAGGTCACACAAAGTCATTGCTGTTTTTTAATTTAAACTGTGCACTAGATTAAAACACAAGAGTATTTCAGGAGGACAATTCAGTAGCAGTAGCAATAGGCTGTCATTTGGCGTAAAAAGTTTCCCCAGCACACCCCAGGGACATGTTAATCAAAGCTTTTTAATGGATTCAGTCTGATCTGTGACAGGCTTTGTTCCAGAGATGGCATTTGCAGGATAGAGCTGCAAGTTATCAATAAGACACAGTAATTGCTGGGAGTGATTGAGCCTTGTTCCTTAGGCTTCATACCACTCACTCCTTTTTATTATCAGTCAAGGCCAGAGATGTCTTGCAATAGGCAGTCAAGTGATGACTTGTTTCTTTCTTTAATCCTAAACCATATAATGAAAGAAAACGAAACAACATGGAAAATTTGCATTAATTAAAAATCTTGTACATCTCATTCTTGTTTTTCCCTTGTTATGTTTATACATATATATATTTTTTTCAAGGATTTAATGGTAATTATTCAACCTCTATCTTGTACTGATAAATCCTTTTTAAGCAGTGAAAAGCTTTCACTGCTTAGTTAAAGGCTTCAGTTCTTCCATTGACAGTTCTTTATTAAGTTATTCATTATCTTTTGGAAATCAAAGTGTTGGTACAATCAGTAATGACTGGGGATAACGCTTATCAACTACATGGATAGTTAGCCCTACATCCATTTAGAAAAGATAACTCCCAACACTGCAATGAAAATGCTTCAGTTCTATTCAGGAAGGTAATGGAAACCTAACATTTTTATATAGTGAAAGGTCATAATCCTTCCTTTGTAACATCATGGTCATTCCCATAGCAACAGATTATACCTAAGGCCGCTAGGGATTATGACCTCTCAGTGTGAACAAACAGGAGGAAAAGTTGTTTAGCAAAGAAGGAATCCCTTTGATTAGTAAAAGGCAACACCAGCCAGCGTTCTGTGTATGCACTCATAACACAGACGCGTACACAGCAGCCAAATTGATTTTAGTTTAAAGCACAAATGGACAATGGAAAGATTGTTAAAACTAGCTTTGCTATTTCTAATCACAGTTTGTTTTCTGCAGCAACCAAATAAACTGTAACAAATTCTGCTTGCTGCATTTTTTTCTTTTTATTTGTGTTGGAAATCAAGTCAAGGTTAAATTTTTCTGGTAACTATTCTTAACAATATTTAGCCATGTTAGCTACATGGCTGTGGATATTAGGTAAAAGCTACAGCCTGAAAAAGAGCAGAGATGGAGAAGGTCCAGTCTTTGTGCTTTTACTGTCCAGTAAATAATCGTCCAGTGTAATAAATAAAAATAATTATAGAATATTTATTGAAACACCTCTGATTCTGTTGTATGAAAAACTGCTTTTATTGAAACTTTTAAAGTGTCACTTTCAAATAAAATTTAGGAACAAGGAGATGAATCATTCCACAGCTTTCAGATGGATAATGCTCTTGATAAAATCCTTTTTTTACTTCTAACATTTGAAATTAACACAGAATCTTTTACATACCTTCTTATTTTAAACACTGAAACTTGGACAAGATTATTTCCCTTTTATTGAAACAAATTCTAAGATATCATAGTATGAGTAATTTTTATTTTTCTTTCTTGATTATAAAAAAGTATTTGTATGGGAGAGGGAAGGGGGGAAGGGAGAAGAGGGAAGTGTCACAGAATTTCCCATGAAAAAGCAAGTGTGGTAGCCATCCTGCCTATTAATTATGGCTTCACTTCATAAGGCCTTGTGTATATTTTTGAAATATTCTAAGATTATCGGCTTGAAAACACTAGAAGTACTGTTTTCATGTTCTAGTAGGTGTCAGGCATATCTATGCTGAAATTTTAAAAGTTACTTGAAATGTTTGGAGATCTAAACATTCATAAATGTTAATCGTTTGTGAAATTATAAAATTTCCTCTTTTTATCATCTTTAAAAGCTGCTCAGTTTTCTTGTTTTGCTAATTTATTGCCTTTATTTTTTTCAGTGAAAAGCAAAGCAAGACATCTTGTCTTAGACACAGGAGCAGCCTGTGTTGTATTCTGTCATATCACAATCTATACATGTTCATGGTTTTTGTCTTAAAGACATGAGTTTTACATGAACTAATCTTCATTTAGCATGCAAAAACTGAGGCACTTCTTCTCAAGACCAGAATGTTCCTGATGACATGTAGTACATCATTATTTTCTGCTCTCTCTTTAAGCCATTTATACAAAGGCATCTGGACAAGAGCATGATACATGAGCTATATTGTACTGAGACACTGGGGACATAACACACAATCAGGCTGTGCACCTTCCTCTTGCATGTGTGAGTTAAGAACATAAGGTAAAGCACAATACCATACTTCAATCTTTACTCTCAGAAATGTAGTTTACTCCTTAGATTGTTCATTAAAGTAAGATTGGGGGTATCTAAATGCTTAGATTTATTTTTAGTAGAGAGTTTTTCGTTAACCTACATCGAATCTTGATATTTTAGAAGAAGGTCATGTGGTATTTCACTGACACTTATACAGAAAGCTGGACAGTTAAGCAGTAATTTTCTTGACTTCACAATTTGTTTATACAATGTAATAAGTATTTGTTGCCTAAGCAAAGCAAGATAAGTATTTTCATAACCAACTTCCAAGCAAATTTTAATTTGTTAATTGTTAATTTGCCTTTGACATTGTTCAGTTTTTCAGTTGTAACAAAAGATGAAGATTTTGTCCCATAAATGTAAATCTAGGAGGATTGTGATCACTACAGTACAGATCCAAAAGTGAAGTTTCTTTGATTACTTATTGTTCTTAATATCCGTATTAACGAAAAAAAAAGAAGAAAAAAAAAAAAAAAAAAAAAAAGGACCATTAAGATCAAAGTTGAAATATCCTATGCAGAAAACTTTTTGTAAAAGTTTACTTAGTCTTGTTTCCAGAACAAGTTGTTAGATCCTATATCTTAGAAGAAAACAGGTGATCATTTCATTTATTGATTTATTTGAACAGGAGAGGAATGATAGGGGAGTATTTTCTACTTGATTTAGAGTGCAAAGCTGTTTCTCTGAATCGTTAACTCTAAGGATGCTTGGAAAAAAAATAAAGTATTTAAAATTGCTTATAGTTTTCACTTTTCTAAGAATAAGTGGATTGGGGAATATTATGATGATAATGCTTCCTTTACCTCAATAAAGTTTAAGGTGACTAATTCTACATGAAATTGTCACTTGTGAAAGAACATGCTTTCACAAGATGAGGGTCAGGGGGGCCAGTTTCTGATCTTACTGCAGTGTAATTCCAAAATAAACTAGATCCTTTTGGTGGACTTTACTTTAGATTTCTATGGCTGTAACTGATTCAACCTTAGCCCAAGTATTGTATTGAAAAGAAATTAAATAAAATGCTTAAGCAACACATGCAAATATTCAAGGGGAGCTAACATGAGTCTGGGAGGGAGAAGTTAAAATAAGCTGCCAAACCACAAAGTGATTTTTCTCCAGTGACACAATACACATGTTCAGTTTTCTTTCTCTCCACTCCCAGTACATTTATATTTGCTTTATTGTTTCTTGTTCTGCCTGCCTTTAGTGCCAAACTCTGTACCACTGTAGAAAGACATTTATTTCACTGAACTACTGCAGAGGTGCAGACTGGCAAACTTGTGAATTTTCCCACAGGACAGAGAATTACAACTTTAATATTGTCAACCAAAACCTCCCTAACTCTGCTGGTAGTCATCAGTCATGACTTTAAAAATTATTTTTAACTGATTCTGGGACAGGCCAACACTTTTTACTGCCCTTTTCTATTCCCTGAGACATTTCCTATGGAGATCACCAGCAGATCTTTTTCAAATGGTCTGTTAGTCATTCAGTTTTCTGTAGAAGACTAATAGAATAAAAGAAATAATAATAGTAATAATAAGAGTAATAATAATAATGGTAATAATAATAATAATGCTATGTAAAATAAAAGTGAGAAGAAATTAGGACTAAAAGACTTCTGACCATAAAAATGAAAGTGTTACATATATATGTATTATATATGTATATATATGTATATATATGTGGATATATATATGTATGTATGTATATATTATAATTATAATATTATAATATAATATATATAATGTATAATATGTATATATTGTATATATTGTATATATTGTATACATATTATAATGTATAATATGTATAATGTATAATTATAATTATTATATTATAATACTTTAAAAGGCCTGACCTTGCTGAGGATTGAACTTCTCATATCCCAATAATTTCAGTAAGAGATGAGTCTACTCTGTGCTAAAGAAGAATTCAACACCTTTTGGTGAGATGGTGAGATATCTGTACTGGGTTGGAAAAACTATGGAGGGGAAACGCTCTGTGTGCTTGGGGAATGCAGACTCATAAAAGAGGTATGAAGTGTGATGCCTCAGGAATTCAGGAGAAACCACTGGAGAAAGGAAGCATGGCTTGATGTTATGTAAACTTTTGAATGAAACACAGCCTTGGAGTCTGCCAAAAATAGAGGGATTTATTGCCCTGTTTCTCCAATAAAATCTTGATTTTCTATTGGTTCTTCCATGTAGCATTTGAGCACTTTATGTATTTACAAATGTGTTATCAGTACTTCTGGCTCTCACAGTAAGACAGAAAAGCTTGTAGTAATCCTTATTTACTAATAAGTAGTTGAAGAATGAAGAACCCAATACAGCTGATTTTCAAAATAGCTCTGTACTTGCATGTTTTCTACCCCCAGTAATGTGGCCCTAAATCCCTTATGTTTAATGCTGTACAGTTCTAAAAATTAGCTCCTGTAAGATATGTCAAATAACTCCAACTGCTTTACCTGGAATCAGATAAAGTAACTGAGCCAGGAAAATAAAGTAGCCCACTAAAACTGATTGCAGAAAGTCATCAAGAACAGATATTTACCATACAGATATACTAAGGACACTTAGTCTCCTACTCCTGTGTTACAACTGAGCAGGGGCTGTTTGCCTTCACAGTCAATTAAGCAGTGGCTGCATCTGTCTCAATGGAAAACAAAAGAGAACATCTATAGGAAAAAAAAAAAAAAAAAAAAGAGAGAGAGAGTATCTCCAGAAATTCAGAATAATTCCATATAAAATACCAATGCTGAACTAAGGCAGATATATGGTTTGTCTTCAATGGAGATGAGAAGAAAGGAGATTTAGTTCAGGAATAGTACACACTATCAGAAGCAAAACATCAGCAAACCTAGAAGTTTAAATATAAATATATGCATATATTTTAAATGGGTCCTTGAATAAAACTAGTAAAGGCTTTTTGTTTGTTTGTTTTTGTTTTTGTTTTTTTTAGCTAACACTGAGAAAAAAGATGACTGTTAGAGAAGACAGTACTATCACTGCCATGCTACATAAGCAACAGCTTGCAGTACAGATTTTTACCTTCACAAGCCTACCAAATTCTACTAATTTTTCCCGTACTAGAAAATAATTATTTGATGTCAAAAGTGATTTTATGAGATCTAATAGTCAGATATAGTTGTATGGTTCTGTTTTAGAAAGGAACCAATTACAAGCATAGATGGATATTAAGTTTCTGAGATATCCTATCCTAGAGTCTCATTTGATGTGGTCTTAGATCTGAAACTTTAATGATCCAAGCACAAGGTTTAACTGCAGTAAGACTTGAAATAAAATCCCTCTAGAGTGGTAATATTGTTCTAAAGGTCAAAAGCATAAGACAAAGAAAGTGTTATAAAGAATAGTGAGATAGAGTAAAAACTTACAGTAATGGTAAAATAATAATCTTTGCTATCATTCCATATTTGGTTAAATTTGCTTCATACAAATATTTACCAAGCACTTTCTCATTCCAGGACATTTTTTTTTCCATCAACTTAAGGAAAGAAATGTAACAAAAAAAAGTGATCACTCCTGAGATTTTCTCATGCACCGTAGTAGGGTAAATGCTGGCATATTTGGCTTTCTGGGATATCATCAAGGAAAGCAAGTAATATGTCTGTTATGATATTTATTTAAAATGTAAATGATGATAGCAAGTATGTACTTTAAACTCACTTGGGAGAACAAAACAATAAGTATTAACAAATGCAGCCAATATGTTTCCTCCAAAAATTACTCTGCTTTAGTGAGTTGTTTGAGAAGAAAATAAAAGCCCCTGCAAGAAAAGTATTACATCCTTAGCTAAAATAAAAATCACTGTGTGCCAGAAGATGAAAAACTCTTCCTTCTTATTTCAGGCATTAAAACACATTTTGGTGGTTAATGCAGCATTACGGTGAGATTTCTACACTCAAATATCATTCATATCAATGCCTTGCAAATCTTCTTAAGGCTTTGGGTTTTACTATGGTGATGAAGAAGAAAGTTATTGGATCCAAATAAACTTTATTTTTTAATTTATTTTTTTTTTGCTATCCTGAAGTGTTAAAAGATAAGACACCCATCATGAACAGCATTTTCTGTCTCATTCCATTTTGTTTAAATTCTTAGGGAGGTGAAGTTGATCTCTTCTTGTGCATCACACTGGTGAAAACATCTTCAGAGCACTAGGGTCCAGATTTTTAATTCCTCCAGCTTCCTATTTTCTCTGTTGCCTTGCACTCACTTCCTTGCCTTTCATTTTAAATATATATATATATTTTCTTATTTTTAGACTCTATTCCACTGGAATGAGGTCTCCCTGTGCCTTCTCTTCTCCAGGCTGAACATCCCTAGCTCTTTCAGTCTTTTCTGTCAGGAGAGGTGTTCCAGCCTTCAGATCATCTTCACTACCCTCCTCTGGACCTGCTCTAACAGCCCCACATCCTTCCAGGGCCGGGGGCCCCAGACCTGGACACAGCACTCCAGGTGGGGCCTCACAAGGGCAGAGAAGAGGGAGACAATCCTCTTCCTTGATCTGCTGGTCACTTCTTTGTTGATGCAGCCTAGGATGCAGCTGGCTTCCTGGGCATCAAAAGCATACCTTCCCTATGATTTATCAACTGCATCAGTCAGCTTAGTGATTATAAACAACTTGTGATTTATCAACAGTGTCAGTCATTCTCTGCAACCTTACTGAGGATGCACTCAATCCTACTGTCTATGTCATTGATAAAGATATTAAATATCACCAGTTCCAAGAGAGATCCCCAAAGGACACCAATAGTCACTGATCTCCACCAGGATGTAGAGCCATTGATTCTCTGGGTGCAAACTTCAAGTCAATTCCTTATCCACTGAATGGTCCACAATTCCAATTCATCTCTCTCCATTTTGGATATCAGGATGTCTTGTGGTACTGTGTCAAATGCCTTGCAGAAGTTCAGGTAAATGATGACATTGATAGGTCTTCCCTTGTTAACCGATGCAGTCACCACCATAGAAGGCCACCAGATTGGTGAGGCAAAATTTGCCTTTGGTGAAGACATGCTGGCTGTCCTGGATCACCTCTTTGTCCTGCATATGCTTTGACAATGCTTTCAAGAGGATCTGTTCCATTTTATTCCCAGGCACAGAGGTGAGGCTCACTGGTCTGTAGTCACCCGTGCCCTCCTTTCTACTCTTTTTAAAAATGGGAGTGATGTTTCCCTTTTTCCAGTCACCAGGGACTTCATCTGACTGCCAGAACTTTTCAAATATGATGGAAAGAGGCTTGGTAACTCCATCAGCCAGTTCCTTCACGCCCCTGGGATGCGTGGCCTCAGGCATCATAAACTTGTACCTGTTCGGTTTCATCAGGTGGTCTCAAACCTGCTCTTCATATACAGTGTGAGGGATTTTGCTCCCCCTGCACTTGCCTAGAGGTCCAGGGACCCAAGAGACATGGGAAGCTTGACTGGCAAAGTAGTTGGGTACCTCAACCTTCTCCATGTTCGTTACCAGTTCACCCTTCTCATCCATCAGAGGGGGAACACTCTCCTTGACTTTTCTTTTCTGGCCAATGTACCCCTAGAATCCCTACTTGTTATTCTTTGCATCCCTTGCCAAAAGCTCAGTTCTATGGCTTTCCTCATCACATCCTTGCACATCTGGACAGCATCCCTCTACTCTTCACAGGCCACATGTCCCTGCTTCCACTGCCTGTGCCTTTCCTTTCTGTACCTCAGTTTGACCAGCAGGTCCTTGCTCAGCCATGCTTCCCTGCCAGATTTTTAACACATGGTGTTGGAGAGCTCTTGTGCTCTAAGAAAAGTATCCTTGAAGAGTTGCCAGCTCTGATCAGTTCCTCTGTTCCTATGGACAGTGTTTCAGGGGATCTCTTACATCAGGTCTTTAAACAGCTGGAAGTTCACTTTTTGAAAGTTCAGGGTGCTGACTTGGTCTTTTTGCCAGGCCCGTATTCCTTGAGATCAGGAACTCAATCAGGGTATGGTTGGTGCAGCCCAGACTGCCTCTGATCTTGACCTCTTTAATGAGTTCATCCACACTGCAGAGCACCAGCTCCAGTAATGCTTCTCCTCTAGTTGGTTTGTCTAATACCTGGACCAGGAAGTTATCCTCCATATATTCCAGGAATATCCTGGATTGCTTACAGCCTGCAGTGTAGCTTTTCCAACAGACATCTGAGTGGTTAAAGTCCCCCATCAAGATAAGAGCCTGCGAGTGTGACGGTTTTTGTAGCTGAAGCAAGAAGGCCACATCGACATGTTCCCTTTAGTCAGGGGGCCTGTAGTAGACTCCAAACACAAGGTTCTCTTTATCGGTCTCGTGCTTAACTTTTACCCACAATCTGATCTATCGCTGATTCTCAGCGGCATCTCTTTGCAACCTATCAATTTCTTTACATAAAGAGCAACACCCTCACCATTTGCACAGAAAGGCAATAGTTGTAGAATTTATCTACACTGACTTCTGATATATCCTGAAGACTGGTTCAAGCACAGGTCCTGAAATTGCACTGAGTATGAGCTGGTCCCTCTTACCCTTACAGAGAAAAAAATGTTCTTGCATGTCACATCTACTTTCGCCATTGCTGACACCTTCTGACAGTACTTATTCAGGAGAATCTGAGGTGCCTTAGAATAAAAATAAGCAGTAGGGTTTGAGATCATCTAGCAGCTCAGTGCTGTTAATGGAGGAGTGCTTGCTTCCTCTCTCAGTCATGGGCTCCAACCCACTCACCACTGCCATCTCAAGAGTCCTTAACTTATCCTATGCTGATTCAGCAGAAAATTAACTGAAGAAAAAGGTAAAATATTTCTGCAGTTTGTTCTGTAATAGGTTTAAAATATATGTCTAATACAAACTCATAGTTCATGAGAAAGGAGTGTACACATGAAGAAAGATGTCGAAAAGCATCTTGAAAAGATGTCTAAAATATTTCTTCTCTCCTTAACAAGGGTACTGCTTAACATTTTTCTCCTAATTATTTCCATCTGTGCATACATCATTTGAAACTTTAATAGCTGCCATACAAAACTCTATAAGTAAGCTTAAATTCAACTTTAAACAGTCCCCTGTTCCTAAATCCCACTTATGTGCTTATTACTAGTTTATCCAGCAGGATCTTATTAATGCCAAAACAGGAAGAACAAGAACTCTTGTATTAGATTGGGGTTTGAAATCCTCACTTCAACATTGATGTCCTAAGGTGAAAAATATAAAATGTACTGATGTCTTGCAGTCCTTGTAAGAACAGAATGTGCTCTTTTTTTTTTTTTTTTTTTTTTTTTTTTTTTTTTTTTTTTTCTGGAAGAGACTTCATAGCCACTGACAGGAAACTCTCTTCCTCCGTTAAAAATTTAATGGAGTAGAATCTGTGGAGTTGATAGAAGACATAAAAGGGTACACACAAAGCTTTCTCCATTTCTGGAAAAAGAAATATGAAAACAAAGATAAATCTACTTCAGTCCTAAGTGAAGATGCTGCTAAGGTTATACTAATTATTTGTCCTGTTATTCCTGAGGTATCCTTCATGTGATGACTCCATGTTCAAAATGGTAATTCTGAATTATTGGGCTAGTCGTTGTGATGGTTAACATCCACATGGACATAACTACTTTATGTGAACTATATTACGTATTTTCCTCCAAGGCACTGCAATCTGTAAGACTGCCAAGTCTTTGCACAAGGTTTCCACAAATCATCAGAGATACATTTGCAATCTCTATAAAGTTTCAAGAAATCAGATGGTGATAAAATTACCATCCAGTATACACATGCACAAACCACATAAGTCTAGCTTGACTTATAGATACCCTTAAACTAAAAATAAATTTAGCTGTGCTTTTGCCTGAAGAAAACAGGAACTTCTCACAGATGGTGTGCATTATCTTCCAGGCTACACCATGTCTATATACCCAGCATCTTTAACCAAAGAGAATAAAAAATGAGAGTCATCCTTTTCATCTGAGAATAACTCACAATACTTCATGTTTTGTAAATATGGACATAAATTTGAATTTCAAAAATTTTAACAGTATATCTCCTACAGTGCAATATTCATGATATATGAAGATAAAAACTCAGGATTTTTTACTATATAAAAGTAACCTTTAAAAAAAAAATAAAAACAACTTTTTATTTTTTGTTCAGTTGACTGTTATAAAAAGAGATGTCATAGCACGTAGAATTTAGTGAAGCCTTGAATTGCTCTCAGTGTGTTGGTTGCAGCCCAAGAACAAGCATTTACATGCAAGTGAGCAGAAGTACAATTTTGTATAAGACAATCACCATTTTTGCGAGTGTCCAGGTGAAGACAGGACTAAAAGTGACTGGAATGCATGTTGCATTCACACTGTGAATGCATATGCATGAAAGAAATATTGAGTCTTTTTTTTTTTTTTTTTTTTTCCATTTGTTATTCTGTAGCTCTGCAGAGCTTGCTTGTTCCTACCCTATGTGCACAAAGCCCCCATGAACAGAGACAGACTTGTCTGAATGCAACATACCATACATCCTTTACTGTAAACACCAGTAACTTTATTATAGGTAATCAGAATTGAAAATGTTGAGTCTTTAGTCACAGACTGACTTCATTCTATGCTTATTTATTTCATGTACTTACCTGAAACATTTACTTGAGAAACATTTGGAGAATATTCACCTTCTTTCTTAGACTAATTTTAGGATTAGACTTTTCAGGATCTCCATATGACTGCCTGAAAAATTCACTGTCCATGTGAGACTAATATGGAGCAAGAACTACATTTAGCTTCTCTGAACTATACTCAGAAGGAACTCATCTTTTGACTTTGAAGACAAGGAAATACAACTAGACTTAACTACAGAAACTGGCAGAACTTACATGATATTCTTTGTTTCTCACTTGCAAAAATCAAGTGATAATATACCTCACAGAGCAGGTAATCACTATGATTAATTATTATATTTTTGTTTTGAAACAATTATAGAATGTCAAGTGCAATGTGCTAAAGATTATGTGTATTGGTATTATTCATCATGATATGATTCTTAAATTAGTATCTGTAACTAGTGGCAGAGGTGTAATTGCCAATCACGTAATCATTTATTTTATGTACTATTTCTCAGTTTCTTCTTAATCTCTCTTCTCCTCTTCTCTTGATCACCTATTTTATTTCTCTTATGTTGCAGATAAAATGGCTAGTTACCTGGCTTAGAAATGTACTTCCTATGTTTTTTTTCCCTTACAAAGTTTCTCTAAAATCTTGTCTTATCTTTGCAGAGCTGCTCATTCCAAAAGCACAAGGAGAATGATCAGCTGTGATGTGGCTAGACTGTGTGAAGAATGAAGAAGGGTATGAAACTTTTCCTAGATGAAAAATAGGTCTCCAACATGAAACAGGGACAAATATGGCCACAAGACTTGAAAACTGTAGAGATTTATTAAATTATGTGTGGCATATAAAAAGTGATTAGGAAATTATTTGTTTCTGTTTCTAGTAATATGTTCTTCTAACACAATGGGCATTAAAGGAAAAAATTAGATTCAAAACAAATGAAAAGAGTTCCTTC
The DNA here is from genome assembly GCF_009819795.1 of Aythya fuligula. Classification (NCBI taxonomy): domain Eukaryota; kingdom Metazoa; phylum Chordata; class Aves; order Anseriformes; family Anatidae; genus Aythya; species Aythya fuligula. Next base: position 64,669,161 of record NC_045593.1, on the reverse strand, counting down.
ACACAGTACAAAATTATATTGTAGAATTGCTCTTTTCTATATCTCAAAAACCAGTTGATCAAATCGATATTCCAAGGAAAGTTTTATTAAGTCATCATATGGTTTAATTTTTTTTTTCAAAGCTGTTTACACCTTAAGGTAAAAAGTAAATCTCAAATGCTTATATAAAGTAGCAAGAAAGGTAGAGCTGGACAAAAAAAATATACCAAAACACCACCAAATATTTAATCATACACTTCTGACCTCCCAGTTTTTTATGAAAAAAGAGTTATGGCAAAACGTGATTGGGCACACTTGGTTGTCAATATCTGGAAGTAGTAGGGAAAGTGAAATTCAGAGCTACTGGCCTCCTGCTTTGACCAATTTCCTTTACCATATGTCAAGAATTCAAGTGCTCATTCTGAGCACTATAGAGTCTTTCTAACCAACTTCCAAGTCTTTCTTACCAACTGTCAGCATCACACCACCTTCTTAAGACAGTTAAAATTAATATTTGTAAAAGCACTTGATACCTAACTTGAAATCTGTGTAGCCTGTACTGTTTGAGCCTATGCAGTGGTGTATGTTCCTTACTACTAGTACAGTCTGCAGAGGCTGATGGTACAGGTCCTAGACAGCAACCATGACTATCCAGTAGGAGATAAGAAAGGAATTCTATGCCTCCAATAGAACCCTGAGTACCTGAGAGTTTTAGGGACAGTAATTTCTGTTTGCAGATGTTTCAACAAAAAAGTGATAGCAGAAATTTGTGGATTTATGGATGAATGGGACAGAAAACATCCTTGGAATTAACTAATTCAGAACCTAGTAGAGTTTCCCTGCCATTTCTTCCTTGTTTATCCTTTGTTTGGAGGTAATTTCTTCTTTGGGTTATGAATTACTCTAGCTTTTTCACTAGACTTAAAGTTTTTCAAGCAGTTGTCGTGTCTTGTGAAAGTGAGAGCAATAACGAAGTTAAAAATGTCCAGACACAAGCAGAAAACTCAAGCAGATGTTTGTTTCACTACATAACCCTTTCCAGTTCCTCAACCAACTTTGTGAAACACTTTCTGAGAGGAACTGTGGGAGATGGCCAAACTGTTTTAACTTAAAATGCATAAATAGGAAGAGGCCTTTGAGGACAGCTGGACACAGATGTTGTTTATCTTGAGAAGAAACAGAAAAAACATTCTCAGGCCTCTGCATGTCGTTACTAGTTTCTTAGGACTTTATTGCTGTCAGTAATCCAGAACGGAGTCTTGGTAGTGATATGGTATCGAATATAATCTCTTAAATATTTCTTGCCACTCCCAATACCGTACAGGAAAGTATCTGAAGCTAATGGACAAATGCCAAGAAATTCAGTCATGAATACTCTTTAGCTATCTCACTGGTTTTTAATCCATCTAGGATCTTGCATGTGCATTAGGTCCATGCAATTCCTTTTCTCTGATTTGTTTTTGACTTCCTTTTTACTTTGATCCCATTTTCCTTATTGTACTCAGATGGAGAAGACAGAATCTGGCTCACACTAAATGAAATCTTCATTCCTTACATGACTCTTCAGCTGTACTTTGCATTAACAATATATGTTCCAGTCACTAGAGTTGCTCCAAGAATTTTGTGTGTTTCTGATGGAGAAAGAGGGGAGAGATCTCATAAACAAAGTATCAACATTTTCCTGGATTTTTCTTTTTTTTAGTCTTTAACAAAAAGAAAATCAAAATTGTCTTTCTGCTTTTGATCTTTCACTTCTTGGTCTGTCTGCTTTTCCAATTGTGTAACAAAGGCAGTAAGAGACAGGAAAAGATGAGAAAACCTGAATACTCAAATATTTGAGGTATTATTTCTAACAACTCTGACTATTAGGTTGGTATTAAACTTTTTAACCTTAAGGTCAAAAGCTTATCTTTCAGAAGTTAAAAATCTATTTTTCATTAGGAAAAAAGTGTGTGGGCAGAAATATTCACGGCAATTTCTAACAATTAAATACACTTAGGAAAAGTGAGTTCTGTTTTAATTTAAGTGAATAACTGATCCAGAGGGGGGAAAAAAAAAAGCCACTGAATTCTGTCAAAGCACAAAGGTGGAAGAGAAACTTCATGCCAGCTAACTTTATAGTTAATGCAGAAAAATAGGTCCTTCTAGGGTACTATTCATCTTAACCTAAAATAGATATCTAAAATAACTGCTTTTAGGATGCAATGTATCTAATCTGTTTGTCTCAATTGACAGTAAGGGGGCATAGAGTGACTTAGATAAATGAATATTGTAGGTCTCTGCAGGTAAGAATCCCACCCAAAGGAACTAATGCAAATACCATTAAAGAATGAAATGTATCAGCAGTGGTGTATACCTTGGAAGTCAGCATAGACTCTGTGCTTTAATAAATAAATAAATACATAAATAAGACAGAATCACGTCAAAGTGTTCATAGTGTTTTAAAGCCATTAGTTTCTAAAACCAGTATTTTCTGAATATGAGCCAAAAAAAAAAAAAAGTGTCTGCATCTACCAACACAAGACAAAAAAAAATGTAGACGCTAAGGTGTTTACTGATGGGGAAGGGGAGGGGGAGAGGCATGGGATGTTTGTTTTGATAAAATAATCCATATGACAATTGTGAATACCATAGAGTTGAGGTGCCTGGCAGTCCACTTACAGATCCAGGACCCTTCTTTGTTTTGTGGACTTCTAACTAGCTATATTACATGGTGCACTATATTATATAGTACTAAGATTTTTTTTGTAATATGTGTTTCTACATAGCCTAGCACAATAAAGCCCTGATTTTGATCTATGCATGGCCATACTATTGGAATAATAATAATTAATCTTATTATTATAATGATTAAGCTTATGCAGTTTCATATATATTATGCAATCAAGTTTACATGGAAGTTAATTTTAAGAGAAAGACATTTGTTCAACATTCATCATACCAAAAAGTTTTGGATGACATAGATACTGAATTGTCATGAGTACATAAAACATTATGAACATTGATATACTTAGATAACCACATTTGAAACAAGCTATCCATAAAATAATGAATTAGCAGCATGGAAAGTCATCATGATACCAGCTGTAAAGCCCAAACATAATTAATTATTTCAGCCTTAAAATGGTCCTGCAAAATAATTTTTAATGAGACATTCTATTGAAAAACACCCCTGCTTCTCTTCTGCTTCTGCATGCAACCTGTGACATAGCAGTTGTTCTATTTTCAGGTACTGTCTGTATTAGTGGATACCAATTTGAACATAAACTAAAATGAAACTAATCTTACATTTTCAATGTTTTCTTGCTGTTTTGTGATTGTTGTGGAAAATGGAGGCAGATTCTTTTGTTGCTGACATCAGAAGTGGGGGTCACTCTGGGCCTGCTAAATACATTCTAAGCTCAAGCAAAAATTGATTTCCGTTTTTTTAAAGCAGCTGGAATTACAATGAATAGCTTTCTTTCGATTTTTCTTTTCTACTGAAGCATTCAGTGAATGTAGCAGGCATAATAGGCTGAAGTAAACAGTGTCAGGTTCTGTTATATCAAGAGCTCTTTTAAACTAAGCAGACAAGCTATCATCAGTGCCTGAAACCCTGTAAATGGCAGTAGAGACTGAAAATGAGTTTGTTTCCTGACAAGTGTTTTGACGACATTTTGAAGAATGGAAGGAGATGCTTTGCTAATTACTGTGGCTGCCACACGTTCAGTCATGATACTGTTTCATTAATGAGCAAATACAAACAGCCTGTGTAAGGCAGTAATAGAATTAGAGATTAAATGAAATATATGCCAGCAACTCAGACTGTCATAAACAAGAAAAATATAAGCAGATCCCTTCAGCTTGCCCATGTTCACCTTTATTTGCTGAAATAATCTCTCTCTCTCAAATGTTTTTGTAAACTAAGACATCTCTCTGGTAGGGCGAGCTAGAAGCAAGTATAAAAAGGTATTTTTATTTATTTGTTTGTTTGTTTGCTTATTTATTTATTTATTTTTGGTAAACTCACTAGTATGGGGGGCTATAATTTGACTGGAGTGTAAATTAAAAGCAAGAGGAGTACTTATGGCAATAGGTGAAATCTCTGAATGTGGTCTAACTTCAGCCTCAATGAGACATTGTATTAGAAGGCATACAAAGCCATAGGTAATTAGGATTGGATATGTTCGGTAGTAGCAACAAGGCAAAGACTTAATAAGTCATGACAACTGGAAAACAGTTTTGCAGTTGACATTTACAGTATTAGGTTTCAACAAGGGAATTCCAGTTTTGTCTGAATTCAGAGTTGGCCCCAGTAGGACAGAATTTTTTTACTCGTTAAGAAAAAGACTTTGAAAAATCTTTTGTAATTCTTCAAGAAGTAAAGCCTGGTTAAAATATATAAATAAATAACAAATATATATATATATATATATATATATAAAAAACAAAAACAAAAACAAAAAAAACTTATATTTAGCTTTAAGCTATCAAGAACTTTTTACTTGCGAAGTTCTAGGCAAGTCTTTTGGGTTGCCAAGAACTACCTGTCAGTATTGTCTAAGTATTGTCACTGCCTTTCCCCACTGTAGGATGCAGACTAATAGTGTTACTGAACTTTGGAAATCTAAAAAGAAAATGTCTTTTGGTGCATGTATCTGTCCTCTTATGACACCTGTACAAATGGGCATGTTGGATTCTACCTTTTTCAAGATGATATTAGGGAAAGGAGGTATATGCTTTGTGCAATTTCTGGATTTTATTTATGTAAACTCTCTTGCAGTATTTAAGAATAGTTTGTATCCAAAGGCTATATAGTGAAGAACATTTCTTGCAGCTTCTCTGGTAACTTGCAACTTCCAGTTCCGCCTTCCACCCTCTATTCTCTTATGTGTGTGATATGTGATAAGATCAATCAATTCTTATTAAAATAAATAAATAAAACAATCAATAATATTAATTAAAATAATTAAAAGCTCCTACATATTTTGCTTGCTGAAAGGCATGTGAATATTGATGCTTTCAAAATGTTTCTATTAACATGACCAGCAGTAGGAAGTGTAACATGAATGACTGATAATCAGAAATAGCTCATGAGAAGAGCAATTGCAGTTGAATATTACAGAAAGAGTTAAGAATTTGAATAGAAAAATAATGAAGGGAAAAAGTAGTGGGGAAAAAAAAATAAAGTAGAAAGGTAATGGTGAAGATGTTAAGATATTAAGGTGAAAATGTCAAAGTGATAAAACGGTTGGTAAAGCAAACAGACTTTCAGAGCACTCAAACTCTGCTACTCACATCAAACTGAGCACTAAATGTGAAAATAAGTGTAGTCTGTGATGGAAATATATTGAAGTTGTATGTATCAAAGGCCAAATCTGAGTGTCTGAATTAATTTTTTTCTGATATTGCTTTCGAGCCTTGTCCTCCAACACATTGTTAAATTGCTCTGTTTGTTACTATATAAAATCAGCAAGAAGCATAACTGATTATAGCTGTTATGTTGTATAACCATGTGGATAGCAGTGTAAGCTGACATGAACTTCAATGAAAAATAAATGTTGCAAGTGTAACTGTAAACTGCGTGAAGAGATTCAGCTTTTTTTTTTTTTTGCTTTTTTTTTTTTTTAATTGAAATTATAGGTGGGGCAAGAGACAGAAAAGGACCTCTTGACAGAGGATAACTTTCTTTTGGCTTGCTATGAGATGTGGCCACTGCTTTTTCATTTTGTGCATAGACAAGGATAGACCCCCTCCTTGACTGCTAAGTAGCTAATATGTTACTTAGTAAATTTGTTATGTAGATTTATGACACAGACGTTAGAGCTGGAATCTAGCCTTAGGACCACTGCATTGCTGGAAACTCTAGAGAGCCTTTGGACAACCAGCTTAAAAGACAGATTCTCTTTTGATGTTAATGCTGGGCTACAGGGCATTTCCTCACTGCCAGGGCATACAAGAAGACAGGTCGGCATTTTCAAACAGAACATCAAGGGTTTCCATCATTTTTATGAATTTTCTCATGTTTTTACCACAAGCTATAGGAAATCAGATATTAATTATTTGTCTAGAGGATTTTAATTTTTATTTATTTATTTTTAATAGAAGTGGGCCACCTGAGAAATCACCCAATTTTTTATTGTTTGTAGTGGGTTTTCATACAGGTTAAACTATAGCATTTGTACTAAAATGCTCTATTTTTCAAATATATTTGTTAAATAATAGTCACTATAACTAGTGGGCAATATTGAGAATTTGTTCTTCCTCAAGCAGAAATTTTTAAACATCCATGAAAATGTGTTCTTTTGTTGGTAGTGGTGGTTAGTTTTGTTGGGTTTGTTTGTTTGGCTTTTGTTGTTTTGTTGTTTTTTGTTTGCTTGCTTTCTCCCTTTTACTAAAACTGTACTCACATAGTTTGTTAGGTGTGTGCTTACGGTGAAAATTACATCTGAGACTCAGTCTTGTGATCCACATCTTGTGCATCCAGCTAAATAGAAATTTAAACAGCACAAGAGACATAACATACATGTAATTACATTCCCTTTCAATTCTGTCAAGGTAAAAATGAACTTGTACAGGAAAAATCAGAAGGCCATTTGAGTCCTTCCAGGATGACCTTCCAGTTGTGAGGATGTCACTCACAGCTGCTGAGAACAGTTCTGTCTGGACATATTGCAGTAAAGAAAACCACTCAATTTATGTGGTCTGGACAGCATGCGTATATAGTCTAGGACCTTTAAAAGGGACAACTAGAGATCTTGTTCTATTTTCTGAAATTCTGCTGTGGCTATGATGATCTTTTTGCCATTCCTTGGAGAAACCATACCAAGCGGGTGTTTTTGAATGTTTGCACTTCTAAACAGAATGCAATTATTGAGGAAATTAACTTCACAGCTAAAGATTGCAGTGTCATGATAATTTAGAGGAGTGGGAAGGATGTTTTCTGAGCAATCACTAATCTTTTTTCCTCTTTCTTTTTGGTTATCACTTAATAGCATTCATTAAAACCGATAGCAGGAATTGCCTCTCTTTAAATTTCCTACTGAGTCTCAGTTTAGTCGAGTTAAACTTTTCTTGGAACAATATATTACTGTCACGCTCAATTGACTTTCTTTATAAAAGTAATAAATCTTTTCTACAGGTTTATTCTTAGCAGCACTAGAAACTGCAAAAAAATACACATGCTGCTGGTGTCTTGTTAAAATAATTGTGAGTGCCAACTATAGTTGTCAGGCTCAACCTTTCTACCTTGATGAGTAGCAGCTTATTGAGGTTCTTTCTTGCAGGAAAGCAGTCATTGCCTTTGGAATACAGGAGGTTAGCAGACAGAAAAGATGTAAGCTCCCATTGTTATCCAATCCTCATCTTCTAATTTTTTTCTCCTTTTCCCACTGCAGCTTGCAGGCAGAAAACATACTGACTTCCAGGGCAATTGTTTTTCCTCTGTTTGAGCGCAGTGTTATTATTCTGGTATTAGTCATACCAGAACAAATACTCCAGTGATCATTCAGGCAAAACCCCACTCTTTGGGTTAATCCATAATAAGAAAAGGAAATTCTGTGAATTTCATTTCATAGTGTATTTTTTGTAGTTTTGCCTCTTTAAGATGGCATGAAGGGAGCTCTTTTTCAAGACTCACTACCATTTTGGAAAGTAAGAGAATGAAGTGTGTAATAGAGGAAAGCCTTACACTGTTTAGACTCTATTGACCTAACTTAAACTATTAAAAATGCAGCGATATTTTACTTACTCAAGATGTAAAAGTAGTAAGCACCATCACTGGTTATACCTGGTATGTGCACAAATAAAACCAAAAAAGCACAAGTAGAGATGATCTGCTATTTCCTTATCATGGGCTTGCAAAACACTGGGTAGTCTATAAAACAAAAACAAAAACAAAAACAAAAACATATTGCTTTCCCAGAACAATGTCTTCTAAAACAATCATAGAAGAAGAAGAAATCTAAAAATATACCACTGTTTACTCCACCAAGCTTTTACCCATTTTGCTGAAAGAACATTTAATCAAGAGCAAAGCCTCTATCAGTTGCAAGAAATGACATAAAAATAATTTTGCAGAAATGAAAGATATTCTCAATATGTACCATGTGAACAATTTCATTCACCCAAATAGCATTATATGAATACACGAGAATAAAATGAATGCAGCATTTTACATTATAAGTTCATTTTTATTGAAGCAGTAAAGAGTCACATGATGTAGCATCTAGCCCTTAGGATAGCAATAGAACTTGTTGTGACAGCCAGGCTGAAAAATATTGCAGTTTCACAGAAGAGGAAGAATGTTAAACTGATCCAGTCCTTGACTAGCGGTGATGAAAGTAGTACATGGGTGATGGCCACTACAATTTAAATTTAATACGCAGAAGTTTTTATTTCAACTGTCTTACCAAAATGGAGATTGGAAGTCAGAACAAAATGCCATTCATCTGTCTCTGGCTATTAACTGATTGGCTGTGTGGACAACTCACTGGGCTGCATTCACAATATGAGACAAATATTTTAGGACTTTCTACAGCAGTAATTTCCAGAGGTCTAAAAGAATAGGTCTGTGCAGATATAGGAAGTAGATATACTTGTAACATAAGGTTAGGTGCCTATAGGAAACAGCAAATGTAGTCATTGCTTTCATAATGCACAGTCTGAGTTGCAGGTTGGAATGTACAGAAGACTGAATGCCAGATAACTGTTGCAGTCATAATTGGTATTGAATAAGAGCCAGCATGGCCAGCAGTTAAATTCCTGAACTAATGTGACACAGAAGACTTTTAGTAGCAACTTTCCATCAAAATCTTCATTATACTGATATGTATTTCTGAAGTTGGTGTAAATCTGTTATAAATTTTGAACTGTAGTAACTAGAGTGTTAATAGTGCTCTTGCAGAGAAGAGATTGTGACTTACCTGATCTTTTTCCATAGCTTTGAAATTGGAAAAAAACATAGGTGACACAAGAAAGAAAACATATCAGAAAGTATACCCTAGATTGGTCACATTCTCACTAATCTCAAGCAAATTGCTTATTTCACATCCTCACACATACATCCCAATGCAATTTTAAGGATGGTAAACATTCACATAGTGATTATACACACTTAAACACTTTTTAATATATTCCAGTTGTACAAAATACCCAGGAGACAGCCCTGAAGTGTGAAGCCCTTTATTTATTTCTCTCTGCCTACATTTATACATAAGAAATGTAAAGTATGGGCAAAAATCCAACCACTACAACTTTGATATGTAGAAGGATTATCTGCTGAAGTGAAGTGATAAATTTTCTGCTAAATCCTTTAAATCCTGAAGCCAACAAGGGCACTATTCATGATCCTGGGTGGCACAAACTGATGCTACCTGTAAATCTAACTTAAATTTTTGTATCATAGACCTCCAATACCCTTTGTGAATGAAAGATACTTCCTTCTGGATAGTGAAGCTGATGAAAACATCTTGCAATAGTTTGAGTAGTGAAACTGGAGAAATCGCTTCTCTTCAAATGAATGCATTATTATTACTAAGTACAAATCATTTGTCTGATAGCATTCAAAAGTGTTCCTTTATTATTATTTTTTAAAGCGAAATAGAAATAGAAATAGAATAGAAGTAGAAATAGAAATAGAAATAGAAATAGAAATAGAAATAGAAATAGAAATAGAAATAGAAATAGAAATAGAAATAGAACGCTCTAGTATAAACTATCTTTGGTGTCTGTGGTTTTACTCAAAGTCTAAAATATGACCTACAACTTAGACTTGAAAGAGAACTCTGGTTTTCTTCCTTAGAATTTGTACTATGACAGTCTTCTGAGAAATTTCTTCCTGTGCTTTATAGTCAGATCTCTAGAGCAAAAAAACAGTATTTATGTATTATTATTATTATTATTATTATTCAGTTGGTGATTGTTCATAGTAGTCAACTTCAGCATGCTTGTGTTTTTTCCCTTTTTATTTTGTCATATTCTACATTGTTTCCGTCAATTAAACTTTAGTTGCAACAAAATAATATGGATTCTATTATGCTGTACATTATTTCACTGTTTCCAGTGGAAATTGTTTATTCTTTAAAACAAACATTAAAAATTAAGAAAAGATAACATGAAGTTATCAGTTGTGAAGTTCAGATAATGGTTCCTGTTGTCTAAAGGTGCTACTTGTACAATGCTTCACTTTTAGTTAATATACTCACTCAAAACTGTATAAAACTCGTGTGTCAGTCAGGTGAAAGGTAAACACCTGAAGACCAGAATTAATTATTTTGTTACAACTTCTGGGAATTAAAATAATAATTTCTAATCCATTCTGTGTTTTTCATAAAATAATCAAGGACTTGAAGATTTGGATATGTGTCTAAATTGGTTAATGATGGTATTCAATATCTTCTAAAGTCTTAACTTCTTTTACTGTACATACTCTAGTTGCAGTATGTTGCATCTAAGAGAAGTGGATCAATGCTTTGTTTTACATCAGTAAAAGACAAGAAAGCTTTGCTGCTATCAGTGTAGCTCCCAAGTAGACAGGAAACTGGTTTTGCAGAAGGGTAATGAACCTTGCAGATAAGCAACACTACATTTTCCTTCTTATGTGGATGGCTAATATAGCAGATCACAGATCCTGTGTATTTATTGTTTGCATCTCCTGTACCCCTCCTGTGATACACTTGCATGAATAATATCCTATAATTGATGCTGAAAGCCAACCATTTCCAGGGATACATAACTTACTTTTCTCTTTTTCTTTTTCATCAATCCAAATGATTGTCTTTCTCCATTGCTTTTCTTGGTGGTGTGACAATTTTATAGCCTAATCCTATCCTTAATGCTTGTCATGCAAATTTCACAGGACTTTTGAAAACACAGTATTTTCATTTTCTTGTGCTTTTCAAATCTCTTCTTTGTTACCTTTACAGCCTTTTCCAATACCTGAAAGTTACAAGCTTCCCTAGGGATATGTTTTATATGTTTGTTCAGATGATGTCAATATCATTACACTGAATTAGCAGAAGATTATGAAATTTGACTTTAAGAAATGTTGTTAAAATTTACTTTAAATATTGGTGCTTTCATTAAGGTTTGTGCCAAGTGCTCATTACCTAAAACATTACAGGTGAACCATTGAGTATAAAGTGTGAAAAAAGTCTCTTTTTGTTATTTTTGGCTAAGCCTGATTATTAATAAGTAAGAGAAAACAGGAAAGTGTAGTTAAGTATGGCAACCCTAGGTCTGATACTACTTGGTGTAACAGCAAAATGAGGATTGTAAAGCGTTCTACCAGTGCTGAGTTAATATGACCAAATAAAGCCTTAGATAATAATGCCAAGAACCTTATGGTGGCAAAGCTGGACTCAGCTCTGCATGTCTGGGCAAGTTCTCCCAAGAGAGTGGACAGAACCAAAACATTAGTTTCAGACCATCAAGAAACTGTAGAAGTTATAGGAATCTCTGGTTCAAATGAAACCAGCTCAGAGTTCTAACTATTAACTTTTAAAATGTTAATACTGAAATAAAGCTGGGCACTTCTAATCACACACATACCTCAGTGTGTCATAAGACCACAGCTTGTAGCCTTATGTAGAAAAAATGAAGTTTTCAAACAATTTTAGTCACTACATTTAAGTGCAGAAGTTTTAGCCTAAACAAAAATTCTGAACCTGAACACCTCTAAACTTAGAGATATCGGTGTTTCATATCATATATGGATGTATAATTTAATTTAATACATAACCACCCATATTGAAGTATATTTCCTTGGATAGAATCCTGCAGTGTAGATAGGGCATTGAAATGTACAATAAGTAGAGAAAACTGATTATCACTAATATTGGTTTTGAATGCAAGTATGAGAGAATCTTTTTTAAATTGCCGTGCACAAAAACAAAATAAAATTGATAAAAGGGAAGCATCCCTATAATCCAGTAAAATGATGTTTTTGCACTGATTTGAAATCGTATAAAATTGTAACTGAGATTTTCTAGTAGAAAGTAGAACCAGAGAATAGCTCAGGTTCAAAGGGAACTTGAAAGATCAACAGGTCCAATCTTTTGTGGGAAAAGGGAGCCTGGATGAGATTATCTAACACCCTGCCCAGTCACGTCTTAAAAACCACCAGTGATGAATCCACAACATCCCTGAGGACTTTGTTCCAGTGATGGATTTTTCTCACTGTAAATATATATATCTTTCTTATATCAAGACAAAACCTCTCCTGGTGCAACTCATACTCAGTGCCCTTTGTCTTCTCACTGTGAATCCTTGTGAAGAGAAAGCCTCTGTCCTCTTTGAAGCCAACCTTTAAATACTGGAATAAAGTAATGAGCTTCCCCCACACCTCCTCTTCTCCAGGGTGAAAAGACCTAAGTCCTTCATTCTTTTTTTCCACAGAGCAGGTTCTGTGGTACTTTGATCATGTCTCTCCTTTGGATCCTCCCCAGTCTGTGTGTGTCTGTTGAATTGTGGGGACCAGAGCTGGACACAGTAGTCAGCTGCCTGACAAGCACTGAGCAGAGTGGGATGATCATATATCTGTCTCTACCTGTAACACCTCTGCTGGTGCAGCCCAGCATCCAATTTGCCTTTGTTGCTGCAGCAGTGTGGTGCTGACTCATGCTCATCTTCCTGCCCACCACCATCCCCAGGTCCCTTTCATCAAGGCCACACAGCTCCTAGCCTGTACTGGGACCTTTGGTTGTGTCATTCCAGGTAAAGGAGGACCTTGCAGTTCTCTTTGTTAAGCTTTAGGCAGTTCTTGGTTGCCCACTCTTCCATCCTGTCCTCCTGTCCATGTCTCTTTATAAGTTGTCCCTCCATTGTGACATGTACCGAACAGTTTGTTGTCATTGGCAGACCTGGTGAGGGTGCTTTCAGTCCCCTCATCCAGATCATTTATAAAAATATTGAATAGCATAGGGCCCAGTATCAGTCCCTGGGTGACCCTACTTATGACAGGCTGCCAACTGGAGTAAAAAACGTTGAGCACCACCCTCCAAGTACAACCTGCTAGTCAATTTCCTACCCATCTGGCAAACTACATATCCAGTCTATGTCCTGCCAGTTTGTTTAGGATGATGCTGTGAGAAAGTGTCAAATGCTTTGCTGAAGTCCAGATAAACAATATGTACTGCTTTCTACATGTTGACAGAAAACTGTTGTAGAAGGTGATCTGATGAGGCAGGCATGATTTGCCTATGGTAAATCTGTGTTTGCTTTTCCCAATCACCTGTTTCTTTTAGTTTGTAACAGTTTCTAGGAGGACTCATTCCACTATTTTGCCAGGATTTGAAGACTAATGATTCTTCAGCTTTCTGGGTAGATTTGGGGGCCCTTATTATAGATGGGTATGACATTCGTTCTCTTCTAGTCATGACTTTTCAAAGATTATAGGCAGTGGCCTTGCAATGATGTCAGCCACTTTTCTTGACATGCTGTGGTGGATTCCATCTAGACCCATAGTTTGATGTGGGTTGAGTCCTAGAAAAATGCAGCAGACCAGACCTTTCTTTGGTTCTGGTGGGTCAACATATGTATTATCATAGCTACTTGATCCTGTGATCTGGTGCCTACCTACACTGCCAAAGACAGAGGTGAAGAAGGAATTGAGAAACTATGCCTTGTCAGCATTATAAGTAACTGGTGTCCTTGTCCTATTTGTCAATGGGCCTTTGTCCTTCCCATGCTTTTGCTTAGTGCTCAGATATCTGAAGACCCTTTTCTTTTAGTCTTGACATTTTGAGCCAAATTCAGTTCTAGCTGAGTCTTAACCATCTTTACTGCATCTCAATATGCTCTAGAAAAGTTCTTATAGTCCTTAATAGGTCTTCAGCCGGTCTATAGCTGGTATGCTTCTTTTCAGCTTTTAAGTACATGCAAAAGCCCACTGTTAAGCCAGGATGATCTTTTGTTCTGAATTCTTCCTTTCTCTTGTTGGGAATGGACTGTTCTTGTGTTTCCAGAATGCTGTTTTTGAGTAAGTACAAAAATGTACAAGCTTCTTTGCCCTCCATGAATGGTTCCCATGGAACATCTTGCAGCTGGTCTCTTATGTTCTTACAAAACCCAGGGTCTTTGTCTTACAACTGATATTCTGTGTACTCAACAGGATCCTACACTCCATAATGTTATGCTCCACAAGGTGCTGCATGCAGGGAGGTGCATTTGAAGTGCTTCTACACAAACGCACGCAGTATAAGGAATAAAATGGATGAGCTAGAAGTCTTGGCCCAGTCCCACAGCTACAATATCATGAGCATAAGCAAAACCTGGTGGGATGAGTCCTGTGGCTGGTGTGTTGCAATAGATGGTTACAGGCTCTTCAGGAGGGACAGGCAGGGTAGGGAGGTGGAGGGGTGGCGACGTACACGAAGCAGGGGCTGGACTGTGTGGAATTTCAAGTTAGCAATGGCAAAGTTGAGAGTCTTTGTGTAAGGATTAAGGAACAAAAAAATAAAGGGGATGTCAATGTGGGAATCTATTACAGACCACCTGACCAGGACAACAATACCAATGAATTATTCTTTGCAAAACTAAGAGACACCTCGAGATCAACTCCCCTTATCCCTATGGGAGACTTCAACTTGCCAGACGTCAGCTGGGATCACCACACGGCTGACACAAGCAAGTCCAGGAAGTTCATAAAGCACCTAGATGATAACTTCTTGGTGCAGGTGCTGAGGGAGCCAACTAGGAAAAGTGCCCTCCTAGATCTGTTGCTGGAGAACAGAGAGGGTCTTCTGGGGGATGTGGCAATTGGTGGCCATCTCAGCAATAATGACCATGAAGTGGTTGAGTTTAAAACTTTTGGTGACAGAAGGAAAACTGCCACCAAAACTTCAGCCCTGGGTATGGAGAAAGTAGACTTCAGGCTGCTCAGGGAACTAGTCAGCAAGGTCCTCTGGGAAACTGCTTTTGAAGGCATTGGTGTCCATCAGTGCTGATCAGTCTTTAAGCACTGCCTCCTAAAAGCACAAGATCAGGCAATTCCAAAATATTGGAAGTCAAGCAGGCGGGGCAGAAGGCTGGCTTGGCTGACCAGGGATCTTCTACTGGAGCTTATGTGAAAAAAAGAAAATGTACAGCTCCTTGAGGCTCCATTTTAGGGCCAGAGCTCTTCAGTGTTTTTATAAACTATTTGGATGGAGGACTAGAAGGTGTTTTGAGCAAATTTGCCAATGACACCAAACTTGAAGGAGTTGTAGATTCGGCTGAGGGTGGAAAGGCCTTGCATAGAGATCTGGACAGATTGGAGAGCTTGGCGATCACCAACTGCATGAAGTTAAACAAGAGCAAGTGCTGAGTCCTGCACCTGGGACGGGGCAACCCTGGCTTTACGTACAGACTGGGTGACAAGCTGCTGGAGAGGAGCCCCGCAGAGAGGGCTCTGGGGGTTTTGGTTGATAGCAAGCTGAATATGAGCCAGCAGTGTGCTCTGGCAGCCAGGAGTGCCAGCCGTAACCTGGAGTGCATCAAGCACAGCATCACTAGTCGGTCGAGGGACGTGATTGTCCCACTCTGCTCTGCACTGATCTGGCCTCACCTTGAGTACTGTGTGCAGTTCTGGGCACCACAGTACAAAAATAATGTGAAACTGTTGGAGTGTCCAGAGGAGAGCGACAAAGATGGTGAAGGGCCTAGAGGGGTAGACATATGGGGAGCGGCTGAGGTCACTTGGCCTGTTCAGCCTGGAGAAGGGGAGGCTGAGGGGAGACCTCATTACAGTCTACAGTTTCTTCACGAGGGGAAGTGGAGGGGCAGGCACCGACCTATTCTCCTTTTCACCAGTGATAGGACCACTCGGAATGGTGTCAAGCTGAGGTAGGGGAAGCTTAGGCTAGGCATTAGGAAGAGGTTCTTCACTGAGAGGGTGGTCGCACTGAAACAGGCTTCCCAGGGAAGTAGTCACTGCACCAAGCCTGTCTGAATTTAAGATGTGTTTGGAATGTGCGTTTAGTCACATGGTCTAAACTTTTGGGTAGACCTGTGTGGTGCCAGGAGTTGGACTTGATACTTATGGGTCCCTTCCAACTCGGGATATTCTATGATTCTATGATTCTGTGATTATGATCTCTGTATCCAATGCTCTGTTTGATTGTCAAGTACATCACATTGGTTTGTAAGCAGTAAATTTAGCAATGCACTATTCGTTGTTGGCATTCCCATCATCTGTAGAAGGATATAATTCATAATTCATTCTAGGAACCTTATGGATGACTGCACTGCTGTGTTTTTCCCAAGAACTATCCAGGTAATTGAAGTCACATATAAGGACTGGGTTCCATTGGCCCAAGACTTCCCTGAGAAGCTTGTGAAAAATTTCCTGCAATATGATTGACAATCTCTGCCAATAAGTAATCTAGATTTGGGCTGAAATGTAGGCATAATTTAATTTTCAATACAAAACTCTGTCCTGCCCACCCCCACAATACAACTGCTCTGAACAAGATGATGTATTTCATAATTTCAGTCACCACTTTTTTATATTTTACTGTTTTGTGTTTTTGTTTGTTTTTGTTTTTATTTTCCAGCTGTCCACCATGTTGTAGTATAAACTTCCAAAATAACATGGGAAGAAATACAATCATAAATGACATCAACTATTAGCAGATGAAATGGACGATTGATAACATAACAAAATGAACATGCTAGAATTATGAGTAATTCCTCCTTATTCATATTACCTGAGTTGTGTCTAGAGAAAGCTCTACTCTGGGATCCAGTCTGGATTCCCTCACTTCCTACAATGAAACAGTTCTGTTCAGAGGGGAACAACCCTGAGTTTTGCCTCCATGGTTGAAAAGCCTTGAATCAGCATTGGAATTCTGTTAAGGCTCACTAACAGTCTTGGGAAATACATGGTCTCTCATTCCACTTCCTGTAAAAATCTCTTTCTGAATGCTAGTTGTTGATAAATGCATGACTACCAGACATACACAAAATGAATTCGATGAAATCCAACATCTACTAGTGTAGGAGGTCATAACATTTCCAGAAATTCTAAAGTCTGCAAAAACATGTTGAAGTTTGTGCTGGTTGACAGGCAGACCATAATCCAGAAAGACTGATCTTATTTTCTTAGAATAAAGAAATCCAAGTTCTGTCAAAATGTTAACTGTAAACGTGCTCAAGTGATGAAAGCGAGCAAATTGGGGCATGTCATTTGGACATCAGACTGGACTTTAATTTAAACTATCAGCAGTTCGTGTTCTAGAACAAAAATATGCTTCTGAGTATTTTGTTCAGGATGAAGGCTTGGTATTTCAGTTTATTTATTTTTAGCTCTTACTGCATGAAAATGATTAGTAAGTACATGTATTTACACCATTCATTTTCAGGAAAACTAGATTGCTTCAATTTTACACAAGCATTTTGATGGTTGGTTACTGAGCTAGTTTTATAATTTTCTATAGCTATTTACTTCATACTTTCTAAAACATCTGGAAACAGAAGCTGAGTGAGAGGAGGACAGTGAAACCTCAAGGATATACACTAAGGTAATAAAGTATAAAGAAATTTGCATTGAGTCATGCTTTGTGTATTTTGTGGAGACTTCTTTTTTTTTTCTGCATATCAGTTCATAATCTTTGTACATAGACTGCTACCCACAGAAGAAATATTATATATTACTGATCCAGGAATAGAAACAAAGACATTTCAACAAACAGGTCTCTTATTTAAGGTAATTTTGGAATATCTATTTACATCTGGAGCTTAGTAATGCACTGGATATTTCCAGAAACAGGCCCTAGTGTCTTTCAGGCTATGTCAGGCTAACCACTGTATGTGTCCACTTAGGGAGCTAACTAGTTAGAAAAGTGTGATTTCTGTGCTTTATGTGAATAAAAACATATATGGGAGGAATAAACAGAAGCAAAGAGAAGTCACCTCATTCATTAGTATAAGCCTTACCTCTGAACACTCAGCATTTTAACTGGCCTAAACATTGGAGCATGTGTAGCTTGGTCATGTTCTAAACAATAGTTTTGTTCTATATAATATCACAATCATTACTGTGATCCTGGTTTCTCCCTTTCAGTTTACTTGTCTTACAGTGAGAAAATGCTTGAAAACACCCTATCTTGTCAATATTCAACAGCTTTCTTAAGAGCACAGTTATACATGTAATTAGCAAGAAAAAAGTTGTGTGAAAAACTGCCTCAAACACCATTAAAAATGGTGACATTCATGCTTTGGTTTTCTGACTGATTAACTTCTGTATGCAAGGGAAAAAAAATGTAATAACTTGTTTTAATCAGAAAACCCTCCCTGCACATAATTTAGATGAATGGAAAATTAGCTAGAGTATAAGGACTGAGCATGGGCATGTAGTGACAACATAATGACATGGAAGTTTTATTCATTATTGACTTGTTTTTAAAAGGTTATTTCCCATGGGAACTTTGGTTTTTGCCATTTAAGGGACTGAGCATTGGTAAGTAAATGAAATGGCTGAAACTTAAACCTCACAAAGATAGCAGCAGCATTCATACCCTTCATGTATCTTCTTGCACTTCTCTTCCACCTCTGGAATTTATACATTCAATGCAAAATTGAAGGCAGCCTGTGGGACTGCATTTTCAGGGTGACAAAACAGACTAGTTCTTGTATTGGGAGTGCAATGCTTTTTCCTCTTTCTTTCCCATGCTGCAAGGTTTATTTGCTTTTTCTCAGAGGTGCATGTCACATGGCTGGAGCCTTGGAGCATTCAGCTGATGGTGCTGGTACTTGCTGGCTGGCTGGTCACCTCACTGGGCCCTCAAGAGAAACATGATGCTACTCTTCTGGCAACTGAAGGTAACACAGAAGGGATAGCTTTCCAAAGCTCTTGGTTACATCCACATCATAAACAGCATAACATAAGTGCATTTGGGAAATGGGAAGACCCATTTTTCCACAATAATGTATTGTGGAATTGTATAATTGTATTGCTGCCATCACCATCAGAATTGACTGGGGTCAAGTTTTCCCAGGGGGCCCTTTATCAGAGCAAGTATTTATTTTTGGATCTGTCTCTTTATTTCAGTGAGTTTTTGTTTTTTTTTTTTTTTTTTTTCTTTATAGAACAGTTCTTGATGGACATATGAGCATTTCACAAATTATTCTTTGTTAAATACATGTATATCTACTAGCCAAGTAGCAGAGGAATGTATTATCCTGGAACTGAAAGACCAGGTACATATTGCCTCTATCCAAAAGTTGTTTCTGCCATACAGTGTATGGAGAATATGGATCATATGTGGGTTTGCACTCAAGTTTATGCTTTAATGACTAGTTATATTTTCTCTTGTGAAAGGAGTAGGGTTGTTGTTGTTGTTTTGTTTTGTACTTTCCTAGCTATTTGCTTGTTGGAAAAATATCTTTGGTAACAAATTATAATTCTGTTGGATAAAATAGGGAGCAAAAGAGATTTAAAATACCAACTGTTTCTTTTTTTCTTAAAAAAATCACTGCTTTTTGCCACTTTTCAGTTGTCAATAATCATTGATTGTGTTTACCTTTATACATTCGCAAGAACCACAGTAGTTACCCTATTATGACCTCTTTTCTCCAGGCTCAGTTGAGCTGGGAAAACATATGCCCGTAGTTACTCCATCACCCCTATGTTAAATATGTTATTAAAAAAAAAAAAAAAAAGAGAGAGAGAGAGAGAAAGAGAAAGAGAGAGAGAGAGAGAGAGAGGTAAAGTCTCTTTGTGTGATTTTCTTGGGTTTAATACCTGAAGCTCCTCACATGAGACCTTTGGTACGCTAGTGTTGTCACTCAGAGATTCCAGTATCAATGGGAAAGTAGCCAAAATGTTGCTCTTCTTCCTTTTCCTATGAAAGTTAACCTAGTGTTTCCTTCAAAAGATATTTCCAAAGAACTTACAGGAACAAGCTCTGGTTCAATTCCCAGCACGTGCTGTGCACCTTATCCTCTCCTGCTGCAATATTTGGTTCTATCACTGTATTTCCTTCTCTTTTGTAATTGTAGCTCATGACTGACCATTTATAAAGCAACCTGGGGTTTGACAGTTTCCTAATGAGATGTTACAAGCCCTCATTACAGCTACTTTCAAACGGCTGAATGCGGTGTCTTTTTTTTTTTTTTTTTTTTGGCATGGTTTTCACTTCAGTGAGAAGGTTAAGCAAGCAGGAATTCTTTTATTTCAGTTGTAGCCCCTTATTTTCAGTTCTCTAGAGAAGATGATTAACAGAGCAGCCCTAGAGAGATTTAAGTTTTGAATGTTGAACTCCACTTAAAGTAGTCAGTTCCTTTTCCCAATGTAGCCTAAGTTTTGACAACTTAGAGATACATTTTCATTCTCAGGTACTCTGAACAATTTCTTCTCTTTACCCCAATCTAATCTTTGGAGGTAGTCTGATGCCTTTCTCATGTTGTTTGGCAGACACATGAGAAGACTGTTAATCATCCTCTACATACTACTTAGCCAGCTGCATCAGAAGATCCTGTTTTCTAGGCAGATTTATCTGCTATACTGTAACCTACTTTGAGATTTCAGCCCTCATTCCACTGGAAATAAACAATGTAGTGATGAGAAGAAATCAGCTCCTTTCCAGATTGTAAGGTTGTTACCAAGTCATTATTCTCTGAAATGGTGCAGGACTCCTTAACTTTCTAAGAAAACAGGCTACAGAATTTTGAAGTTGGACACACAAAAAAGCTTACATACCTCAGAATTTGGCCTTCATGTCTCTGTGGTATCAGGCTTCATTCAAAAAATGGGTATCTGTCTTTCCATAGATCATATTTCTGGCAATAGATCTTCCAGTATGATACTTATATTGTATACATGAAATTAACAGGAAAATATGTATGGTAAGAGACTTTATTTTTTGTGTCCAAACTGATATACTTTGTAAGATGTATTTTTTATAAAGCAAATATGTGGTTCTCTAAAGATATTCCAAGAAAATCACTGATTTATTCTGAAAGATAAATGTGATGTACAGACAATTTTTCATTTATATATTTGTTTAAGAGTGGAATGGCACCAAATACATATATAAATTCAGTCTCATACAGACATTCTCAGAAAGAAAGAGGGGAGTATTAATTTTTCCTTTTTTGTGTGGAAAAAAAAATACATTATTTTTAATTCAAATATAATCAATTAACATTTGCAGTGCCTGTTATATCTCCTGCTACTTTCAGTTTTCATGATATATTTCATTAGCTTGAACATACTATTGTGTCAGTTGTGCAATAGCAGTCCTCTACATGAAACAATTGTCTATTGAACTACTCTCCACCTTCTGTAACACTTAGAAGCTACATAGTGAATGAGGTAAGGAACAGTAAAAGGAGATTATTTCTTCACTTGGCTAGCTAAAAGTCAAAAGAATTTCTCCTTGTCATCGAGTCTCCTTGTGATGAGATACTATCTACTTAGGACAATTTTTTACCTGAAGTCTGTTAGGTTTCTCATTTTTTAAACCTCCAGCTTGAGATGCTGCTGATGTGGTTTGCATATTTTGCTGTCATCAAGGAGGTTTATGTTTGCATTTACCAGGTGAAGTAAAAATCTTCAATAATCTTAGAGAACAAGAGGAAGATGTCCCATATTGATACCCCAAAAGGTATCAATATCAAACCCTCAGGATTCAACCTTAAAGTATCTGTGATAACAGTCTCCATCTATAGAATGGGTGATGCTGAAAGGTGTTCCATATAAACATAGCGGTATATGTTACAGAAGAGTTCTTCAGAAAATCTGAATTACATATCAACAGGTAGATTTAACAGTTTGACCTAGAGAATGCTTTTTTGTTTGTTTGTTTGTTTTGGTTTGGTTTGGTTTGTTTTTTTTTTCAGTGAGCATTTTTCGTATATGGCAAGGAGTAGATGTGTGACCTGTGGAAAATAGTATCTAATTTAATATTGTGTAAATCCACTTATTTTCCCGATGATTACATTTGTTATTTCATTATGAAATTGTATTATTCCGATTATATTTTAAAATATTATGATTATATTACTATTTAGTAAGCATTTGCCTGGCAAAGTCCAGATAACTTTAGAAACTAAAACAAAAAATGATGATCTGTTTGAGGGGAGGGGTCCGCAGAGGAGTCTGGATAGACTGGGCCAAAGGGCCAAGGCCAACTGTATGAGGTTCAACAATGCCAAGCACCAGGTGATGAGGGCAAATAGCCTCAGTTTGCACCAGAGGAGGTTTATGTTGGATATCAGAAGAAACTTCTTTACAGAAAGGGTTGTGCAGTGATGGAATATGCTTCTCAGGGAAGTGGTTGGTTCACCATCCCTGGAGGTCTTCAAGAAACATGTAGATTTAGAATTTAGTAGTGTGGCTTAGTGGTGGACTTTAGTACTAGGCTAAAAGTCAGATTAGTTGATCCTAGAGGTCTTTTCCAACTTGAATGATTCTATGATTCAATTATTATGTTAAGCGTCACTCTTACTCAGCTGTGGTAATCCCTGTGTAATATGGATTCTTACAAAGAAAATAAATGAGGAATAAAAAGAAAAAAACTATATTTTTTCTTTACATTGTGTCTGCAGCTTAGGAAATAATGTAGTATATACCAGCAAAAAACTTCTTTACCTTTCTGCTACCTACAATGAAACAGAGTGCCTGATAAAAATGACCCTTCTGCACCACCCCCAACATTTGTCTTGTCTCCTCTGTGTCCTTTGTGGTTTGAAGAAAACTCATTTTTACTACACCTTTCCTGATGGAAGGCATAAGACAGATGTGGATTATTTCTTTTGCCATCTGTCTTGATGTACATTCTCACAGACTTGAAGGATCAGAACAGTTGTTTAAGTTGACCTCTATTACACTTTTGGAGCATTTGCTTAAAGCATCTATAATTAAAGTTCTTTGTAAATTTCCGTGTAGATGTAAGATCTTGACCTTGGGTTCTCCTATCATTTTGGTGTTTGATCCCATCTAAACCTACTATGTTATGAATATACCAAATTTACCCATTACATGCTGTTTCTTAATTAGCAGAGATATCACTATCAGAGCTGAAATTTGGGACTGATGCATTTTACTAGAAATCTTTAACTGAGAGCACATCTTTGCTATCAAACTTCCACAAAGTGCTACAGGGCATTTTTTTCAATTATCACATACAATAGTGTAAGCCATTAATTTGTAATAGCAAATGCAAATACCTAGAGTATTTCTGAGACACTATTCCTTCTCTATTAGAACTATGATGCCAGACTGAAGGAAAAAGAAGAATGATTTAAAACACAATGAATTTCAAAGATATTGCTTGTAACAATAAATTCATTTTTCTTCACCTCTTATTTCAGTGTTGTATCTCAGGTTCTGGTATTGTCAGCTTTTTCTATAACTCTGTTACTTATTAGGTGTACCTTTCTTTTTCTTTAGGCAGTGTAAGTCTAAAGACTGAATATCAGTCAAACAACTAGACTGAATAAGAGACCTCAAACTACTAGAGATTAAGAAACCCTCACAAGATAATTTTACTATGAAGAATTTTTGTTGTTGATGATGTTGTTTTTTCTCCACTTCTTTGGTAGCTTTTTTTTTTTTTTAAGGGAATATTGATTTGCATGATTGCTATTTACACACTTTTTTACATCTCTTTAATATGTGCAAGATTATTATGACCATTTTTTGTATGCAAAAATGATACTATTTTGATACAATGATACAATGATACTATTTTATGTGCACAAGCCAAGTACATATTTTGGAAGGTATCTTCTGGGATGATTCAAAGTAATCCCTTATTTTATTTTACTCTGTTGTCTGGCCTCTGTAAAACAGCTATTTTTCTTCTGCAGCTGATATAAAGTAAATGGAGAGGATTCTAATTTTACTTTGCTGGTGTATAAATGTGTCATTTCATACAACTAGCTGTTTTTCTTTGTAGCAACTTCTTTCTCTCTGTTTTAGCCTGCGGCTCCCCTTTTTATTTGATCAGTATAGTTTATATCATATTGCAGGCATCACTTCTTCCCAGGAGAAAAACAGGATTTCAAATTGCTACTCATGATTCCTAAGGCGAACTGAGAGCACACTGACTGAATTAATGTTTCCTTTAGTGTTTTCAGGGCTTATTGGTTTTATTTCCATTAGCTCATGGATTCATTGTTTTTTCAACCACTAATAAAATTCTTTTTTCCAATGACTGACAATTATTTTTTTCCAGTTGTTTACAGTTCACCCGAATACAATTTCTGTTAACTAGAAAATTAATCAATCTGATTATTACAGGACAAAATAATTAAAAACACACTAAGCCTAGAGTACCTTTTTTCTATCTATGCCTTCAAAAGGAAATCCACGTAGCCTGGCATTCAGGTTATATTCAGACTTAATGTCTCTAGGAACAGCTCTTCCAGAATTGGAACTGTTGCTATGAATTTCCTAATATACTTAATCCATAAAATGATTTATATTTGCTTGCTAAAGTGGCTTCCTGAAACATACTGAAACAACTCTAATTAATAACACTTTTAAAGAGAGTTTTCCTCTAAAAGTAATTCAATTTCCACTGAAAAATTCCCATCCCTTACAGTATAATTTCAGTAGCCACAGTTCATACATTGCCATTATGGTTTGATGGAATTTATCTTGCTTAATTTTATCCCTCAAAATCATTGTATTCTCTTTATTGCAAACTTGATATTACAGCTTTGAAACCATTAGCAAATCTGCCCTTGACATCGATGAAGCAGACCTAGACTTTAAAATACCATTTCCACTCCATATTTGTATGCAACAATGTAGACATAGATTCCTTATTCCCCATAGAGATAACATGAGAAGCTTCAAATGAGACATACAGTGTAGCTGAACTTAACATGAAAAACTCATCTTCCTCATCAAATACTCAGTTTACAATAAGATCAGCTAACAGAAAATGAGTAGTAGCTTTTGTACTTGCATTTTGTAGAAAAATAATTTTATATTTAGAAAGTAATGTACTGATCCTTTTAACATCCATTTTCTATCTGAAATCCAACTACATATCATACTAAACTCCTGGAATTAAAAAGAAAAAGTATCTTAGAGGGGTAGTATGGCTGCCACCAAAGGTAATATTTACACCACCTGACACCAAATCTTATCCTGACAGGACAGGGTATTTGATGCACACCACCGTCTTCTAGATCACACAACAAGATGATTCAACACAGACCTGGACCAAAAAGTTTGACCATCTGTCTTTCACCAAGCAGATTGACACCTTTATTGATGTCAAACTCACAGAGATTTATTGATGTCTAATTTTTCATTTCTGTTCTGGCAGCTCTCCCTCAAACACATTTCTTTTTGGATTTGGCCTGGAAATATTTTTGAAGTAAACTCTAACCCTTAATAGGTACCAGTGGGAAAAATCAACAAAAATAGGGGGAGAAAAAGAACTCCAGTCACCAATAAGGTGAAAAATAAGACTTATGCATAATTTCACAATGCAATGCAATGTTTGTTTATTTGTTTGATTTTCATGTTAGTAAAGATATTGCTTATGGATAGATCAGGAAAAAGCTGTTTTCTGAAAGCAATATGTTAGCATGTTTCACGAAGGTGTTCTTTAACATTTTCAGTAGCCATTATTCATACCCATTTCAAAAAGCCTAAAGAGAAGATATGTAAAGTTGTGGATCAATTTTAAATGACATTTGGCACTCAGCATTTTAAAAATGCTGCTAAGTTAAATGTCTGATGTTTTCCCTCCTGCCCCTAGCCTCCATCACTCACTGGAGACAGGGACACTTCCAGTGGTGGGCTGAATCTGGACCTGAATGTCTATTTTTTATTTATTTTATCATGCAGACTTAAAAGTTGACAAGACAATGATGTGCTTTACCTTTCTTTAACTATATGACTATATTTGTGAGAAGTGGATAAGATCAATTTATTGGGTCTTTGGCTTCCTGTGGAAGAATATGGAGTTGGAGTGGCTGGGACAACAAGATTAAGCAGTTACTATGAAGTTCTGAATCTTTTGTTTTCCCATTTGACATAACCTTTAACTGAAAAGTCAAAGCTTTAAAACATCTGTTATTAAAATATTGTAAGCCAGGGTTAAGCCTGCAACTAATTTTCTTTCATCACATTCACACAAATTAATTGTGCATAACATAGTCAAATTTGTCTGTTTTATTTTTAACTGAATCTATATCAAGGCTCCAGCCAGGGGTTTGGTCTGTCCCTGC
The DNA here is from genome assembly GCF_009819795.1 of Aythya fuligula. Taxonomy (NCBI): domain Eukaryota; kingdom Metazoa; phylum Chordata; class Aves; order Anseriformes; family Anatidae; genus Aythya; species Aythya fuligula. The sequence continues at coordinate 64,643,031 of NC_045593.1, read as the reverse complement.
TGTGAGGAGCATGTTTGTGTTTGTCTTCGTCATCCTATTAAACTGTGTCAGCATCCTGGTTGTAGCTTTTGGGAACATAGTCTTTGTCTTTGATGCTGGGTACTACTTTTGAGCAGTACATTGTATACCTATAGCATAAGCTCTTTTTAACCATCTAGAGATCACTGAAAGCTACTGATATCACCTAACTTAATATTGTATGAGATTTTGTGGGACTCTATCAACAGATACACATAACTCTGCTGTTGTCAGGGGAAAAAAAATACAGTAAGGATGATGTCTGTTTAGGCACTTATCCTTATGTCTGTAAGAGCTTCCACAAGCTCCTGATCAAGAGCTGATCAGGACACACAGCATCCTCTTAGCTGAGTTAAGTGGCATCCAAAGTAAAAAATTTGATTTACAGGAGCAGTGTTTCTTTGCACTAGTCTATCTTTTGATGGTCATGTGAAATTTTATGAGATAATTGCCATTGGATGCATTAAAGGGGTTGGGATGTCTCTCAGAAAAAGTGTAGCAGACATTCCACTCTGCTTCCTATGTCTGATTTGGAACAGGAGTGGAACATCCATTTTGGTGTATTTGCTTAGTGGTTTGACTTAATTTGTCATAGTCTTTATTGGTCATTAGCAGTAACAAGAAGAAAAATTTGCAAAGTGCAAAATTTTTTTTGCTTTGTATCTGCCAGGCAAAACAAAACAAAACAAAACAAAACTAAACAAAACAAAACAAAACAAAAAAACAAAACAAAAAAAAAAAAAAAAAAAAAAAAAAAATAGAAAGTCCAATTCCTTGTTTTTCACCATTTAACATCACCTGCCCTGTTTCAAAGACACTTTAATCTCCCCACTTTTTCCTGCCTTCTACCCCTCCATTCCAGCCCATAAGAGGTCTTTCTGTTTAAGATTATTTGGACAAAGTACTGAACCCACAGGTTCTGGTGATGTCAGATATCAGATATCAGAAGTGTTTTTTTGTTGTTGTTTGTTTTGTTTTGTTTTTCTAGGCAATCACAAGCTAGACATGAGTAGGGAGCTATACACTCAATTTCTGTGAACTTCAATATCAAAAATATTTGCCACATGAAACTGCCTGTGAATGGTGAATAAAGCAATGCCTACCTGTATAGCAAATTTCAAAAATGACTTTGGGGTTATTATTTAGAATAACAGGACACAAGCAGAAGTAAAAATCTACCTATATAACTCTTTCATCATCAAATTTACTTTTTAAATGCTTGAAAATTACTGCTAGGTCTTCGGAGGCAGTGAGTTACATAACTGCTTTGTCCAGGACAGAGATCATTGTCTCTGCTTTTTCTCCTTGGCTTCACAATATGGCAACAGTGAGAGCAGCCAGTAGCCCCTGGTCTCCTTATACTAATTTTATCAGATATCAATTGACAACACTGCAAAATGCTGACGTTTTTCTCACTGATATTACATTATGTAAAATTTTACCTTGGGATGGACTGCAATGCTAAGAAAAAATGCTGGTGCAGCCAAAATACTGCTGTATAATGCTGTTGTGGCAATAAGGGACCTATTGTTTTGTATTATACTTGGCTGAACAGAAGCACCTTATAATAGCAAAATAACATTTACTTTATGAACACATTTCAAATCACATTTAAAAGCACACCATTGATTTTTCTGCACTGTATATTGTTAGAGATAGTTGCATTGCGTGATAATGTTCTTCAACTCTATCATGTTTTTCCAGAAAAAGAATCCCCAAAGGACTAGGGAGTCTTTCCCTTTTCAGTGAAATCTTCCCTTCTCAGGCACTACTGATAGCAGGGTTACTTTCAGAAGCAGCCTCCACATCAAATCCTGACCATTTGAACCCCATGGGAAGCATGGGTATGATGCTTCCAACCATTTTCCCAGGCCCTCAGACAGCCTGTCTGATGCATCACTGTACATTCCTGCATTGTGGACAAAGCTATCATGTAGCTTCCTGATAAAGGACCTCAGTAAGAAAGAAAAGCAATCAAAGCCAAAGTAGTCAAATTAGCAGTCCTGGTAAAGTTATGCAATAAGGTGAAACTTGACTTCAGCAAGGCTTTTGACACCATTTCCCACAGCATTCTCCTCAAGAAACTCTGCTCGTGGCTTGGACTGGCGTATGCTTTGTTGGGTTAAAAACTGGCTGGATAGCTGGGCCCAAAGAGTTGTGGTGAATGCAGTCAAATCCAGCTGGAGGCCAGTCACTAGTGGCGTTCCCCAGGACTCGGTACTGGGGCTGGTCCTCTTTAATATCTTTATCAATGATCTGGATGAGGGCATTGAGTGCACCCTCAGTAAGTTCGCAGATGACACCAAGTTAGGTGCGTGTGTCGATCTGCTTGAGGGTAGGAAGGCTCTGCAGGAGGATCTGGATAGGCTGGATCGATGGGCTGAGGTCAACAGTATGAAGTTCAACAACGCCAAGTGCCAGGTCCTGCACCTGGGGCAGAACAACCCCAAGCAGAGCTACAGGCTGGGAGATGAGTGGTTGAAAAGCTGCCTGGTGGAGAAGGACCTGGGAGTATTGGTGGATAGTCAGCTGAATAGGAGTCAGCAGTGTGCTCAGGTGGCCAAGAAGGCCAATGGCATCCTGGCTTGTATAAGAAGCAGTGTGGCCAGCAGGGCTAGGGAAGTGATTGTCCCCCTGTACTCAGCTCTGGTGAGGCCGCACCTTGAGTACTGTGTTCAGTTTTGGGCCCCTCAGTACAAGAAGGACATCGAGGTGCTCGAGCAAGTCCAGAGAAGGGCAACGAAGCTGGTGACGATTCTGTGATTCTGTGATCCTGGAATAAGGTGCACTGGACTACAGGACAGACAAATTAAACAGTTCTAACTTTTAAATAATGTCTTACTGCTTGCCTTACTACATGGCCTTGCACACATCACTCACTCTTTCATCTGTGTCACAGGGAATCCAATGCTTGTTTACCTGCTTAATGGGTATCTTGTGAGAATTAAGGAATCGATGTTCAGTAACACATTTAACTAATGTAACCAAATGAAACTAATTACATGTTTAAGCATTGTTGTTAAGCAGCTGATCCAAAGTCGTTCTTGAAGGCAGATTGGAACCATAAAATTTGAAGTGAGGCATCTGATTTTGTTTCAGTTCATTATGGTCTCTGATTGTAAAATTTTCATGTGAACTGGGCAAGTAGATTTCAAATCAATTCTGTGATGTTAGAAGTTCCCCAAATCCCAAGTTCAGATGAGTTTTCTGTAAGCACCTTGGAAGTCAAAGAGCCTTGCTAGTTTACTTTGTGCTGGGGAGTCAGCTTATCAGACATCTGACCATATCAACAACTCCAATCTTTTTTATATAGATTACCATTATTCTGTCTACAGAAAAGTGTAGGCTGATTAGTCTGCCACTTCCGACTGGAAAGTCAAAATACTCCAACTCTAACTAGTGTTTCCCCTTGAGACTAGAAAAATCTAGTCAAGATGTGTTACAGCTGTACAAGTTGCTCCATATCTTCATGCCAAGAAACATGATTCCTAACTATGTTACTGAGCAATTAGCACTTGGACACTTCCAAAACAGTAACTGAATACCTGGAGAAAATGTTCCCCTCAAAAATATTATCATAAGACCCCCAGAGGAGACTTCACCATTATGCTGGCAGAAGACACCAGTCAGCAACAGGAGAGCTATCTCTGCAAATGTTACTTGAATATAGCGATGCTGATTTTGGAGTTTTCAGGTTTCCAGGATCTCTTTTCAGGACACCACAATGAATTAATCTGCTGCAGGAGCATTTCCTGTCTAAAACTATGTGTCCTTAAATACTGAAGTAACGCTATGATCAAGAGCAGAATTATTTTGACATGACCCACCTTTCAAATGAAAAATTTTATTACAGAATAAGATACTTAGGAATTGCCAAACTGTAACAGATGGAAGGTGCACAAAATTTTCCTATGTCTGAAAAAGACTCACAGCACGCTATTTAGAAAAAGAAATAGGTCATATATTTTCCCCATGGAAATATATTGGTATCCTGTGCTAGAGATTGTACATGGATGTGTATGTTCAACAGCCTACAGAAAATCTATCTTTAGGTTGCTTTTTAAACATATAAATTGAGACTTCAGTGGGAATACTTCTATAGTCTTCTGTTTTACGTATCCCATGAAAAAAATATTTCCTTTTGTTTTAAGCTTGCAACCGTCTCTTTCTTTTGAGAAGCCATAAATAATCTCACCACCTTTCATCCCCTTACAGGATGTTTCATCCAAGGATATTTCTCTCATCTAGGATATTTCTCATAGACATGCAACCCACTTCACACATCTGATCACACAAGTGGCCCTTCTTGGTGGTATTTCTGTAACTTCTATGAGATAAGTGACAAGAGCTTAAGTACACTATTTAAGAAATAAAATAAGCTTTTGATAATGAACAAAATGGTGATTTCTATCTACTTTTCAGCTGCTTTTCAATGAAGCCCAGATACTTTCTTTGCATTTCAGATTGACACTGACCATTAAACTGATGTCCACAGGGAGTTTTTTCAAGTGATTCCAAGTCACATACTTGTTTTCAAAAGCAAACATAACCAATACATATAGTCTACTGTGATTTATGTCTGCTGGAAAGATGTTATTTACATTTCTGTTATTCACAAGCCATCTTAAAATAAAGCATACTTATACAGATGTCTTGATTGCAAATTATAAAAATTAAAAGAATGTCAAATGTCATTTGAGTATGTGTTTTATTGCCATAGTAACCCAAAGGTAACTGAATAGGTTAAGCTACAAATTACATACTCAGCTATTTAAAGACCTCAATGAAATAAAGTCACTTAATCAAGCTTATCATTGCTGGTACTATGTAATCAAGACAACCCTATTAAAGCCAAAGTCAAAATGCTTCATGTTTCTGTGTTGTCTTTGTTCAAACAGCATTCTGTATGCTCCAGCATATCAAACACAGACAATCAATGAACATTACTTGTTGTTACAAGCTATGTTTTGCTACCGTGTTAAATAGACATTAGTTTTCTGTTGCAAATTCTCCACATTGTCACTTTTCTGGCATCATTTATAATTAAAGCTTAATTTTTTTCAAACTTATCCTTTCATATGCTAGATGTTCTCCAGTTGCACACACATCTTAAGCAACAACAAAAACAGATTCTCTGAAAAGTGCACTCCTGGGTTTTCTACTTCTAACTCAAAATGATATGCTTGGAATACAATTTTAAGCTGTGGCTGTTGCCAAGCAAAATTGCATTATAATCAAAAGCACACAGAACAAGGGTAGGAAAGGGAAACAAAAAAAATCCCACCTCTTAGATTCAGACATTGTGCCAGAATAATAAAAAAATCTTTATTTGGAAAAATCAGTACACCTATTTTCTGCAATTTATTATTCCTAGTAAAGCAATAGAAATTTAGATTGGTTGATATGTCAGTAATAACTTACATATGCATTGCACTGTGGTACTTTTCACACTTTCCATCATGAAATACGGAAAGTTGTTCTGTAAACTGTAATACAAATAACTGCTTACTCCACAGATACATGTACCTTCAGCATGTGTCCAGAGTTTTATGGTCCCATGAAATCAAGTGCAGCATTTGTTATTTATCCTCATCTAGAACTACACCAGAAAGTGAAAATAAAGTAAAATAATAAAATAAAATAAAGTAAAGTAAAGTAAAGAAAAGTAAAGTAAAATAAAATAAAATAAAAACCTGTTTGTCCAAATGAAAATGCAAGAATTTTCAGAGGCCTGACCAAGTTATAGTGCAATGTTCAGGAAGAAGTTTGTAAAAACCCAGAGAGGAAATCACCACTTGAATTTAACTCTGAACATATTCATGGAAACATTTTCTTCCTGTATGACAATGTTATAGATTTGACACTTACATTACCTTTTTCTGGCATGAAAAATCCACACTATCGTTACAATAGCTAATTAATGTAATAATTTCCAAATAACAAGGTGGCTGCTCAAGGGTTGCTACTTATCCTACCTTTAAAAAGCATGTTATGGGAACACAAATGATTACTGTATACAGTTGGAGACTCCTTCTTCATCCTCTCCTAGTGGACTTCTCCTGCAGTGGACATCTTCCCAAGGATTCAAATAGCAATCCAGAAAATCACTTCAGCATTTAAATTTAAGCATGTGAATAAACCTCTTCACTTCATGGGAAACACTTATGCTTAAACTTAAGCATAAATTTAAACTGACTGACAAGAGCATATGGTGTACTATAAAGAAATGTGCCACCTACCATTTCATCAACATTATGTCCTACAGCACCTGAGTTTTCTTTGGAAATTGTCCATCTTGTTAAAAAACAGGCCTAAACTTGATTAGCTTATAAAATGTTGGATGGCTTGCAGTCTGAAGTAGCTCAGCTGCACATGAGTGGGCAAAATAAGTTTTGTGCCAGGAAAATAGACTCCCTCATTTTTCAAAATGAACTAATTTTTCCACTGCCTTTTCCTTCATATTAAGATAAATCATTAGAAGGAAATCACAGTTTATTCACCTCATGAAACATTTACCATCTTGTCACTATTTTAATCATATTGATTTGGACCTCAATCCTGTTCTGGATGAGTTCAAAGGAAACAAGATCAAGCCTATAGAAAATAAAAAATAGCTTTCAGCAACATAATTCTGCTAAAATCATTAACAAAAAATAAAATAATTATTTTATTTATACAGCAATGATCTTTCTTTTTCACATTCTTATGTGCTTGAGGTTTGACTCCAGTAAACCAAATACAGAAAACCCCAATCGTTTGAACTTCTCAGCCAGCTCAGACAAGCTTCATGTGTCTGGAAGCACTAGCATTGACTAACCACTCTCTCCAGAGCAGCTCACTGTATCTCCCATGATGAAAAAAATCTTAATTTCATACAGTGATGGTCAATAATGCATTAAGGTGTAGATCTACAGCAAGACAGAAAGAAAAACTTTTGAGGTAATCCAGAATAGTACTCAAACTTCTAGAAAAGATTTACCCTTGCTGTTTCTCAAGTATTAGGTTATGCAGAGAACCAGTTTTGTGTACACATGTATGTCTATGGTTAACAACTCAATTTTAACATTGGTGGAATTTTCTACTGCATTTGTTACTCTGGGGCTTGCTTTAAAGTGTTCATGACTCCATTATTTCACAATCAACTCTTATACAACCTAGCGAAATATGTACTGTTCAGTGGGGACTAGTTACACGCTGAGTTTCATATATCAAAGTTTTGTCATTTCTGAGTTATGCTAAGGAGAAAAAATCCAGTTGCAACAACTTTTCTCTTTTCTTATTGAAAAGAATAGTGTAGTGTTTTCACTCAGGAAGAAAAAAATGAGAAACAGATGAACATATTTTACTCCAACTGCAAAAGGGGGGCAAAAATCACCCTTATGCAGAGACCATCCATATATAATTGTAAAGCAGAAAGGTGAGAATTTTGAACAATGAATATCTGCAGACAGGTACTTTCAGCAACAAATGTTTTCACTCTCAATCACATCTACATCTCTTTCCCCATCCCCCCCAGTGCTTTTCTGATCTTTCTCTCTCCCTTTGCTTCTCCTTCTTAGCAAGACAGGAAGAAAATCTTTTGAGGTAACCCAGAATAGTACTTGAACATCTAGAAAAGATTTACCCTTGCTGTTGCTCAAGTATTAGGTTATGCAGAGAACCAGCACATGTGCATATTGGTTAACCATAAGCCTATGGTTAACAGCTTAATTTAAACAGCAGTGGAATTTTCTAGCATTTACTCTGATAATTGTTAACATGTTGTAGGTAGTTACTAAACTGTCTTTGCCCCTTTTCTAAGTTAGTAACCATCATTCATCCCTCATCACATAGCCCACTTTTTGTTGCTTTTGTGGCTATCTGTTGACACCTGGAAACCAGTAAACTCATTAATAATTGCATAGCTTGAAAAATGTTGGTAGCAACATAAGTTTAGCATGGTTAAAACAAATATTTGGATTTCAGTGAACTAGAAGCACTGGAGGGCTTCTAGCATGGGCCTAATGCCCACAAACCCAGCTTTTTGAATACTTATGCCAAGCCAGCCTGTCAGCAGTTAGTGATAAAGTTGAGGAAGGCAATATCAAATCTAAGGAATGGGGAAAGGGAACATGACAGAAAGGTAGGCAGCAAATTCTAGCTACACCCTGAAAAACTGTGATTCATGGTCATGTTTATATTATTGCCATGAATTGCACTTTTTCAGAAATTCTTATCTGTAATTAATTTGCCAATTACACACCATTAATTTGTCATGAAACTCTATTTTCCCCCTCTTTTCCCATGTAACCCCCTCCAGTGAACTAACCAGTTGAATCCTTGGTAATGAACTGACAGACATGAATGATCCTAATAACCATAGGCCATCCTCATTTTTCTATTTTGTCAGTCATATGGTATTTCAGAAGAGGTATTTACAGTGTGCTGGTAATCCTTGTGAACAGAAAAGGTGCTTGAGCTTCACAATTTCACTTTATAGATAGCTTTTTCTGTAACTAGCCCTGGAACATAAAATGACCCACTTTGGTGGACCCAATCAAGTTTCTCTTAAGCTAATCAGTTAGCTCTCTGACAGAGCCTTAAAAATGTTTCAGTGCTGATCAAAACCAGATGGCTGTCATTAGGAGTTTTTAATCTGACTATGTCATGTTGATGTACATTAAGTTCAGTTCTCTATGCATCCTTTTATATGCCAATGACCTCTTAACGACTTATTTTAAATCTGAAGTCCCCTCTAAGGCTGAATACACTACATTGCTGATATACACAAAAATGAAATGTGTATGTTTACAAAAGAACTGCTCCAAATACTTGTCCCTCCCCAGTGACAGCTTCTCAGCTTAATGGTGTGCACAGCACAGCATTTGGTTTCATAATGAATTTGTCCTTCTCTGGCTATACCATTATTCCTTCCATTTCTGTAAATAAAGCTAAAGTACAACCAAATGCAAAAACATTATGTATATGCAACTGAATCTGTGCGGAAAGCTATCAATCCTCTAACATACAAACACATGAAAGATAGTATGTGACACCTCATTCACCTTAATTAGAGCTTATTAGAACCTGCTTTGATTCTTACAATGGTGAATCCAAAGCTCTTATCTGACAGGTTAATGAGGATCTGAAATGAATAGTGTTACTAATGAGGATCTGCTGAAATTAATCGTCTGTTATTATTAACAACACCAAAAGCTACATTTCTAAAGATTAGATTATGTAAGATAATGTACAAAAAGGAAGCAGCCAAAGTAAAATGTTATCAAGTAGTAGGTTGTTTCCAAGCCAAAATCAGAACATCAGCTGATTTTTTTTTGTTTTGTTTTTGTCTGAGAGAGAAAAAATGCAGCTATTTATTTCTAAGAAAAACTGTTTTGATACTTTCAGAGGTTTTCTTTAAAATCAATTATTTTTTTTTAAATAGGGAAGGAGAAATTCTTCTATAGGAAAACTTAGTTGAATAATGAAACACCTTTGTCATAGTGGATGGGGGAACTACAGTATAAAAATTTAGTTATACAAGACTTGAAGTTGAGAAAACTGAAGCCCCTAAACCAAGAAAATGTCAAGTGTATTAGCAATAAATTTCTAATTTAAGAACTGTTTCTCTTTTTCCTTCTCCTTAGCTTTCCTGGAAGGCTGGTCCCTATCTTTTGGAAAGGCAGCTTCAAAGCTGTGAAGTTGGCTTGTGTTGTCATTCAAGATTTCATTCTCTACAAAGCAAAGAAATGGGGGAAAACATCTTAACAGAGGCTGTTCCTTTGAATACTCTATCTTCAGATCTTTAACGGAGTTGTTTCTACTGACATGACTGCAATACTGGAAAGAGGACACATGATAGAAAAAGAAAGCATATGTTAGTTTGATAATACTCTCCTGAATTGCTCAGTACATAATTTTTTATCCTTTTCCTTCTTCTGTCTGACCATATGGTGGTTTTAAATCAGGTGGGTTAAGCAATCCTAGAAGGAAAAATAACTCTTAGCAATTAATCTGAAGTTAGAACTAATCATCTGTTGTATATCTGATTATTTTATTTGTTTATTTATTTATTTATTTATTTATTTATGGAGAAGTAGAATTGCCAGATGGCTTTTTGCATTACTTCTGTGGTGTGACTCCATTTTGTCCTCCCTTATCCTTTACTTCCAAAGATAAACAATTCATATTAAATACCTGCACAATAAGCATTTTCTGTGTCGTAATAATTTTCATTGCCCTTTCCTACACCTTTTTATTTTTCTCTTGGTAGATGGTATTTTATCATCTGCGATAGGTTGTCCAGAACTGAAATTTTATCCAAAGCATTCTGTGTATTAAAATAACATTAGACCACTATCAGTGTTTCTTTTTGTACTCTTCCTAAGACAACCTAACATCTACTATTTTTTCCTCTCATTATTTATGCTGCAGAATTTATTATTATTACTTATTTTTAACAGTATGCATGATAGTGTGTACATTTTTCTTGGTATAACATTTTTTTGGTTAGAATTACAGAATCAAAGAAGACCTTCAAGATCATCAAATCCAATTGTTAACCTGGCCTATTAAATCCCACCACCAAACCATGTCTCTTAGTGCCACATCCACATGTCTCTTAAACACCTTCAGCTAAGGGGAGACCACCACTTTCCTGGGCAGCCCATGTCAATACTTAAAAATTGTTGTGGGATGCTTTTGCAAGTTTGTTGGATGGTTTCTTTCTACTTACTATACTTCACATTGTGTTTCAGTTGCATTTCCCTGTAGAGTCTTGTGAGAGGATCCTTGAGATTTTTTTATTTATTTATTTATTTTCATTTTCTGCACTGATCATGCCTAGCTAACTAATTTTTACTCATTTGTAAGAGTGATAACATTTTTCCTGGTATATGTGCCCAACAGCAGACTTCCTCAGCAGAAACATTGTAAGCAGCTGTCATCAATGAATATTTCTGCTATGACCTTGTCTAAAATGATTCTTGTTTTCAATCCGCCAGTATTCTGTGCCAGAGAATTCCACCCACTAACCATTCGCTGTGTGAAAAAATTGTTAAACATACTGCTTGATAAATTCATTTAGTGCTCATTCCTGTACTGTGAGACACAGAACAAATATTCCCTGCCTCTCTCCTTGATCCACTGATGACTTCATGGGCCATTCTTTTCCCCTTTGCCCTTCCTTCATCTCTTTTCTAAGCTGAATTTTTTTATTGTATTGTCTCTTTGGAAAGAAATTATTTATAAATTCTGAAAATTCTTTTTTGGCTGTTTGTTTTCTCATAAGTATTATACTAGTTTGATTCCATCCTTTCTGAGATGGAAAAGCTACTTTCCGTAGTGTTCAAGAATAGCCTTTAGCATGGATTTATATATTTAATTTTCATAACATTTCCTGATAAAACTTACATTTATGCTTGCCTTTCTTAACTGCCATTGAACTGACTGTTTTCAGAACTACTCAGAATGATGATAAGGCCTCTTAACAACCTATAGCTGTGCATGTATAATTAGTTTTTTGTTTGTTTGTTTGTTTGTTTTACTTTATTTTTTTCTGCATGTGCTTTACTTAGCATTTATAGACATGGTATTTCATGTGCTGTTACCCACTCCCAAAGTTTTGTAAAACTACTCTTCAGCACTTTACAGATAAAGGTAAATATCATTTTAGATTGAGAAAAGAAATTAATTATGTCTTTGTCCAGACAAATAAAGATAATAGCATGCATTGTGGGTGAAACATATGGTCATATCTCATCTGTACAGGTCCTGTCTGTCCAGTTGCTCTCTCTTAGAGACCACCATCCCTTACTTGTCCCACTGAAAGGTCTGAAAAAATCCCACTGACTTTACTCTGGCCAAGATTTCACTCATAGTGATTCAGGAAGAAGGAAGTGGCTGGAATAGGAATTCATAGACGTTTGAAATCAGCTTGCTTCCAAGAAATTGGAGCAGCCTCACTTGTTAAATACCCTGAAATATTTTCTTAACCACAAAGAAAGACCCCATAGGAATGCTAACATAGTGTTCTCTCTCCCTCTCTCTCTTTCGTCTGATATTTTGTCACACTTCAGCTATCTCTAATTACCATATTTTTGCAAACTGGTGAAACAGGCAGCATTTTCAACTTCCCTCTGAACATTTTGTGAGGCAAAACACAGAAGTAACACCTACATGCTGAGGGTTCTGGTGCTGGCCTTCTTCCAAGCATCTTTTGAGACTAGCTGTAAGAAATCTAAAAGAATTAGACAAGTTGGACCCTACACACCCATATGGAACTAAAAATCTAATGACAACACAGGAAACTGTCAGCTGGCTCTTGAAGAGTCACACAAGAAAGAAAAGCATTGCCAGAAACCTGGTTTATTGAATCTAACTGACACGAACAACAACAAACCAAAATTAGTAAAAGCATGTGCCTAGGGCAACCTACTGCTGTTTATTTATTTTCGGTTTCCTAAAGCTGCTTATTCTTTCAGGTTCTTTGTTGGCTTTTGTGATGCAGCAGTCTTGCAATGGCAAAATGTTATATTATGATGGACAAAGATAATGACAATCAAAGGCAACATACATTTCTGAATAAATAAAATAAAGATTCCATTGCTTATTAGTTTTCCCATTGTGGCCTTTTACTTCCTCTAGTATAAAGAAAGAAAGAAAAAAAAAGAAAAAAAAAAAAAAAAAAAAAAAAAGATAATGTGCTTCTCAAAATACTGTCTTGTCTTATAGGTAAGGTTGAGAAGGTCTGAAGACTCCCAGTTCTCTTGAAGTATCACATCTTATTGCCAGAACTCACTGCCCTATTTCATTCTTAAGTATAAATGGATCAGAAGACAAAACCATTGTTTAGTCTGCTGAGTTCAAGCTGGAAGTAGTTTGCTGTTGATTCATCATCTGCCTCAGATGTCCGACCTTCAGACTTTAGATGGCAGCTAATACATTCTTCTTCATAGTTCTGCATGGTTCTTATTTTCCTCTAAAATATTGTCATCTCATTCCCTATTTATCTAACAAATAGATACTCAAGGAAGGTTTAATCATGCCAGACTCCGTCGGGCACCAAATCCAGCATCTGGATGTCACTGGCACACAGTCCCATACTGGCATCCTGAAGCCATCTAAGCTTTAAGGAGCAGTCCTCCAGGTGTTCAGCTCCTACTTGTTCCCAAGTTCAGATGTGTTCCCTTTCTCAGGCCTTGTCCCCGTTAGACATGTTCTAAACAAGCTCTAACCAACCCCACAGAAGACGCAGATAGATGAGGCTCAACCAGTAGATGTAGCACAGAGACCACTGCATTCATGTGGGAATAAGGCACACATTGTTTCTGAACTCTTCTCTGTTTGTGAAGCTTTGAACAACTGTCTCACATCTTTTTGGTATGTTAACTGGTAGGTTATTAGACAGAAATTAACTTCTGTCAAAGCTATTTCTCAGACACATTTCCATTACTGATAAAATTCTCTTCACAAACTCATCCACACTGAGGATCTTCTCTAAGTGCTTCTTGCTCTGCTGAGTAACTTTTAGCACCCACTTTTAGTAACTTTTAGCACACACTTTAGTAACTTTTAGCCTCAAGAAGTTGTTTCAAAATCTGAACACATCCACCAGATTTAGGAAAACAGAGTTAATGAGAACAGGGACATGTTACTTCTGGAAAAGCCTGAGGTAATGGACAACAGCTTCACACTGCCCCCTGAACTTGCCAAGCTTTTTTTAAGGAAACACATCTCTTATGTGGTACAGCAGCATTTCAGCTTGGGAACATGGCTTCAGCCTGAAAGATGCTGGATTTGTACAGTTTTGCAACCAAAGTTTGCAGTCTCATATCTTCCTCTGTAAATCCGTTTGCTGTCTCTGTGGGATTTTCCAATCACCTAATTCTGCCTCAGACATTTCCTTCCAGGCTCTGCTCAACTTTTCTATATTTGCTATAAGAGCAACATTTTTCATACGTCAGAGAAGCCAGTAAGACGTATGGGCCCAGACTGGATCTTGATGACACCAGGTTCACTCCCTTTACTTCATTGTCTTTTCTTTCATTGCATATGGGTACAAACAGGAGAATTTGGCCCACAACATAAAAATGACATGTATTCACAACATAAACCGATGATTATATTACCACACAGTACGGCAAATTGTTTTTTAGGCAGTAAAAAGTCATTATCATCTCCAAAGGAGCAATTACACTGCACACTGTGAGTGCATATTAAGAATATTACACAGAACTCCTCTCAGTCTAAATTAGTCTACTGACGTGATGACAGATCTGAAGACAGAAGAGTGCAGAATACCTGGGCATTCTGTGTACTTAAAGAAATTTTCATTAGGGTGACTAAACTGACATGAATATATCAGCAAAGACATTGGAGGCAGATCCTTCTCCAGTGTAAAATATTTATTTCAGTAAATCTAGGTTTGTGTAAAACAACTGCTCTTTACACTTTGAGAGAGATAAAGGAAACTGGCACAAAAGAGTGTGGGGGTAGTGCTTTATTGACCTAATCAAATAGGGTTGCCAGATCAGATTCCGTGTTGCACCAGTACAGCACATCTGCCTTGTATTAGCGACTCTTCAGTGCTCATTCTGCAAATGCACAGGGCCTTTCTTACAGGTCTGACCCTGCCTTCTGTGCATGTCCTCTGAGCCATGGGAGTGCTGTGAGTGTAAATGAGATTAGCGTCTGAACCAAATCACTGTCTTGACTGGACAGATGGACCCTGGTCTGTTCTGCTGCTTGGGTGAAGGTGCCACACGCAAGCACTTCTGTTGCTATTGGTTGTCTTTCCCTCTTAGAAGTGATCTTAAAAGGATGAGAGGCTGGGAGGAAGATTGCTGGGGAAGATTTAACATGACTAAACCCTGAAGAGAATGTTTGTAAATCCTTTGATTCCACTTAGTTTGTTTCATTCAAAAATCATTATTTCTCATACAATCTGCAAGCCAATTACTGGCCTTGTACAGCTGCTTTTAGATTCTGCTGTATTTATTGCTCTAGTTAAAGCACAGACATGCAAGACACTAACTATGATATGTGAAATCAGATTCATTCACTGCTGCACTGCAAATCTCATTGGAAGCAATGAATTTCCTTTATTTAGACCTATTCTGCCTCAATCAGTGGGGAAATATAGATTTTTTTTTTCATTTGTATGAACAAGAAAGTCTTGTTAGTGATTTACCTCTGATGTTTATGGATTTCCCTTTAGCACATACAGTACATGGCAAATTGTTTCAGGCAATAAACATTAATTGTATTTTAGGACTCAGAGGTGTCACTGCCTTATTATATTCAGAACCTTGGTAAATTTTTCAGTTCTACTTTTCTTCTGCAGACAGAAATACATAAGCTAAATAATATTTCTTGACTGCTAAGCTACAATTTCTTCTTCTCAATTTCTCACCAAATTTTCAGATTAACGATATTTTTTAAATGTATGAAATATTTAAAAAAAAAAAAAAAAGTTGTAAATGAATATTTGTAATTATAGTGCCTGGTACCCTTCAAGGACTCAGAAAACAGAAAGTTTTAATCTAAAGCAACTTCACAAGCCACCAGAGCTAAAAGTTAATTGGAAATTAATTCCATATTCTGATATTCTGTGTAAATTATTTGTGTTAAATCATGTGTTACTTTATAAATAATATGTATTTAAGCAGGCTTTTGTAAGTACAAGATAATTAACAATAAACAGGAAGCATTATTCTGCAAAAGAATGCTTTGGCCAAGTTTTTTTGTTTGTTTGTTTGTTTGTTGTTGTTGTTGTTGTTTTCTTTTGTTTTTCTTTTCTCATCTATAGCAGTAAAAGAACATCTTACATTTGTACTTTATATGCAAGTCACAACAGTTCTGTTCATAATCACACTGTCTCTCTTTCATATATTCCAGTCACTTGCAAAATGTCCATGATCTGCACAACAAAAAACACACATTACTATTGGTTTAGGGGCTTGGGTTTTTAACCCACATCTCGTTTGAGATTCTAAGATTTCAGACCATCTGTACAGAAAATAGATGTCAATAGTAACTCTTAGATTTTAGACTTTATTCTTTTTTTTTTTTTCTCATCAGTCTACTGACACATACATAATGTTCTATGCACAGCCTGTGTTAAATACAATCGAATGAATGCAGATACCTGAAAACTTCTATATGGACCATTAATTGAATTTTTAATTCATGTCTGACAGTAACAAATACTGAGCAGCTTTTGCTTTGTTAGTGTAGGTGTTGTTAATGCACGTTCCACAACCATTTAAATGCAAATCTTCATGCAAATAATCATGTGAAGAGAGAAAAAAAAAAAAAAAAAAAAAAAAAAAAGAGTATATTCAGCTGAAGACAAAGCTGGAAGGATAATAAAAAGCATGAGCACAGTATTAGTGGAGGGCTTTGCAATAAGAAAGCCTTTTTGAAATGCCAATGCAAACACATTAACTACTGCATAGAAAAATTCTCAAAAGAATATTATAATAGACTATTATGCAAGCATGATTTCCAGAAAGTGAAATGAAATGAATAAATTTAAAATATATGTATGTTGAATACACATTTGTGAACATGTAGTATTGTATATGCTCTCATGTCAGATTAATAAACAGAGCCTCAAGTATTGCCTACACACAAATATTTGTTATTTTGAATGTAAAACTGGAGAGGAATCATTAAACAGACTACTGTATAACCAAATAATGCTTTGGGGTGGCATTTGTACAGGAAAACAGGAAATGAACTGGGACTTAATAAATATAATTAAACTAGAGAACAGCAATTTTGGACCTGTTTACTCTGGGGAAGCATGATCTTGGAAAAAGTTGCAGTTTATACATTTCTCAAGGCCACTTAAGTGGCTAAAAACCACAAACCCCTAGACTGTGCTAGAACATAGAAATAAGCTTCCTGCCCACTAGTACCCTTTCAATATCTCCAACATCTCTCAGTCTGAGTGAGTTAGCCTGTGTGACATGCAATACATTACCATGGTTAGACAGAGCACTACAGTCCTAATGCACTGCAAGTTTCGTGGCTTACCATGGACTCGTTTGACACCAGTATAATGACAATAAAGCTTGTAAAGACTGCTCAAGCCATACGCTGAAAGAGGCAGCAGTCATTAGGCTGTCTGGAGTCAGATGCTGTCCAGGGCAGGATAGACACCTTCTTTTTTGGACAGTAATTCCCACAAGTCCCTGCCCAATACAGTTAATAATCGAGTTTTGAGAGAGTTTGTCTAAAGTTTGCTGTAGAGGTCTTACACAGCAAACCATACTGGATTGGCCCTGTGCCCCATTCACCATGATGGGAAATGTGTGTGCTGACAGGGGTGTGCATTTCTGCCCCACTAAAGTCAGACACTTTCTGGGGCTCAGGAGCTGTGATGTGCCATGGTGATTTTTAACCTGCCAAATGCCATCTGGCTGAATTTCTTGGATCTTTGAAGCTGTGTATGTCTGATCCATTGGGCATCGTTGTAAAAATGTGCATAGACAACCAGATGCAACTAGGAGTGGGTGGTTGCGGAGAAGGAAGATGTGCACAGTGGGGAAAATTCAGGAAGTGGAAAATCCATCAGGGAGTGGGAGAGGCAGAAGAGGGGTAAGAATAACATAATTGTTTGAATAGGAGTTAGAATGAGACCAAAACAGAGGTTTATTCCCATGCATGGTGGACAGAGGAGGATGTGAGAATGAAAAAGAAACTTTATGAGAGCAGGAAGCCCAAATACGCTTAACATGCTGGATGTGTTTGAGTAAAGTGTATTAAGTTGTTTTCACAAGCAGGATAAAATAAAACAGGCAAGACACAATATATATATGTATCTGTCTGACAGCTGAAGCACAACTCTCTTTCAGGTGTCCTACCTCCATTAGTTAACTCTGTGCTGGTTCTTTTCTCTGAGAAGGATGAAGCGAAAAAACACCTTGCTTAGGGAAAGCTTGGAATACAACTGTCAAATATGATCCTACACATTGAGATTATTTTTCACAGCTGGTCATAACAAAAACATTTGCTTAGAGGGAGTTGGTGACCTCCTTTTGTAAGGAGGGCACAAGAATCATGTCCTGGCCTTCAGGTGATGGACACTTATGTGAATCAAATATGTAGCAAAGGTATTCTTTTTACTCAACTTCTTTGTATAATTCTTTGTCTTTTTGCTGTTCTCTTACAAGATCAGATAAGTAATAAAAAACATAATTAGAGTTAAGCGAATAATTTGCAATGAATAACTTAGCAGATAAATTTAACCTCTTTTCCTTCCTATGGAATATCGGTGAGCAGATCATGATCCCCTTTAACATATTCATTATTCTAATTTATTCTAAAAATGTACTTCATCTAATCTTCTGAATACTTGGCACTCATCATTTCCTCCGTGTGTTGCCTGGCTATGATTGATCACAAAAGTCACATGGTGTTTATACTGTTGCCTTGATAAACACTTGAATACTATATATTAAATGAGTATGTATTAATTTATGCTTAATTTGATTACTACTTCAAAGTTCATTTTCTGTTAAAAATCCAGAACAGAAAAATATTGTTCTGTGTCATATTCAATAGATAATAGGATTTTTATCTCTGAATGTAGCCTGTCTCACCAAACTCGCATTTCTGCAAGAGCAGAAAATTCTGTAAAGTCTGAAAAACCCTTCTCTTTCTATAATATCCTCAATGAAATGATTCCTAACAGTGTGATAAAATAGTTGTATTTGTATAATGGTTTTGACACATCCCTTTTCCATCTTGTAAGATGGAAGTATACAATACAATGTAAGTAAGATCTTGCATACTCTGATGGTATTATTTGCACTGAGGAATAGCTGTAGAGTGAATTGATACAAATACTGATAAACTGTGTAAGAGGCATTCAAAAACAAAGCAATTATAAATTGATTATGAATTATAAATGAAATATGAATTATAAACATAAAATGAAAAATCTTGGATGCAATCAGTTAGGACGACCATGCCTATAACTGGTTACAAAATCATGAAGGATGTTATTAAAAGCCATTTCAATCAGATGGTTTGAAACAAACGCTTAAATGCACCCCAAAACCTACCCGAGTCTAGACAGACCAATTTAGAAAATAAATAAATAAATTAATAGATAAACAAACTGAAAGTTGTGAGCAAAACTATTTTTTGAGAATTTGGCATTTTCTATAGACTTGTTATAAAGCTCAGAGCTCTATATAGACAAAATGGAAATCAGGATCAGAACCTTCCTTGAGGGGGTTCTCTCAAAACCCCCAAATAAATACTCTTAAACGCACTTCCTACCAAAAAGACCAATACACAGGATCCACAGACATACTCCAAATTACGTGACAACAGAGTGGTAGAATTACCACTGCTGGCTATTACACAATAATGGTTGTAGCTGAAGCAAGACCTACATATAGGCCCTTTGTAGGAGACAATACACAGTTTTCTAGAATAAAAAAGAAAAGATCTGACCCACCCCTGAATACCCAAATTATCCTGAACTGATTTTATAGCACACTAGATATGCTAAGTAACTCAGTATCAGTGAAGAATTTTCCGATGAAACAGTATTTGTCATGTGCTAAATGATAACTAATGTAAAGTGACATTACTTCCACATTTATGACACAACCCACCAGAGAACCTTTGTGTTTCTCAGATCTTCCAGGTGATCTGCTGCCTTCTGTGATGAAGCCAGAAACCTACTTCCCATGGCAATCTTGCAATGGGTCTAGGAGGCTTGGAAACACACTGTCTAGTGCCAAAGGTTTAAGACAGACAATGACAGGAAAGTTTCTGCCCTGTAGTTTTCTCACAGATCTGCCAAAAATTGGGATCCTTGAACTCGAGCTTCCAGGGCTATTTTCTGTTTGAAATGCTATTGACTATTTTTAAAGTACTATTTTTTCTCTTCTATGGGAAAGTCTCAATTGTGCCCTTTGTGTTTCAGTGTGGAACAATTCCCTCCTCTTCTTCTACTCTCTCCCTAAATCCAGAATTTCCTGTGAAATAGAAAGGTCAGGTTTTGACCTTGTCACTTATAGACAGCTGACCTCTGTGCTACACATGAGAAATGCAGCCAGTCCCTCCACATGCAAACAACTCAGACTATTGTATGGGCTTGACCCCATGTTCTTACTCCACTTTCTGTAACAACCCCTACAGTGATCTCATGAGCAATCACACTGTGTTGTTTTTTTTTTTTTTTCAGATTTCAGACTTAAGGAAGTTTGCAGAAACATCCTAGATGTTACATGTCAAAGGGTATACCACAAGATCATCAGAAAATAAGAAAAATGCTTATTTCAGCAACTGGGTTTTCTCATATTTTGTGAAGCAAAATTTTGAAGTGCCAAAGGTATGACACATTGTTCTGACACAAAGACATCGACTTCATGTGCTATACCCTTCTGAAACTGTCAGTATAGCAGTATGATTTACTCCATACAAATTATTGGAACAAGTTCACCAATCCCTTTATCCCCTACACCCACCCAGTTTTCATTCAACAATTGCTGGAAAGTACAAGAGTAACTCACACAAATTCTGCATTACGCTGTGTCCTCATTCACAGAAACCTGCTCAGTTCCATCAATGAGACTTGATAATGAGGCAATTAGCTTGGATTTTTGATAACTTAACCAAGTATGGCACTATCCAGCTCCAAAAAGCCAAGCCACCACAGCACTGAGTGGACTCTTTACATTCTCTGTAAGCAATCTCCTCTGGCTTCCCAAAATGTGAAATAAGAAAACCTAAGATTCCTTTTATATAGAAAAATATTGTTTTTAATCTTTCAACATAATTTATATTACTATTCAATGGAGTTAGTAAAACAAACAATGACAGTAGAGGTATCTGACTTTGTACCAGCCATCACAAGTAGTCTACTGCAATTCTAATGCTTTGTCAGCAATGTGAAATATTATGTAGTATCAAACTTCAATCCTACGTATTGCTAATATATTCACTGTGAAAGCTTACACCTGTAGCACATTGCTGCCACTAAGGTAAAAGAGTTTTGCTATTTGCCTCTGAGAGAAAGAGAGGGAAAATATATCCTTGTTCTTCCTGAGCTGAGCAAGTAGGTGAGAATGTACATGATCACACTGGTTTTGCTAAGGAAGGCTTAATTATGTACAGCTCAGACCTGTGGCATTTTAAAACTGATCAACTTTCTTTTAAGTGTATTTATTAGGTGGTTGTTGGCTAGCACAATTTCTGCCTTTTAGCAGTGATGTCAGTCATATAATCTAAAGATCATATGCTCTAACTGAAAGTCTGTGTTGGAGTTAGTGGTTTTTTTTTTTTTTGTTCTATTAATCTCTTACTTAATAGCAGTCTTTTTTGTTAGTTTGTTTGATTGTTTGTTGTTTTTTTTTGTTTGGTTTGGTTGGTTTGATGTGTGTGTGTTTTTTTTTGTTTTCTGTTTTTTTTTTTTTTTTTTTTGCTGTTGTTTTTGTTGTTGTTGTTGTTGTTTTTTGGGGGGTGTATTGCAATTAAATTTCTTCTGTTAAAATACAGTCAAAGAACAACAAAAAATGACATAGCAGTTGAATTTGTTCTCAGTGGCAAACACATACACTTCCCTCATCAGAGCTCAGTCAGTGGTGCCAATACATTTTCACAATCCTAACTGCTCCGATTATCAAATTGCATTTCACACTGTTACAGTTTCACTTTAATACTCCTCTTCTTTTTATTATTATTTTTTTTCTTTACTGATCTATGGATAGTGTTAACATGCATCAAAAGGGATTTATTCCTCCCCACATTGAACAGATGGCAACTAGAGGACTGTGCATAAAAGAGAATATAGCTGTGGGGTGTGTGATTGCTGACATTGGCTGGGCTAACAGTTCTCAAACTCCATTATATGTCCATGTGCTTGGGAGTGTTGGTTTAAGAGGATCCGGCAGTTCAACAACTCATTGAGGTAAAAACACATGAAACAAATTCCTCTCTGTCAAATGGATGCTAAAATTAAAAAGCAGCTGTTCTAGTTCAAACAAAACTTTTCTGTCATTTTGGGCTCACCTGTACTTTGAAGGTTAACACAGGAAAGTCACACATGCATACTTACATATGCAAAGATTTCAAAAAGTCTTTCTTGAAGTTTTTTTTGGTTTTAGCCACTAACTTCTCTTCCATGCTCCAGGCATCTGGTGGCTTCCTCTCTGCTAATATGGGTCACAAACACCATAGGGAAGCCTATAGATTACATCACACTTGAGATGTTCTCCCTTATGCTGTAGTACTTGCTCCAATTGTGTCTTCATTAAAGTTTGAGGAAAATGTTTCAAACACCATTGTAAACAAATTTACAAAAGTTTTAATGCATGAAAAAGGACAGAAAACACACAATTATGTTAGACAAGCATTGGACTATAGTCTTAGCTTACTCCTTGCCTTAATGTTACAATACTGCTTTGTGATCAGAACTTTAGAAGGGGCTTCGAGACTACAGAAATATCTGAACACAAAGACTCCCTTCAAAAATGTACAATTGTTATGTAATTCATGAACACTGAAAATTTATTAAAACATGTTTATTTTCTGCAAGAATATGATAAGTTAGTGATTCAGTTATCAGGTAATTATGTAGCTAAATTGTCTTACATGGTCATGTAATTACTATACATTATTTTACATTAGCACATTGCATCATTTTATTTATTTATTTTACAAGGAAAAGCATCATAACTCTGTGGCCCTGAGCAAGCTTCAGGCTGTGGAGAGTTTACTCTTCTTATGTTCTGTAAGTGCAAACAAATAGCATTTCATTTCCACTACTTGTTTTCCTTGCAATATCTGACACGGTCAAGATAGCAGTGCAGGTTTACAAAGTTCTTGCAAAATATGAAGAAAACAACAAGGCAATAGTGACAACTTCAGTTCTTGAGTCTCCAATTCAGCCAGCATGGTTAGACTTTACATGAGTATGGAGCCCTTTAGATGAGGTTAGGATAGGCTAACCTCATCTGGATAGGCTGCACCGATGGGCTGAGGTCAACTGCATGAAGTTTAACAAGGCCAAGTGCCGGGTCCTGCACCTGGGGCGCAATAACCCCAAGCAGAGCTACAGGCTGGGAGAAGAATGGTTGGAAAGCTGCCAGGCAGAGAAGGACCTGGGAGTGATGGTGGATAGTCGGCTGAATATGAGCCAGCAGTGTGCTCAGGTGGCCAAGAAGGCCAACAGCATCCTGGCTTGTATCAGGAACAGTGTGACCAGCAGGGCTAGGGAGGTGATCGTCCCCCTGTACTCAGCTCTGGTGAGGCCGCACCTCGAGTACTGTGTTCAGTTTTGGGCCCCTCGCTACAAGAAGGACATCGAGGTGCTTGAGCGGGTGCAGAGAAGGGCGACGAAGCTGGTGAGGGGCCTGGAGAACAAGTCCTACGAGGAGCGGCTGAGGGAGCTGGGCTTGTTCAGCCTGGAGAAGAGGAGGCTCAGGGGTGACCTTATCGCTCTCTACAGGTACCTCAAGGGAGGCTGTAGCGAGGTGGGGGTTGGCCTGTTCTCCCACGTGCCTGGTGACAGGACGAGGGGGAATGGGCTTAAGTTGAGCCAGGGGAGTTTTAGGTTAGATGTTAGGAAGAACTTCTTCACTGAAAGGGTTGTGAGGCACTGGAACAGGCTGCCCAGGGAAGTGGTGGAGTCACCATCCCTGGAAGTCTTCAAAAGACGCTTAGATGTAGAGCTTAGGGATATGGTTTAGTGGAGGGCTGTTAGCGTTAGGTTGGAGGTTGGACTCGATGACCTTGAGGTCTCTTCCAACCTAGAAAATTCTGTGATTCTGTGATTCTGTTAATGTTTGTATGGAGCAGAAAGGGTCCATACTGGCATGCCTGCAACATGTAGGTGCATCCATTAGATTTTTGACAAAATTTCCTCTGCTTCTTGAATCCAAATACACAATTGCATCCTTACATCAAGTAACTTGTTTCACACTCTTCTGCATGGAATTTTCTTTAACTTGCATGCAATTGCCTCCTGTACACTACAGGCAAGACACAAAAGAGAAAATCTTTTGTTTGTCTTCATTGTGTAAAGTTGTACAGTTCAATGCAAATCACTGAAATAAAATTTCACTGTAGCAGGGCAGCATTCTAATTTACTGTTTTCATTGCATCTGGATTAACTGTATGCATTATGCTATGCAGGAGGTTTATATTTCAAGGTAAACAATCTTTGTAATACCCAAATTTGAATTCTTTGCATGTTGATGTACTCCTCTGTCAGTACTTGACCAGCTCTTACATGTCCTTAGTGCTGTAAAGTTTGTTAAATTTGATCTCTCTGCAAAATGTACAACAGGAGATAAATTATTTTAATCAGCCATTTTTGCTTGTTCTTTCAGCTGCACAGTGACATGCCTGACAGACCTTCTGGCGTCATTCTTACATGTATCTGAGATATTTTCTCCCCTCTTTCTTTGGCAACTAAAGAGAGAAGGGTTATTAAATTCTGACAAACCTTCACAGTTGTCATCTATCCTCTCCATTGATTGTTCTTTCTAAATAATTTGAGTTCAGGTATGCTTGATATGCATATAAGCTTATATATTTATGCATATAAGACTTCTAATATACCACATGGTAGCAATAATCCCTTGATTTCTAACTTTTTTTTCAGCATAATAATTTAATTTAATTATTTATTTATTTATTTTCACTGATCAGTATATGTGAGCAGTGACATGGAAATGACATTTTATTATTTATTTATTTATTTTTGCTTGATTTCATGACTGTCACATGTCACTCTCAAATGGTTTGTATAGGTTGCCTGCAAGGTAAGCAACCACCATTTCAAAATCAATCCAATTTATTTAATTATTTATTTATTGTCAAAGGACTTGAAAGTGTACAGTACATTCAGTTAAGCTATAATGTAACTTAAAATATACACTTACTGGAATTACAAGATATAATTTTAAAGTCTGGGGACTGATATTCTTTCTTTTTTAAAAATCTATATATTTAGTTAGTAATGATTTGAATATAACAATTTTTTGAAAATGTGATGTGTATCATGAGACAAACAAAGAATGATCACTATTGTTATTGTATCGTATTTGAGCACATTTATTTTGATAAGACCTAAAAGTTTAGTCAGGTCAGTGCATCATTGTGCAAGAAACTGCAAATATAACAAAAGATAAGACACACTGTGACTTTTCTATGGTAAAAATTACCTGAGAAAACAGCACTCAAGATCAAAGGCATATCTTCCCTAAAATAAGTTTGTAAGATGTCTTTGTATTTTCAGTTTGGGTGAGTCAGGGATCATTCATTTTCAGCTCATTGTTCTTTTGGACTTGAAAGCCTAAACAGATAATACAAAAACATTCCGTAACAAAAGAAAGATGCAGATGTTGTTGTGTTTTAATACCTGTTGTGGAACAAAATGCTTATATGAGAACTGAAAGAACCTCAGAAGACTGTTGACAGTGTAAAAACCAGTTTCTAGGAGATGGTACAAAAATAAACTACACTGAAAAGTCATACATTCAATGCATCTTGTATGTTTTGCCAGAAATGTATAAAACTTTCTGACCTTATTACAACACTTGTAGTTGTAGGTGTTAACAGACTTTAGTCAGTTTGTACAATTCTCTGAATTCTCTGCTTCATTGTAAAAAGTCTTTTTATACCATGTCTGAGGAATTAATATGGAAGAGTTCTTTGTTTGTAAGAATACAATAGTGCTGTCAGGCTCTTTTCCACTCTGTTTTCCATTACTGATTGTGACCAGTTACATTTTCTAAAGGAAAGAGTATGAGAAGCAAAGCTACTCTTCTTCCCCTTATTTTGCTGTCAGCTGGCCAATGCAGAGATGAGGACCATCATGTGTAACTACTGATTATGCGTGTGTATCCTGGTGAATGCCTTTTCTAGGAATTAATCTACTTGTTTTATATTCATATTGCATACATCATTACTTTTGTCATTTAAAATAGGTGGCACTGGTAAAATCCACTCTTCTTCACTCGTTTTGCCAGCTTCAAGCCTTCTGCCTGACAGTTTTCACTGGGTGGTAGCTGGTTCTTACACTGTGTTAAACATAAATCATCACTTCATACCCATGTTCTCCATGTCATTCAGCATTGCAGAAGCTTCTGTCACATTTCCCAGTCAGTCACCTCTTTGTGATGACAAATTCTAATTCTTTTCAGTCTACTCTGGGTGTTTTCATACAGGAGTTGTTCCCACTTCTGATTATCTCCTCTATACTTTTGATAGCATCCAGTCATGTAGCCCAATATTTCACATTTTAGACTGATTGAAATGTTTACTTTTACAGCTATACAAACTTGTCTAATTTCTTGTAATCAGTTTACCTGACAAGTAGATTAATTATGAAACATAAAGCAGTGGGGAAAAAGGTGGAGAAAAAAATAAAGTACTGAGTTTATTTTGTAAAAGTGGCTTACATACTGTGTGTAATACCACAATGCATGTGTCTGACATTAATGAGACAGCATAGGTACAACTTTTTATAACACTAACCTGCTAATAATTTTATGTCTAAAAAAGTCTCTTTATTAATCTTTTTATCTGTAAAAATGTTATGAAACTTGTCCTAACAAAGCTTTGTTAGAAGATGGAAAGTTTGTAATGGTATTATATATTGTTTGCATTTCTTAAATGGTAAAGTTATACATCAAATTGTTCATTCAGAAAGCTTAATTTTCCTGTCTAGGTTCTATGTTTGCAACCTATATAACACCTTCTCTCTCTTCACCGTCTCCCAAATATTAACATAGATGTCTGCACTAATGCCTCTAGCATTTAAAATCATCATTCTCCATATTTTGTAAACAGCTGTTGTGGGACATCGATGAAGATACCTGAAAAAAATATTCAAATATTCAGGCATCTAATTACTGCATATATTAAACCATTAAGTATTCAGTATATATTTTCGTAATTTAAAAGAAAAAAACGTTAAGCACCTAAGAACATCAGTGGGTTCAGGCTATGTGGTTTACTCAGGTTCAGGCTGTGACTAGAAAGAAAATCAACAGTCTCCACCAAAAGGATAAAGCTAGGTGGCTCTTCTTTCCTCAACATGGTTTTCTACTGGAAAAAAAAAAAAAAAAAAAAAAAAAAAAAGTCTCAATCTTTGAACATTTTCTTAAAATTTTTCATTTTCCAGCTCACTTCTAGAGTTTCCAAATGTAGCTGTCCTGGTTTGCCAAACTTAATCTCAAGTCTGTCTTTGAAGAAGCCTTGCTTGTTCTTTCTGTATTGTGCATCAGGTTGCTAGATGGTGAAAAAAAAAATAAATTGCTTGTCAAGGAAAGCAAAGATAAGCAAAGATTTAAACAGGAGCTTAAGTACAGCCATATACCACCAAAATTTAAGTGTGTGTTCAACTGTAAGTGCTGCTTATTTGTCACTGAATTAATGGGATTTTGGCAGGCAATTTAATATACACTTGTACTTTTTTTGAAGTCAGTGGGATGTTAATCAACAGGACCTACCACAAAGGTAGGTTTCTGAGTGAGATGTTCACAACATCTTGTAACTCCCTGAACAGGCTGAGTCTTAAATTGATGTACAGAGAATTTTAAACCACAATTATTGCTATTATTTATTTATTTATTTATTTATTGTACTCCTTGGACTGCTGCATTAGACTTAATCTGATGAAGAATAAGTATTTCATTGTTTATGTGTATATATCACAGCTGATTAATGAATATAGCTCATTCAGAACACATCATAAGATCAGCAGCTTTCCATTATGTAGTATATCCTCTACAAAACATCCAGAATGAAGGTACATAACTCTGCTTTACAACTTTTGATAACTTCACTTAAAAAAAAATTAAGCAGATTTTGAAGCACTGTGTAGTGCAAGGAGAGATACCTAATGGCTTTATGTAAATGTTACTAGTTTGTGAGAATTGCATTATACTGATTATTAATAAAAAGAGACCATTTGGATTTTTAATTATTTCAGAGAAACGTATAAATATACTTCTTTCCAGGGTCTCCAAAACCATATTCAGAGAGGTCTTTTTTAATTTTATCTACCATTTTCAACAATAAACAGAATTGAATGACATGAATTATCCAAATTGAATGATCTAACGTATCTCATAGAGTGGGATGTCCTTATGGGATTATATTGTTATGGTAAGTAAGCAAGAAAAGTAAAAGTCGTTATGGAACACATAAAATTTCAGCTATGACTGGACTGCATGTCTTTCATACAAACCACTGTTAGCCTACACCTTGTTTTATGCAAGAGTATGAATGTAGGAAAGTGTATAATTCTGCAACTACAGAATAACAACAAGAAAACAGCATCATTAATCAAAGTATTTTTAAGATATTTCTTCACAAAACAAAGATGTGTCATTTACCATAGCACAACAAATGTGGCTTCCTGTAAAAATGTACTGTAGAAAAAAACATTGAAGGTTAGCAATGAGGCAACAGTAGACTAGGGGCAGTGGTAACTGAGTAAAAATCTTTTTTCTTCACTTAAACAGTTACAGAAATATAACCATTCTCTCTCCAAAATTAAATAAGCAAATAAACAAAAATCCCCTGACTGTCCATAAAAAACAATGTTAAATTGTCTCATAGGAAACTCTTGCCAGCCATGCCTTTCTTCTCTAACACAGGAGCTGTGCCCTATTTGGTACATATAAGGGAGGTGTACCTACACCATGATGCATTGTTGGCACGTGGCAATACAAGAGAGATTTCACATTGCTGTGTAGTCAGGAAGGGAGGGCAGACCCACTTCATTTCCTGTTGATCTTGGGCAGATTGTACCTTCTATGAGAGAGCTGTGATGTCTCTTGTTTGTGATGGACATATTGACCTCCTTATGTTTCTCCTGCCAAGCAGAAAGAAAATATACATATGTGTATATATGTGTATATATTTATATATATATAAAACTGCATACACTGCACAGAATCTCTTAAAACTACTGGAGCTGTTCTCCTCTTTGCAGCACCTTAATTATACCTTTCTGAGATTGAATTCTTTCAATAAAAATTAAAAATTATTATATAATATTTTTGCATTAAGGGTAGACTTGTTTGTTGGACAAATGGGACTTCTTTTTTCTGTTTCTGTATGAGAGGGCAATTAGACTTCACCAGAACTTCTCAAATAATTATATAGAGCAAAGAAAAAACCTTCATTAAATTTTAATGATGAGTGTGATTGTGCTGATAAGGATAATAGCAGTAATTATATACTATCACAAGTCTTCTTGTTTATATTGTATGTTATGTATCTTGAAGCTTATCTCAAAGTTTGTATTTATCTTAATTTGGTCATCTTTGCTATTATTGTGAGTTTTATTTACACTCTCTGTACCTTATCGCTACTACAATTTTGTTACAAGTTTTCCAGATAGGGACATTTATATGATAGGCAGCCACCTTTCTGTAATATACTTAAGTATTTTTCTCACATAGACTCTGGGAGCTTGGTGATATAAGATAGCTTGAACTTTAAATTCGAGAAAATTTTGAAAAAGAAATCTGATTCCCAGTCACTAGGTACCTCAGTCATGAGTGATCCATGAGATGAGTATGTTAAGAGATGTTGAAAGTCCAGATAAAATCAAAAGGAAAAGCTAAACACAAGTCTGTTTGCAAAGGTCTGTTTGCAATAGCTAACGCATTCAGTCTCTTCCTATCCTTCAGATGTGCACAGGCAAACCTTCTGGAACAGCAAGAATTGCCTCATCAAATGAGATACCATGAGTTACACTAGATGAGAAAATAGGATACCTGCCTCTGATAAAGTAGAGTCCTTATGTAAAAGAAAGATCATGTGTATGAGGTCAACGGGATTAAAAAACAGAAAAGACAGTAAAAAACTGAGTGACAGTGATCCCTAGGGAGAAAAGTCTGTAGCCTGGTGGTTATATCCCTGCAGAGATATGTCACTTGGGAAAAATAAACAAATTCAACCAAGGACTTCAATCTCTTCTATGAGGGTGTAAACTTCTGAAAAGAGCTGTAGATGTTCACCTAACAAAATGTGGAAAAGAAACACTGCATTCCCACTCATAACAAGGCTTTGTCCACTACCTCATTGTGTTGGGAATCTAATCACTTTATGCAGTGACTTAACTTATGCTCAGGTTTTCACATTATTCATTCCAAGTCCAAAAATGCATGGAGACAGAATTTGAACATTTAAATGTACAAGAGTTATGTTCACATCTCAACAGAAAAGAGGACTCCAAGAAAGTTTAATATTACAAGTGCATACAAGTAAATAAGTATGGAGGCATCACAGAATCACCTAGTCCCATCCCTGTGACAAGCAGGATCACCAAGAGCACATTGTGCAGGATGGCATCTAAATGGATTTTGAATATCTTCAGAGAAGGAGACTTCACAACCTCTCTGGGCAGCCTGTTCCAGTGCTCTGTCACCCTCACATTAAAGAAGTGCCCTCTCATATTCAGCCTGAACCTCTTGTGCTTCAGTTTGTGCCTCTTGCCTCTCATCCTGTCACTGGGCACAACTGAAAAGAGACTGGCTCCAACTGCTCAACACCCTCCCCTCAGATATTTATACACATTGATGAGGTCTCACCTCAGTCTTCTCTTTTCCAGGCTAAACAGGCCCAGCTCTATCAGCCTGTCCTTGTACAACAGGTGCTCCAGTCCTCGGATCATCCTAGTGGCCATCCTCTGGACTCTCTCCAGTAGTTCCATGTCCCTCTTGTGCTGGGAAGCCCAGAACTGAACAAAATACTCCAGGTGTGGCCTCACCAGGGTTTAGTAGAGGGGGAAGACCACCTCCCTTGACCTGCTGGCAACACTCTTCTGAATGCAGCCCAGGATCCGGTTGGCCTTCTTGGCCACATGGGCACACTGCTGGCTCATGGTCAGCCTGCTGTCCACCGGGACTCCCAGGTCTCTTTCTGCAGAGCTGCTCTCCAGCAGGTCAGCCCCCAGTCTGTACTGGTGCTTCGGGTTATTTCTGCCTAGGTGCAGGACCTTGCACTTGCCTTGCTGAACTTGCCTTGAGGTTCCTCTCAGTCCAGCCCTCCAGCATATAGAGGTCCCTCTGAATGGCAGCACAGCCCTCTGAGGTACCAGCCATTCCTCCCAGCTTTGTGTTGTCAGCAAACTTGCTGAAGGTGCACTCTGTTTCACTGTCCAGGTCACTGATGAATAAGTTGAACAACACTGGACCCAGTACTGACCTGTGGTGGACACCGCTAGCTACAGGTCTCCAGCTAGACTCCACACCACTAAGCACAACTCTCTGAGTTCTGCCATGCAGCCAATTATCAATACACCTCACTGTCCATCAGTGATAGATGAAGAGGCTCCGCAGGATATGTGGGGGCATTATCTTATCTTATCTTCCCCACTGATCCATCTTCCATCCATATCAAAATGGGACACTATCTCCTCCACCTGTCCCTTTCCTTGTGAATTTCCCATATGTTCTGACAGAGGGCTTTGGCAATACTTTCTGTGTACCTGCATACAAACAATCATTGGCAACCTTACAGCTTTCTCTTAAATCACAGTGACACAAGCTATGGTGTTGGTATCCACACAGAAGAAACATTTGGTTCTTTGTCCTGCCATGTCCTTAGAATATGACTCAGTCTCAAATGCCTCCATCTTCACTGTGATTAACCTTTGTTACAGACACCCTGCAGGCTGTTGCTTGCTGGCGTACACACAGCTTGTGTCCCACCTGGGGATAAGCACATATAATTTTATAGTGATGTGAGTGTAAATAAATAAATAAATAAATAAAACAGTCTGCAGTTGAATTGACTGATTAATTTGTTCATGCTCTAAGGCGGCTGAAGGCAAATACTTTTGCAGTCAGTGACTA
Organism: Aythya fuligula; assembly: GCF_009819795.1. Classification (NCBI taxonomy): domain Eukaryota; kingdom Metazoa; phylum Chordata; class Aves; order Anseriformes; family Anatidae; genus Aythya; species Aythya fuligula. The sequence continues at coordinate 64,611,187 of NC_045593.1, read as the reverse complement.
GCTGTAGCTGTCAGTCCCATACATAGGATCGAAATTAAGGGATTGTGAGTTAGCAGGAATAGAAACAAATGGTTTGGGATGAAAAAAAAACACCTCTGACATTGTATTTTGGTATTTCAGATTTCAGTGACAAAGGTACAGAGGACCACGTGGGGTCTTCATTAAAAGATGTCTAAAGAAATAATGAACAGTGATGAAGTGACATGATCAATAGATTAGCTCCAGTTTACATTTGTTATAATTCTCACCTAATTGCTTGCTTGGGTCTGCCCATGGCCTTAATTGCATACTGGTATGTCACCTTTGAACTCTGCTCTATTAATTTTAATTGTAAACAGTGGACTGTCTTTGAAATATTTCTTCCAGTGTTCTTTCTATTCTGTCACAACTGAACCTATGCCTTCCTGATGTGTTATCAAAAGGAAGTGTTGTCCCCCTGCTGTGCCTAAAAAGTCACTCTCAGTCAAAATGCAGAGGTTTTGAATGGCCTAGACCAAGCACTGGCCCAAGAAACATCAGAACTATTTACAATAAGTAGAAAATCTGTCTCATCAAATATGAAGTCTTTTTAATATGCCCATGTGAGCATATGCACATCCTAAGTTCAGACTGATTCAAAATTCTGTAGTAGATTGGAGTTCACTTACCTGTATAGGAAATTTTTCAGAATTCATACTTTTCTTTTTTCTTAACATTGCCTTTTTTTCTTAACATTGCCTACGGACTTTAGTGAATAATGTTGCAGTAGTAAGGTCCTTCAACTTATTCTAATATGAATCAGGAACAGATCTTTCTATCCACTGGGTAACATTTACATTTATGCCTTTGTATGTCATACAGAGTCATTAATCATTCTAGCAGCCTCTCTACCTCATAGGAGATGTAGGGAAATGATAATGTTTTATGTGTGTAATTAATCCTGTGGCAGATGTGTAGTTTCCAAGACTACTGCCATTAGAGTATTGACAGGATTCAGAACAAATATCCAGGCACTGGCTTAGTAATGATTTTAATATGATAATATCCAGTTACTCATAAACACAGAACATTCAGACCTTAAGTTTCACATAAGTGTTTTTATTTGTAAAGGCTTTCAGAGAACTAGCGAGGAGGGGTTTATCTTAATGTTGCTTGAATAAGCAGCACACAATTAACATAGCAGCTGGGTGTGCATAATTCCTCAATTCCCCTCCACTCCTTGATAGTCACCATTTGTAGAGAGAGAGGGGTAATTTATAGAGAAAATAAAGGTCATCCAGGGAAAAAAATGATGCAAAGCAAGCTGCATATACCTTTCAAGATTTGCTTGTAAAATTACACTTGCTTTCATTCCTGCTAAAATGACCTCCTTAGCTGGATTTTTGGCAAAGGGACAAATTCAATTACATATTATGATGAAACTGAGGAAGTAAAAATCCCCTATTTCTCTTTCACAAAGGAATGCCTTTGTGGTACGTGTAGATTTTCATCTGAGGATAGGCAGGACTGCTACTTTCTCATGTTTTAGTGTTTTTGCCTATGTCAACTTTTCATTACCTGTCACTGTATTATTCCTTATTCTGCTGGAAGGTGAGTGAATTGGTGAACCCCACAATTGTGAAGGCTATACTTTGCATAAATGTGGTTCTTCACAGTATTTTAAAACAGTATACACTCCCTAAAATAATAGACGTGTAAACTGGTGGCAATGCCTCCTAATTTCAAATCATATAGCCACTTATGGCTAATATGTCTCCTTATTGACTGGAAGAATGTGTTTTGCATTGAGTTTGGACCATCTTGATTCTATAACTCAGAAGGAATAACGAATGTATCAATTCAGTATTCCTCAGCTTGGTGGCTCTCTGTCAGACTTGCTCCCCATAATTACAAGAAAGACAGAATTTACCTTAAACAGCTCCATGGCAGTTGTTAAAACTGGTAAATAGCTATAAATACTGTGCTTTCTGCGTATGATGAGAGGTTTTGTGGAAGCTGTTGCAGTGTGGAGAGGAAATAGGTCAGTGATGGTTGCTTTTCAATCCTCTAAGCCAGAGGAACAAAACAGAGATGGGGGAATCAACAATTTCTCTTGTTCAGAAGAGGATTTGGAGAAGGGGACTCTTCACTTGAGAAGTGTCTGTGAGTCTTTTATGGATCATGCATGCTGCCTACTCCCCACTTCTATCTTCTATCCACCACTGTGTACATGAGATGGAAGTCAAAAACACCTGCAGAATTCAGCAGATCAGCTGTAGACAGTTTCATGCCCCAGGTGTGGTAAAGATGTGTGGAAACGACTTTCAGCCCTGCCATGGTCCATCTCCACATCTATTTTCTGCAACTTTCATGATTCACTTTAAACTTCACTCTCCTTGGCTCCTTCACTGTCTAAGACCGTATTGTCCATAGTACATTTGGACATTTCTGTCTGTGGCACTACCTGTACAACATTAACCAACATGTGGAGACAGGGGAAGTGTGCATGCCTCTGCTGACAGGGGTTAGCTTCAGCTGCATGTATGTTGACTCCACTCGAAATAATCCACGTGACTTTGGTGACTGAATGCTTTGGGTCCACTGAGAAAACATTAATTATGTCCCTCTTCTGTGTGAGGACATTTTGACCTATTTCTTTATAAAAGTATCTAAACTTTTTCTCAGGGCAAGAAACGGGATTGTCAACATTATTCACAAAATAAACACAGGATGAAGGTGGTCTCAGCAGCTACCCCAAAAGTAGGATATCTTGGAGACATTGAGAATGCATAGCCAGCTTCAATATCCATGTTAGGTGTGATCATTCCTTTCAGATCTGCTCTCTGAAGTTTACCTCACTTGATCCATTTAGAGATGGGGGATTTTTCTCTTTTATGTTGCTTTCTGCAGGAGCAGTAGTTACTATTTAATATGTAATTTCACATGTGCTGAAATTAAAAAAAAAAAAAAAAAAAAAAAAAAAACATAATAATAATCTCAATATTTTATGAGGAATTTCATTCAGCATAATGTTACACATATTGGAATGTATATACACTTTATTATAGTTTGATTACCTTTCATTTATACAAAAGACATTTGGTTCCATATTTCAATATTTTTGACCTGTTCTATTACAATATATGAGGTATGTATGTAATTTTGAATTGCTATTAACAGAATAATTAACAGTAGGGAATTTTCTTAATATTAAAATTGTGAAGAAAAAGATAATAAACATGTTGTCAGAAATGTTTGGAATGCCTGAATTCTGTGATTAATATCTGTGAATCTGTGAGTTGCTGCTTGCCAATTTATTCCAATTAAAATGTGAAAAAGAAGGTTATTCATTACAACTAACACAATTATTATGTGCACTGCTCCTTTGCTTTTCTTGTTATGATAAAATGAAACTAGTTTATCTATTACAAAGACAGTATGTAGCAAAGTTAGAGTTAGTATCGCATTTTATCCTCCAAGTTGATTCTGTGTTTCAAAAAATAAAAATATCAGCACTATCACAGAGTCACAGAATCATATAGGTTGGAAGAGACCTCGAAGATCACTGAGTCCAACTCTGACCTAACACTAACAAGTCCTCCACTAAACCACATCTAAACGTCTTTTAAAGACCTCCAAGAATGGTGATTCAACCACTTCCTTGGGAAGCCCATTCCGATGACTAACAACTCTTTTGGTAAAGAAGTTCTCCCTAATAACCCTCCCCTGGCACAACTTTAGCCCATTCCCCTCTGTCCTGTCACCAGGCACATGGGAGAATAGACCTTGCTACAGCTTCCTTTAAGGTACCTGTAGAGAGTGATAAGGTCACCCCTGAGCCTCCTCTTCTCCAGGCTGAACAATCCCAGCTCCCTCAACCGCTCCTTGTAAGACTTGTTCTCCAGACCCCTCACCAGCTTCGTTGCCCTTCTCTGGATGTGCTATGTTCTATAATAAAACAAAATGAGGAGGACTGTAACAGGTCAAATCAAGCATCTGTCCAGCCCAGTTGCAATGAGGAATTAGTACAAGATACTTCGGAGTGGGTTACAACGTAGCACAACACTATGGACTTATAGCATTTTGTAGGTCCTAAGTTCTGGCAATTCATGGGTTAGAAACTCCCTGAGTTGGAAGCTGTATTAAGACACTCATTTTTACTAGCTGCTGAGCAATGTTTTTCTCTGAATTTTTCAAATCTCTCCTTGAATCCAGCTACTCTTAAGGTCTTCACAGTCTTCTGTAGCAGTTAGCTATATAATTGTAATTCCATGTGATGTGGAGAAAGAAAATTATTTTTGTTCATTTTAAAATTATTGCCCGGGATATCCATACAATGCTCCCTATTCCTAGTATTGCAAGAAAGAATGAGGAAATGTTTTCTCTTCACCTTTTCAGTAATGCTTATAACCTTACAGATGTCTGTCTATCACCTTTTTCCTGCATTGTCTATTACCTTACAGAACCATTCAAGACCATTTAGTTTCTTTGTTTGAAAATCATTTTATAATTCTGAGAATTCCTGGTGCCCTTTCCTGACTTTTCCTGTAAAATCTCCTGAGATACAGTGACCAGATCTGGTTTTAGGGATCAAAATTTGTGTTAGTAGGTATAATCTAGGCTACACTGGCATAACAATATTATTTGTTTTGTTCTCAGTTCTTTATCATGATTCTTCAGATGATGTTGTCCCATCTGGACAGTTGGTACTTCATCACTTTCATACTTCATTACTTTTGGAAGCCTTGAGTTAATGCTCTCTGAAGCTGGCAACAAGGCTACAGCAAGAGAAAGACGGGGTGAGTAAAGTGTCCACCCTTCCCATCCATCAGAGATGCCTAGAGTAGCACCTGAACACCTGAACTCCATTAACTGTTGGGAGCCATCCTGAATTAAAGTGCCAAAAAAAGCCTTTTTTGTTGTTTGTTTTTAATTTCTCAAAAAAGATACATAAGGAGACTACAAGTTCCTAATCCTGTGATAACTGGAAGCAGATGAAGAGAGCCAGAAAACGAATGAAAATTAGATGAAGAAACCAAGCTCCATCCTAGATCTAGACTGTCTCAAGGTGGTTCAGAGCAGTAATTTACTCTTGTTTCCCCTGTTGATTTGTGAAAAGTAGGTTTTATTACCAATTAATCCTAAAGAGTTCCATGGATTTATATAATATAAAATAGCTCTGAACAGAGAAGCTTCAGGATTTTCTCCTGGGTGATAGAATGAAAATGATCCATTTTGCTTTTCTGTTATGGTTTTAATCTTTCTTTTGCACCTCAATCACATTTGACTCCCATTATTTCTTTAGCCATGTCCTTATTCTGAGAAACTGAAATATAACATATTATAAATCTGTTTGCTTTTAATAACTTCCTCTTCAAAATCTTTTGAGTCTGTTCTTATTTCACTTTTAAATTGAAGTCACCTGATGCCATATTGTTCTTTATTTTGCCTTTTTTTCGGACATCAGTTTTAAATTCTGAAGGTTATCTTTTTAACCACCTCTTTTTTACCTTACATTTTTAACTTTTTTTTTTTTTTTTTTTTTTTTTTTTGGGGGGGGGGCAGGGAGGGGTCATAGGATTTGATATTACTTTCATTATTATTTGATAATACTTTCATTATTATTATTTTTATTTTTTTTCCCCCACAAATTTGTTAACAAGGATCCTGACACTTCTTTTAGTTCTTTCTAGCTCAAACCTCTCTTTATTCTCTTGGTTCACTTTCTTCTAGAACTTGTTAGCTCAGGCTAAGAGATACTTAATATTAGTAGATCTTCTGTTTTCCTCCAGTAAATTTAGATACATCTTTCTTTCAAGCAGTTTACTAGTGTGTCCTAGTAGCTGGGTTATAACTGATTGCATTAAATGTTTTATTTGGAATCTATCCTCAAATATGTGCCATTAAAAAATTGCCAGCCCCATCAAACACTTTCAATTTGAAAAGCACATTAAGTCCTGTTCAGCTGCACAGTTTTTCATGTTTCTAGTCTGAATTATATACAGTGTCTCAGCTTAACCTAAGAACTGTGCAATGCAGTGTACATGTATTGTTTCCTCTTGGCAGTGTTCATAGCTGTAAGAGACAAACTGGTTAATTTTTTTTTCAAATTGATTTATCTGTTTATGATCTCTCGTTAACACATGCTGAACCTTTTTGTACTATCTCTTGCTTTTAAACTAGATAATGTCCATTGCATCATGTCAAGATATAATATGGTGTTACAGATCCTCTCTTCCAGAAGTGTTGGGCCAGAAAGAAAAGTCTAGGAAATTCCAGGCCATTAAACAGATTTCAAATTTGCTTTGTGAAAATCCCTGTCATGCAATAAATCATGCATCAAATAAACTGTGATTAAAATAGCTTTGTTATGCTTTTAGTCTTCTGGCATATCTTACCAAAATATGTGGAGCTGAAGCAAAATAGCTCTCCAGTTTTAGGGAGATGTCCTACTGCTGACCAAGTAGCAATGGCAGAAGTTGTGCTGTCTCACAGACTGCGTTTTTATCGCTGTATTATCCACCATTGCTCTGAGCAGATGCTCCTTGATTTATGCCAAAATTCACTACATTCAAGACTGTGACATTCACAGAAAACAGTTTAACCCACAACTAATCTAGTATACTGCATGGTTTCTGTTTTCTTGGTGTTTTTAGGGCTGTCATTTCATATGAGTGTAAAATATTTAAGTAAATAAATCTATATATTGCCACTTCAACAGCAACAACTGTAATTAAAACCCCATCAGAATGAAAATCCATGAAAAATAAATTATGGAGGGGGTGTACAGTCTGTTTTTATGGCAAAAACTGCTGTGGGGTTAATATCAATGATACTCATAGTGTTAATGTATAGAGTAGTCTTTACACAGTTAATACATACTGATCAATTTTAATGTAAATTAATTGACAGGAATTTACTGCTTCTGGTTAAACACACAAAAGGCTTAGAGAATATATCTTTGAATTATTTATTTTTCTTCATCAGCCAGTCTATTTTTTTTAGAAAATATCTGGTTTCTTTTTGTTTAGAAAATAATTTCACCCAGCAAATAAAAGGCACTGTGTAATACAAATGCTTAAAATAAGTCATCTGTGGGTTGATCCGAAGCCCTTTGAAGTCAATGAGAGGTTGCCATTGACATCAGTGGTGTTTGAATCAGATCCTCTAAGGGATAGGTATAATAAAAGCTGATGACAGAGAAGAAGGTTAAAGCTAAAAGGTAGATTAAAAAAAAAAAAAAAAAAAAAGATGAAAGAAGAAAAAATTGCTAGACTCACACAGCTTCATACCACTTGTGGTGATTCCATCAAAATCTTTAACCATTTAAACTAAATACAAGTTTCTCTTTATCATGATCTATTAAATGATATGGAGAATACAACAACAGACTTTGAATGAAGGTAGGTTCCCAAGTCAGGCTGTGGTGTTCAGATGTGTTGCACTTACAGCAAGTGCTGTCTATTTCAGAAATAGTAAAAGCTTCACTGCAACATCAACCAGATGTTTAGTATTTTTCATGGGTTGGTCTTGTCTTGGTAATCTGTTTAATGAAGAATTGCAATGTCAAAGAACTATGCATGTCACAACTGAAAAGACAATATAAATATATTTTCAAACATTACTCTCTTTTTATGACTAAGTCTTTTCTTCCTGAAAGACTCCTTCCAACCTATCGAATAGTATACTTTTTTTTTTTTTTTTTTTTTTTTTTTTTTTTTTTTTAATGCAGCGGCATTAAATGCATTTAATGCATCTCTCATTCATTTTCTGTCCTTCTGCAGTATCCATTCCTGAGTCCTATATCTTAAATACATATTTTTAATTTGGAACAAGCAGTTTAAGCAAATAGAAAATAAATATTTCAATCATAGCTGGCATTTTTAAATATTAATATGCAGCTAATATCTATGGAAGTAGATACTGATGGAAAGCATCTCATTAACATCAGGACAATCTTTGTCAAGGCACTTTTGAGTCACTATTTTCTGAGCTACATGACTATAACAGCGCACACACTTCCTGTAACACATACCTGTAAGGCTTTCCATATATACTTTACTGAAACACATGCATAGCCCAGCTGGAAAGTTACGTGACCTCCTCCAGTTTTCGGCCAGGTCAAACATTTGGTCTACATGTGTCTTTGAATTTATGCTAAAAAAACTGCATGTATTTAGTATTGGTACAGTCAAATACATGCAAGTAACTTTGAATATCTGATTCATTTAAATGTTCTTACTTTTCATAACTACATCGTCTATAAAAGTTATGTCCAGTTTCTAAGGAACTATTTTTTTTTCTCAAATGCCTTAAATCCTATTGTTAAATTAAATTATATTCAGCCAATAATGATTTAACGGTTATGTTTTTCCTCAGATTTTTCTAATGCATCTTTAAAAAATTTCAGATATAAGTATAAATAACACAATACACCCAGCTGCATATCGTATGATATAATCTGAATAATTTGAAGTTGTACTAATTTTGGAATCTTACAATGCAGGTCTTATATTTATGATTTATTATGCCAAAACTGCAAATAATTGGCATTATGTGGAACTAGGAATAAGACTACTTTATACAGTCTATTGTGAACACACACCCTTGAAATAAATGAGTTGACAAAAAAATTCCCCAGGCAGTGACAAATAATAGTGAAGAATTGGAGAGCAAAAGCATTGACTTGTTTAGGCCTGTGTGCTGGGGACTAGGCAGACTTACATTCTCTACATCCTTGAATGCGTAGAAAACATTGAACAGATTTATTTCATATTTTGAAAGATTTTTAATTTTTATCCAGCTTTCCCAGGCAATCAAGGCCATCTATGCCAAATGGATGAAATATAGATCCTATATTTTCATAGATCAAGTTCCAGGTGAATTATTATTTTTATTATTATAATTCTTATTATATTGTTTAAAATCATTGGTGAGGGTCAAGTAATGCCCAGTGATAAATTCGTTATGTGTAGGACAATCAGTTTTGCTTTTACAATAACCACTGAACATCTATGTTTTTTCCTAAGGCTTAACAGATTTACAGAGGAAACTCACACAGGTAGGGAGGAATATATGACAATGAGATTAAGTACTTCTGTTAATGAAGAATTTGGGGCATTTTTCCAAACATTTAATGAACATTCTGGAAGATTTTGTTTTACTCTAGAAGTCCAAAAGCAAGTAGTCCAATTTCTTTTTTTCACTTCTGAGTTTTTCTTTCTTTTAAAAGACTTTCACCTGAAACAATAAGACTGGTTCAATGTCTGTCTGTATATATGTATATATTTATTGCAATTTTTCCCTGAATTCAATTATTGATGTTACAAATTAAAATGCATGATTGTGTTTCCTGAATGCTAAAAAATCTGACAGAAATCAGAACTGATAAATATTAAATACTGTATTGATTTATACTAATGAGCAAGCAAGAATATTTTAATTGTATTTCTATAACAAATATGATTTCCATGCACATACCTATTTTCTGTTTGGAATAGCACATTCTCAGCAGCACATTTAAAATACATACTAAGGCTATAATGAAACTGGAGGAAAGAAACCAAATAACATTTGGGTGCTTTTTACCTTTGTGATATTATCTATAAGGTCGTCAACAACTGAAAATTTATTGTGCTAAAAGACCATTTAGATTAACGTCATGAATAGAGAAATCTACATTGCAATAAGAAAAATGTTTTTTTTTGTTTGTTTGTTTGTTTCTTTTTTGAACCTGTAACATTTTGTCATTGCTTGATAATGGATTCTTTTGTTTCTGAACATTAATAGCTTTGGTTTTCTAAAATCAGTCAACCGCATTATACACGTTTACCATGCCAGAGAAGCACAGTCTGCTATTTGTTGCTTTTTAAATGCTTCTTTAACAGAAGAGACATAATTGTAAAGTTTGTATTATATCCTGGTTCCGTTCAGACACCTGAAACCTGGAGATCTAGACAGAGTTAACCAGGACTTCTCAAAACAGCAACTAAACTAAAATTATTCTAGGGTATTTTAATTATTCACATGACAGCTGTTAAACTGGAAACAATCCAAGTGACAGAAAACTTCTCTGTGAATGTTAGCAACTTAACTGTTAAGGAATTAGAGAGATGCTTCTTAAAAGCTTTTCTTTGCTATTATATCCAAACCCAAGATCTGTCATGGGTTTGGCTGCAACAGAGTTAATTTTCTTTGTAGAGGCCTGTATGATGCTGTGTTTTGGAATTTTGATTAAAATAATGCTGATAACACATGGATGTTTCAGTTGTTGCAGAGCAGTGCTCACACAGAGCCAAGGACGTTTCAGCTTCTGGTGCTGCCCTGCCAGTGAGGAGGCTGGGGGTGCACCAGGAGCTGGGAGGGGACACAGCCAGGACACAATCCAGGCTGACCAAAGGGGTGTCCTGTACTGTGTGGTGTCATGCTCAGCAATAAAAGTTGGGGAAAAGAAGGAGGAGTGTTCAGAGTGATGGCTTTTTTCTGCCCAAGGAACCATTACGCATGTTGAGCCCTGCTTTCCTGGGAGTGGCTGAACACCTGCCTGCCGATGAGAAGTAGCAAATGGATTCCTTGCTTTCCTTCACTTGTGTATGCAGCCTTTACTTTACCTAGTGAGCTGCCTTTATCCCAACTCCTCAGTTCTCACACTTTTACCTTTTTGATTCTCTCCTGCATCTCACCTGGGAGAGTAAGCAAGCAGCTGGGTGGGGCAGAGCTGAACTCTAGGTTAAACCACAAGATCTTATGATGACAGAATGTAAGGAAAAGACACCTCTTTGGGTAGTCTGACTCTGTGCTAAACTGCCACATATTAGGAGTCTCTGGATAGCCCAACATAGTAGAGGAGGCCACATGGCTGCTGGTGCTGGAAGCCCAGAGGCCAAGTAACCATGTTGTGAAAGGCTCAGCAGCACAAGCACTTTGCTCTGAGCCTCTGGTCATGGTCCCATCTCACTAATCTGATCTCTTTCTATGATAAGGTCATCTGCTTCATGGAAGCTGTTAGATGTATTTTTTTCTGGATTTTAATAAGATTTAGATACTGTTCCTCACAGTATCCTTGTAAACTAATTTTCCACCTGTGAGATGAGCAGATACATGGGGCTCCACAATATAGAAAGGATGTTAAGGTTCTTGGAAGCATCCAGAGAAGGGCAGCAATACTGTCTAAAAGTCTGGAAGGCTTGACCTGTGAGGAGAGGCTGAGGGCACCTATTTTATCAAGCCTGGAGAAAAGGAGGCTGAAGGGTGACCTCATTGCTCTTTGCAGCTTCCTGTGCAAGGGAAGTGGAGGTGCTCATCTCTCCTCTGTGGTATCTAGTGACAGGACATGTGGGAATGGCTCAAAGCTGCACCAGGGTGGGATTCAGACTGGACATAGGAAAAATTCGTTTCCTGTGATGGTGGTCATACACAAACTTCCTAAAGAGGTAGTTGATGTTTTAAACCAGATCATGTTTAAGAAGCATATGGTTAATGGTCTTAATGATATGTTTTAACTTTTGGTTAGCCCCAGAGTATTCAGACAGTTGGAGTCACTGGTATTTGTAGGTTTCTTCCAGCTGAACTACTCTACTCTACTCTACTCTACACTACTCTACTCTACTCTACTGACCTGCATGAAGAGGATTGTCTCACCAGTGCAGGTGCAATGAATGGGGATGCATTACTCACAGACTCTCATAAGAGGAAAACAAACATGGAGTGTTATATGGGCTCCTGGCTCAGAGGTCCTCCTGTCAGATCAAGTTGTTCAGGGTTGTGGACAGTTAGGTTTTGACTCAGTTCCTCTAACCTCTCCTGGCACAGCATGTGTGTCAGCCCCTTGTCTGCCTTGACATCTCTCCCTTGGATTTGCACCAGTTGCATCCACAACTTTCTTGCCCTGGGGAACCAAAACAGGACACTGCATTCCAGGTGCTGTTTTTGCACAAGTGAAACCTCAGAGCTGAGCTGTTACCCAACATCACCAATCCCACTTTTTTTCTCCTCCCACACAGAGGAAATAATTTACAAATCTAAGGACTCTTCGCTTGCCTACACATAGGTGCCTTGTACTAATAAAGGATGGCCATTCCCCTATCTTTGTTTGTAATCTGTCAGCTTTAGGAATAGATGATGCTACAGTTTGAGAAGCTTGTGCCCTTCTGGGGTGTCAGCTGGAAATCAGTTAGTACTCTCAAATGTGTTTCAGCTGACACTAACATTGATGTGTGGGCAGTGAATCCCTCCTTCAATGTCTGATCACACAGAGCCTTTGTAGGGGACATGCAGATGTAGAAAGTAGGGAGCTTCCCTAACAACTTTCCCTGTCTCATCCAACACACAGGTGATATATCAATAAAAATCACACTGTGGCAAATGTCTAGACACCCACTCAGTTTACATGGTGCTTTTAGTTGTGCTTTTTATCAGTCCATCTATATGAAATGCTCCTCACCTCCATGAACTTTCTTCATCCGTTCTTTATTTGTCTGACAGCTATTACATTCTTCCCTGCCATCTGCAACAAAATGTCATGATTTGAGGCCCTGGGTATCAATTATGACAAATATCTGTATTCAGTGCAGAGTACATGTAGGGGGTATATTTAGTTTTTCTTTCTGTCTTTCTGAGATGTAAAATTGCCAGGTGGGAACCTGAGGAAGGAAATTTGCTGTTGGAGCAATAAGGAGGAAAAGACATTTAAAGTAATGCTGTAATTCTGCCAACACAATTGAATTTAAAAGCAGACTGGAAATCCAGGATAATAAAGTTCCTAAAACATGTGTGGAAATTGGCAGCTGTGTAGAGGACAGCAATATCCCCAGTGCCCCTGCAAGAGGGTCAGTAGGCTGTACCCAGCCATAGCCAGGGCAGACCGTGCCTGTCTGGAAATGTGGCCATGAGGAGAACAGAGAGGCAGCACTGTGAGATGGATGGCGCTCTGCAGGGTAAAGCATGCTGTTCTGTAGAAAATCTCATTTCATTAATTCTTCTGTTCGTTGAAAACCATTTTTCCAAACAGCAGTAGCAGCCCACCAGCAAGCTTATGGTACAGACAATAATGTGGGACATAATTGCTCTATTTGTCTAAATGCCTTCACCCCTAGCCCTTCCCTTTCCTGTCAATTTAGATTGATGTTTTTAGGGGCAGAGCTTGTCTCTTAGTGAAAGTTCAGTGGCATCTTAATAATTGTGAAGGTCCTGCAGCATGACAAAAAATAATGTATGTGGTTTAGAACAGTGTGACTGATTTGGAGCCCAAAATAACCCAGGTGAATGGGAGAGCTGGATTTGATACCTGATCCTGAGCTATCAAACTTAGCTCAGCATCACAGAAATGTACATCAAACGGAATACCTGGCAACAAGGCAAACCAGTATGGTATCAACTCAGAGGCTTACAGTGGGTGTTAAAACCCATAGTTAGCCACCTGCAATAAAAATGCAAGCCATGGTTAATGCTGCAATAAGCAAGCTAAGACTGCTTAGTGATCATCCAAGTGTTTCCTTGTGTCAGGGAGGACAGGGTTCATGCCACAGCTCTGGGAAGACCTGGAGGCTGTAGTTTCATGTTGGGTGATGGGGCCAAGCACAGGTTGCAACCGCAAGATTGGCTCTTCTGCCCAGGGCTACCTCACAGCCTCACAGTCGCTGTGCTGGGGCTGAAATGAGAGAATGAAAAAGTGGGAGAACAGCCATGCCAGCTTTGCTGCTGAAGATGTTGTTGTGGCATTGTCACTTCAGTTTGGTGCTTGACTGTTCTGGATAACCAGGAGATCATCACTTTGCTGGTGGCTTTGTAATCAACAAAAAGGGGGGCCCAAAGCCAAGGAGCATTACGCAGACTAGCATAAAGACAACCCCCCCCCCCCTTTTTTTTTTAATAATCTTAATCTTTTTCCACCTAGTCCTTCTAAAGCTTACATGTAATCTCTCGAACCTAGCATAGTTTAGGGCTAAGAAGACTTCTCCCATGCCAATTTCCCTGACCTGGTTTCAGAAATATCTTTCCATAGTACCCTCAATGGAGATGTCACACCATGCTTGTTTGGATTTTTGACAACACCAAGACAGCCCTAGACAGACACTTCTATTTTCCTGATCAATGATACTGCACCTCAGAATGAGCTGTGCTGCACCATGAGCTGGTCTCTGCCATACAAATGCACAGATTATATTACATATATACATTTCTCTTTCTATATATATCTGTGTATGCATTTATATTCTCAACCCACAAGATGAAATAATTCTGCACCATGTACATTTTTGTGCTGTTAAGGCACACTGTTGCTTTGCAAGCAAAACAGTAGATCTTTCATTTGCCGGTGACATTGCACAAAGTGCTTATAATTCAGTGTTAGCTTATCAGCTGTCCAATCTTCCACTCCAGGGAATGTGTCAACCATCAAAAGGAGTGGAGGAGGTGTGCTGAATCTTAATGGCTTCTATTTCATCAGACTCACTTTCTTAAGGGCATTTAATCAATGAGGACAAGTAGTAGGCAGATTTTTAAATAAATGTGTCACTTTAGGTTAATCCACAGTACAGCTGAATGTATTTGTTTATGCGATTCCCCGAATATGTTCTTCTGCTGCTCAGCTGAATTGATAATCTGTAAATCAAAACATGTTACAAGTAGTTTTAAACCAGCCTTGAGCAATAGCTTCATTTGACCTACTGGTATCTAAACCATCCAGAAGTTTCAGATCCAAGGGTGTTTAATGTCAGTGTTTCATATTCAGCAGAGTTTCACGGAAACCTTTGCTTCAGCGAATTAAATTGTTTTCTGGTCACTATAGGCTTGTAGAAATATTTCTTTTCTTTTTCTTTTCTTTTCTTTTCTTTTCTTTTCTTTTCTTTTCTTTTCTTTTCTTTTCTTTTCTTTTCTTTTCTTTTCTTTTCTTTTCTTTTCTTTTCTTTTCTTTTCTTTTCTTTTCTTTTCTTTTCTTTTCTTTTCTTTTCTTTTCTTTTCTTTTCTCCTCTCCTCTCCTCTCCTCTCCTCTCCTCTCCTCTCCTCTCCTCTCCTCTCCTCTCCTCTCCTCTCCTCTCCTCTCCTCTCCTCTCCTCTCCTCTCCTCTCCTCTCCTCTCCTCTCCTCTCCTCTCCTTTTTTTTTCTTTATTTTTTTCTTTTCTCTTTTTTTTTCTACCTCTTTTCACTTTTCTCTTTTCTCTTTTTTTCCCTTCTTCTCTCTTTTTTTTTTTTTTTGTGAAATAAAAAAATGAAATGAGATAATGAAAAAAATGAAATATTTTAAAATTGCACGTTACCATTACTTGTTATCAATAATTTAACAACTAATGCAAACATTTAATAGGATAATCTAAGGAATCTTATGTACTTTTAAGAAGTAAAAATGTGCAAACTGCTAAAATTGTATGAATATGTAGATATAGCTGTGTGTGTATGGGCAGGTGATAAACAGATACGCACAAGCTCTGATTTACTACTTTTTGACTCCTGCTAATTAAAACACTGAATCTGTTTATCCTTTCTGCTCAGACATGAAACAAAGGTTATCAGAAAATGCATGGGGCAAAATTGGTCACAAATTATAGTATGTTAATTGTACAATCACACCAATATATACTGGTGTTGAGGGAGAGGAAAGCTGACAGACTAGTGGAAAAAATATCTAGCCCATCCATATGAGATTTGCACTGATGCAAAATATTGGCAAAGTTGCTTTGATTTTGACTGATAAGACCAAGATTATAATCAAGTCCAACAGTTAGACTGAAAGTCGTTTGTGTTACTCAGCTGTAAGAACACATAAGGTGTAGTTAAAATCCCTAAGAGACCAATGCTGGTTTTATCTGCTTAATGACCAATGTAATAGTGCAGAAATTATACTGTGCGATAATAGAAAACTTTCTCCTACAACCTTTGGTGGAAATACTCTGCAGATCGAAGTGTGTGACATTGTGAAGGACATCTGTGATTATGAGAAGCTGCTTGTGTTATGTAATATAAATCACTCAAGCATGGGCATCCAACCAGAATATGACTTTCCAGTTCATGTGAGGAGTAATTAGATTGACGAGAGAGCGTCACAGGCAGAACAGTGAAATAAAATAAAATGCACCAACAGTGCTTCTGGACAAAACAGAAAATAAGGCTGAGCATGTGTTACAGGTTCTCTCTGTAATGTTCTTACAATTTTAAGGGTGATTCTCATATGACTTTAGCCTGTCACAACTGCTTCATTTCCAAGCTCCACAGTACTAGCATTGTAAATGCTCTTATAAACATATGTATAATGGGTACTTTCAAATGTATATTCATGTGCCAATTTGTATTACAATTTTACTCTTCTTCATTCACGACAAATTAAATTCATTCCTGTGCATCCTTCTGGTAATGTACAATTAGCATCCTGAGACTGCAATCTATTTTTTTCTCTTAACTTGCAGGCGGGTTTGAAGACAGCAGGTAAAACCTACCTTATCCCTTTAAAAACGATCTTTAATATGGATCTGAATGCCACATAAATCAATCTATCCCATAAACTGTGTCTCAACCTCTTTAAGCATATCTCTGTGTTAGTTTTAACATCATTATGTCCCATTGTGATGAAAATGGACTTTCTGTGTCCTATGATAATGAAAATAGCCACTTTATGCAGTTTTTGCCTGCAATTATCCAGGCTTTTCTCTGACTCTAGAGAAATCTAAGCTAATTGCTTTGGGACATTTGCTACATTTCCATAAATTCTTTGTTAATTTTTCATGAGAAACTGTTATTGCAGTTGGCCTTAAAGTTCCCATTGTATTCAATAATGTAAAGAAGTCATTATGAAAACATAACCAATTCACTAGTGCCTCCATCAAAGCTATGCTCTTTTTATCTACATGTATTCTCAGGTGAGACTGAATGACTCATCCAAACCCTTCAATGGATCTTTTTTTGTATTTTGATGCAAGCTTTTCTTCATCTGAGCTTATTCAAAGCAAACCTAAAAGTGGTTGTATGTGGTGCATGACCTTGTCATTATAGGACATGATTTGAGTCTGCTTTATCTGACAGTTGGCTATGGAATTGCTTTTATACCTACTCGTGAAGCCAAAGACAAAGAATTCTGTTTTAAGTGACATGGTAGTAATAAAAATGAGGCACATTTCCAAGGGAACACTTCACCACTTGTGATGTTGTATTTGATTTATTGATTAGTCTGAACTTAAAGTCACGATTTCTGTAGACTAGAAACAACAATAAAATATTAATCTGAATCCATTGCAGTGCACTTTGTGCAGATATCCAGTAATACAAACACAAGTTATATTCCAAGCGGTATTGAGCACTGCTTATCAGGATTGTTTTTTCTTTCTTTACTCACCTAGAGTACAGTACACTGGCGTATGTTTTCCTCTGCAACATTCTCCTGAAATGAAGGTTTATGAAAGATTATGAAAGTTTTTATATTAATTAGATGAAACACTACAAGACAGTGAGGAAGAATAAATTCGAATGAGGAGTTCTGGGGTAACTGCAGGTCGTTGCAGACTTCTGAAATAACAGCAGCTGTGGGCAGCTGGCTGCAGCTTGTCAACTGTTTTGCAGAAATAATACTGCACAAATTAGAAAACAAGAACTTTCAAAAGCATGGTTAAAGTTGTGTTATCGACTGTGAAAAAGTATGCCACTGTCTTCTGCAAGATGCAGAGTA
The DNA here is from genome assembly GCF_009819795.1 of Aythya fuligula. Lineage (NCBI taxonomy): Eukaryota > Metazoa > Chordata > Aves > Anseriformes > Anatidae > Aythya > Aythya fuligula. The sequence continues at coordinate 64,593,576 of NC_045593.1, read as the reverse complement.
AAAGTAATGACTGCATTGAGGACAAGCTTCTCAATATAAAAAAAGAAAAAAACATATTTGCTTGATTTTGGTGATGCTGTGCTAGTTTTCACTCACTACAACACCAGCCTTGATGAGGTTTGAAGAAAAGCATCAGTGCAGTCCAACAAGATGCCACTTCAAAAGTCCCTGAACTGCAAGAAACCTGATTGGTTCCCCTAGAACCCTGAAAAACACTAACTACCAAAAGTAAAATAAAATAAGTAAATAAAAAGAAAAAATAAAATAAAATAAATAAAATAAAATAAAATAAAATAAAATAAAATAAAATAAAATAAAATAAAATAAAATAAAATAAAATAAAATAAAATAAAATAAATAATAAAATAATATTGAGCCTGTTGCATTTGCAGTTTACAGATTTCCACCATTCAGCTCTTTCTGTTGTGATCATAAAATATTGACATCTTCGTAATCAGATATGTGTCACTGCCATCTCTGAAGCAGTTCATATAATTTTCAGTGAAAGACACACTTCTACAATGATTTTCCCTGTCATATTGTAACAGAAGAGAGAGTGCATTTCTGAGAAACAAAAGGAAATGAAGAGGAACAGGGTGAAAAAAAGTTGCCCTGAAAAAATAAGGATAAGCTAGTGTTTTCCTAGTTAGAGAATATTGCTTAGTGATATGATTAATGGAAAGCACAGGTTTTCTTGATATCAATAGCAACCATTATATGCTAGAACTGGATCATTTAATGACCTATATTTCTCTAAGGTCCTCTAATGTCTGATTGCTGAAAAAGGCAAGGGATTGTAAGCAAACCTCAAAAATCTCTAAGGTTTGACTCAGAAACATGCTCACAAATCCCATTGCTTATCCTAAGCTTTTCTAAACCTCTTTCGTGTGGTAATGAAGCAGAGGATCATTGTATGATTGGATCTCTTTTTCTCTTGTGGGTAGGTGGTCTAAAATAAAAGAAAACCAATACTGCTTGTGATATTTATCTTAATGTGAAGCAAGTAAAATGCAAAATTTTAAATAAGTAACATGGTACCACTTCTTGCATTCGCACAAAACAAAACAAAACAACAAAAAAAAAAATAGTACATCTAGCTTCAGTATTGTTTCCAGACTCAGGTTTTTCATGTTTTTTAGTGGATTCCCTGTTCTGAAGACTATTGATTCAAGAACCGTGCCCTTCCCATGCTGCTCAGGGGCTTTATTCTCTGAGGAATAAACTGACTTGAATGGGAATATTGGCAGCATATGGCACTGCTCAGGACATCTGAAGTGGATGGTTCGTTATATGGGAAGAAGATTTACTCTTCTTTAGCTCTCATTGTTGCACGCGCTTTTGAGCAGCACACGCCCACTAACTCTCCAATATGGCAATTTTACTGCTCCCGTTTTTCTAGGATTTGCTGCCCTGATGCTAATAGAAGTGAAAGAAACAGTACAGCAGCTCGTAGGCTGGGATTTTAACTACTAAGCTGTTGGGGGAATTTGTTTTGTTTTGTTTTGTTTTGTTTGTTTTGTTTTTCTTTACTGCAGTGGTAGCAGAAATAGTGTGTGTGTGTGTGGGGGGTGTTACTAGGAAGATAAATCTTCTGTATATTTAACTTCTAATATATGTGAACATGGATTATCTCTACTTTATCCAGAGCGCTGGATGTGTGTTTTTGCCCAAGAGGTACAACCACCCTCTCCACATTCTTCCATTCAAAATAGGATGTGCTTTGAAAGAGAGAAATGACTGGAAGGCCTCCTCTCATCCCCAAAGTCTACACCTGCTGGAAGACTGATGGATTTACCAGCTGGTCTGCCTTTCTTTAATCATCTTCCCGCCAACATCTGCTCCAAGCAGCAAAGCCAGCTCCATGTGCTCAAAATGGCCGAGGGAGGAAAAATAGATCTGCTGGTGGGGTAGGGGACTGCTATTTCACATGAGGTGTGAGAAATAGGAAAGTACAGTTATGTTTTTCCCTGTGGGTTTGAGCAGAGTGAATTTGATGAAAAGGTGATGTTGTGTTAGAATTGGGCTAAGCAAAGTATTAACTGAGAAGGGTTGGACAAGGATCAGTGGAAGAGACATGGGACACAAAATTCTGCAGACTAGGAGAGGAGATACAAACTTCTGTGCCTTCATGAAAAGCTGTGAATATCTGTGTGTTTACAGAGGATTGTAGTGGGAGCCAAAGGACAGAAAGGAAAGAGGAGTGGGGAGGTGCAAATGCAAGGAGCAAATCCGAGTCTTTTTGCTCAGGAGAACAAAGCCAATGTTTCTTGTACAAACACTGCTTCGGTCATGCAGGAAAAATGACTCAGCTTCTGGGGACTAACTGAATGTTTTGGCTGTGCTTCCCTAAGCAAGTCATTCTGCTTCATTTGTACATGATAATTGCAACAGGCTTTACAGCTTGTAGTCCCCTTACTGTTAAAGAAAATTTCACGTGGACCAATTTAGGCCAGAAGGCCAGGTTTATTGTATGTTGATCATGTTCGCAAGTTCATATACAGGCTAGATAATTTCTTCTTTGGTAGCTGAGTCTTAATGGTGTTTTCTTTTACATGCCAGCTATTTTCTAGCTTTTAAGTATTTTGTCACTCTGATATTGCCTGAACCATGAAACCTAATGAAGTGATTACATAAGCTAGTGAATATGGCTTGGTTCTTCTCTCTTTTCTTTGCTAGAGTATCTGTTAAATACATGAGCAAAAAACAGCTCTCTGACCTACCAGCGAAAAATAATAGAAGCAGGAGCACACACACTCGGTAAAGTAGCCTTAGATTTTTACATACACATTAGTGTTTAATTTCAGTCTGTCAGACAATTAAGAAGATTGTTTAGGTAATATTTGTATAAAAGGCATGTATAAAATTTTCACTGAATCATTGGCTGGGTATAAGACTGATCACCAAAAGCAAAGCAAAACCCAAACAAAGGTTTCCATTCTCACAACAATTATTCTATTCTGATCAGCTGAGTGTATGGAAATATCCCTTGACATGCATATACACAGTACTGATTTCCCTGTAAGTAAGCACAGTCCACCACTATCACATTCCAATTACATAGCTGTGCTATGAAGACAATTGTTCACTGAAAGCTGTTGGGAAGGCAAAGTTCACATGCCTTTAAAAACAAAACAAAACAAAATGTAAACTTTTGACTGTTAAAATTCATTATGCTTCCCACTGCTCTTCACTTCAGTGAAGGATCTTGCAGGAAAGCTGTTACAACAATGAAAAACCCATTGCTTTACATGGGGCTGTGTTTGCAAATTCCCTGTGGCTAGTGCATTTCTTTCTCAAACTGAAAGAAATGAAGTGTCATGTACATCAGGTTGTTCTTCATTGCTCACATTCCTCTTTGTGTTTACCAGAATTTTTCATCACAAGAATGCAAGAATGGCACTTTACTTAAAGATGGTGCGCTATGTTAAGCAGACAGTATTGTCATTATTTAGCTGCTATGGTAGACTGTGGATGCAGTCCTGTTGATTTTATTAAAGAGGTTGTCAGGATCTATAATTCACACATCATTAACCGCTTCATTAAAACTACAGCAGCTCTGTGAGCCCTAAACTTGTAACAGTTTCAAGACAATACAAGTAAATGCTCACTGTCTGAGACATGCAGACATCTCCAGTGACTTGTTCACTGAATAGTTAAAAGACAGTGTTGGTTTTTAGGAAATACTTTTTTTTCAAACTATAAGCATGAATGCATAAAACATGTTCACTTAGAATTTATTTGATTTAAGTTAAAAGCATTACTTTGCAATGAGGTGTGCATTCTCACATCGTCAATCAAAAAATAAAAGGCAATAACATACCAAAATGTACAGTCATTTAAACATTTTCATATGGTTTAAGTTTTCTTTACTGGAATATGAAGCAGCCGGTGTCCTGAAACAATGTGAAGGAGAACACTAACAGTCGTGAGCAATGTGAATCATATTTATTTAAGAACTTAAAATTAATGGAGCATTAATTATGTAGAGATAATTTTTATTTCCCTATTATTTTCCCAGAGTCCTTCTATATTTCTGTTTTGCTAAAGTCAGTGTCTGTCCCTTGTCTTCTCTTTCCCTCTTTCACCAGACACCTCCTTCTCTTTCCCCACTTTCTTTGCTAGAGCTACTCACTCAGACACAAGCATATACCATGGATTTTTGAGCTGTGCTTTGGAGCCTGGTCAACTTGAGCACATTTGGAACCAAGCAGAAAGATTTGCACTTCCACCCATAAGCTGTGGAAGCCTCATGGGTGGGATGCATGTGCAGCTCTCACAGCTCTTTCACCCCTCTTTTCAGAGCCACCAGCCATCCCCCCTTACACTCAGGGAGGTTTTTGGTAAAGCTACATGGTGTCCCCATGAATTCAGATCTTGTGCACCTGTCCTATAGGCTGCCAGCCTTCTCCCACACTTCCATCACCCTGAGCACCCCAGCCCCATGGTCAGCCCCACAGCCACCCCTGCAGATGACCTGACTCAGAGCCACCAGGATGCTCTGAGCTCGTGTCCCAGTAGGTCTGGACCTGCATTTCTGGGACCAAGCGCATTGCACTGCAGTTCCGCAGCAGACTGGCATCCATGAACCAGGGTTCTACTCAAGCTACAGGCACTACCTAAACATAAAGAGCCAAAATCTGTATTGCTTGCAAAAAGCAAGTAAAAGCTGAGCAGATGTCTGGAAAGCTGGCAGTCTTGTGGGAGTCTCAGTCCACTGTTATTGTTAGAGGTAGGGTCAAGGAAAGAGCAAACCCAGAGCTATCACAAGAGTAGGGCTGCCCAGGGAAATTGACTGTTCCCTGGCCATCACACTCTATGGGTTTTTATCACCTTCTTTTGGAAGGCTGCTAAACAAAATAAATAGCCCTTATTGTATGTCTTATTATCGGTCCAGGAATGCTAAGCAAAGCATAATTGATTGATGTTGTCCTGAAAGTCCATTTGAGTTTTGCTAACTTTGAGTTTACAGCTTCACTGAAAAATTAAATAGCATATTTGTTGCCATAAAGTAAATCTCTGGATAAATGTACTGTCAGCAAGCATATTGTACCTTTCTTGGAGTCAGTATGTGAATATCTCTATTGACATTTTTGTGGAGAAATAAGTCAAATTTTATTTTCAGAAAGTTTTTTCTCTTCTCCTTCCCATTTACCTAGACAGATAAACAGATGTATAGATAGCTTTCTGCTCAATCATGCTAGATTCTTTCAAGGTTAAATCCCAGGTCTCCAGGGGAATGCATTATTCTCTTTGCAAGATGTCAATATTTCCAAGAATGGTCTAAAAAGGAAAAAAAAAAAAAAAAGGCATTTTTTTCCAATAGCACATTGAATCATAGAATCATAGAAGATCCCAAGTTGGAAGGGACCCATAAGGATCATCAAGTCCAACTCTTACATTCCATTCCATTGCTTACAACTATTTTTGCTGGGACAGAGCAGTTCATGACGGTCACAAGTTATAATATGCTCACAATTTATTGGGATGTCTGGGCAGTAAAACTGTGGCTTGGGTTGAGATTATTCTTTCCATATTTTGGTATAGTAATAGTTACTGAGAAATAAAATCAGCTACGGTTAGTAGTCTTTGTCTTTAGCCCCATCCAAACATGACAAATATGACAAAACTGGCTTTTGTAAAAGGGGAATGAATGAGGAACTCTGATTTTATTTATTTATTTGTTTGTTTATTTATTTATTTTATGTAATTATGACTGGTGAGTATTTGTGCTCTCAGCAGAAAAAGTGCTTGTTATGTTGGGAACTGCTAGATCTTGACAAACCAGAAGGCTAGTCACTGTGTAAAGAGTTAGAAGCCAAGATTTTTATTTATTTATTTATTTTTGCCATGACCTTGCACTGACCTCAGCCTTGAGGTAGGAACTTCTTTGCAAGAGATAAACATTAATGCCTTCCTTTCTGTCCAGGACAGATGGCCTAAGACATGGCAGTAAATTCAATCTGCACAAGGACATTCTCTGGCAATGAAGCCAGCCTACAAGGAATGGCACACATCCTTTCCTTTAAACTATCTCACTGCTCATGACAAGTTGGCCAAATCTGTACCCACAGGTTGTGCAAAGTCACAACCCATGCCCAGCACAAGACTGCTAGCTGGTACAGACAAATCTGGGCTGAGGCAGCCCTGGCACTGTCGGTGTGGGTGGCTGAGCCTAGTGCCCAGATCTGTTTCCCAGCACTCTTTCATTTCACAGTATACCATATATATGTAGTAAGGGGGCTGCTTCTGGTGCTGTCCACTTTTTCTGGGGAGTAAATCTACCCATTCCATGTTCATTTTACCTAGAAAACTTGGAGGAAATACAAGCAGTGACCTCTTAAAGGAAGGTCAATTGTTACCACAAAAGCTTCTGAGCCAGTCAGATTGTATTCATACATTTTCCCAGCACAATTAGCACATTCCTTTCACAGCCTTATCCTTTCCCTGAAACCTGTATTCATTCTTAAGCTAAAAGTAGATTGAAAAGAAGAAAAGAAAAGAAAAGAAAAGAAAAGAAAAGAAAAGAAAAGAAAAGAAAAGAAAAGAAAAGAAAAGAAAAGAAAAGAAAAGAAAAGAAAAGAAAAGAAAAGAAAAGAAAAGAAAAGAAAAGAAAAGAAAAGAAAAGAAAAGAAAAGAAAAGAAAAGAAAAGAAAAGAAAAGAAAAGAAAAGAAAAGAAAAAGGAAGGGAAGGGAAGGGAAGGGAAGGGAAGGGAAGGGAAGGGAAGGGAAGGGAAGGGAAGGGAAGGGAAGGGAAGGGAAGGGAAGGGAAGGGAAGGGAAGGGAAGGGAAGGGAAGGGAAGGGAAGGGAAGGGAAGGGAAGGGAAGGGAAGGGAAGGGAAGGGAAGGGAAGGGAAGGGAAGGGAAGGGAAGGGAAGGGAAGGGAAGGAAAAAGTCAGATATTCCTAACTGACCTGGCAGTGTGGAGGATTGTTTGTGTCTAGAGTCTGGATGACAAGAGGCTTGTATCTATGGCAAATCAACATGTTGTAAACGTTACAGAAAGTTAGCAAGGCTTAATTAATTAGTCCCACAAGATAGTATTGTTGACTAACTGGGCAAGTCAACAGTAAAATATTTTTCCTAAAAGATCATCCAGCTTTGCAAGAGCTGAAAATTCAACAACTTATGATTATGGGCTGCAAACAAAAACTCATAGAACTCATCATGAGAAAATCCTTGTCACATATAATTGTAAAAAAAAAAAAAAAAAAAAAAAAAGTGTTTGAAAAATAACTAGGAAAAAAAATGTCTTTCCAATAGATAAAGAAAAAAATAAAAGAAAAGCTGTGTTGTCCCTCTCATACAATTCCAGAAACCTGCATACCTAACACAAAGATACTGTGAAACAGGCAAGTACATCTTATTTTGACTTTTTTTTTTTTTTTTTTGACCATGGGTCACTTTACTCAGCACCCAGCCTGATGGCTGCATATGGGTCCCTATCTCCAAGGGGAAAAAGGATCCTGGGCCAGGAGCTGGCAGGGCTCATTGAGAGAGCTTTAAACTAGGTAAGATGGAGGATGGGGTTGAAGCAAGGCTTGTTGGAACTGTGCCAGGGGGAACAATGGCAAGGCCGGGGGATAAGGCAATGGCCCAGCTGAAGTGCATCTACACCAATGCACGCAGCATGGGTAACAAACAGGAGGAGCTGGAAGCCATCGTGCAGCAGGCAGGCTATGACTTGGTTGCCATCACGGAGACGTGGTGGGACCAGTCTCATGACTGGAGTGCTGAAATGACTGGCTATAAGCTCTTCAGAAGGGACAGGCAGCACAGAAAGGGTGGTGGTGTGTCTCTCTATATTAGATAATCTTTTGATGTTATGGAACTCGAGGCTGGGAATGACAAGGTTGAGTCCCTTTGGGTTAGGATCGGTGGGAAGGCCAACAAGGCTAGCATCCGGGTTGGGGTCTGTTATAGACCGCTGAACCAGGACGAGGAGACAGATGAGGAGTTCTACAGGCAGCTGACAGAAGTTGCGAAATCGTCAGCACTTGTTCTCGTGGGGGACTTCAACTTCCCTGACATATCCTGGAAGCACAACACAGCCCTGAGAAAGCAGTCTAGGAGGTTTCTGGAGAGCGTGGAAGATAGCTTCCTGACGCAGCTGGTTAGTGAGCCTATCAGGGTTGGCGCCCCACTAGACCTTCTCTTCACAACCAGAGAAGGACTGGTGGGAGATGTGGTGGTCAGAAGCTGTCTAGGGCAGAGTGACCATGAAATGGTGGAGTTCTCTATTCTTGGCGAGGCCAGGAACTGGACCAGCAAAACCGCTGTATTGGACTTCCGGAGGGCTGACTTTGAGCTGCTCAGGACACTGGTTGGTGGAGTCCCTTGGGAGGCAGTTCTGAAGGGCAGAGGAGTCCAGGAAGGCTGGGCGCTCTTCAAGAGGGAAATCTTAATGGCGCAGGAACGGTCTGTCCCCACGTGCCCAAAGACGAGCTGGCGGGGAAGAAGACCAGCCTGGCTCAACAGAGAATTGCAGCTTGATCTTAGGAGAAAAAAGAGGGTTTATAATCTTTGGAAAAGTGGGCAGGCCACTAGGGAGGACTTTAAGGATGTAGTGAGCTGTGCAGGGACAAAATTAGGAAGGCCAAAGCTCATCTGGAGCTCAATCTGGCTACTGCCGTTAAAGATAACAAAAAACGTTTCTATAAATACATCAACACAAAAAGGAGGACTAAGGAGAATCTCCAGCCTTTACTGGATGCGGGGGAAAACCTTGTTACAAAAGATGAGGAAAAGGCGGAGGTGCTTAATGCCTTCTTTGCCTCAGTCTTTAGCGGCAATACCGGTTGTTCTCTGGACACCCAATACCCTGGGCTGGTGGAAGGGGTTGGGGAGCAGAATGTGGCCCTCACCATCCATGAAGAACTGGTTGGTGACCTGCTACGGCACTTGGATGTGAGCAAGTCGATGGGGCTGGATGGGATCCACCTGAGGAAACTGAGAGAACTGGCGGAGGAGCTGGCCAAGCCACTTCCCATCATTTATCACCATCCTGGCTATCAGGGGAGGTCCCAGGTGACTGGCGGCTAGCAAATGTGACGCCCATCTACAAGAAGGGCCGGAGGGCAGACCTGGGGAACTACAGGCCTGTCAGTTTGACCTTAGTACCAGGGAAGCTCATGGAGCAGATCCTCCTGAGAGTCATCGCGCAGCACTTGCAGGGCAAGCAGGCGATCAGGCCCAGTCAGCATGGGTTTATGAAAGGCAGATCCTGCTTGACGAACCTGATCTCCTTCTATGACAAAGTGACACACTTGGTGGATGAGGGAAAGGCTGTGGATGTGGTTTACCTTGACTTCAGTAAGGCTTTTGACACCGTTTCCCACAGCATTCTCCTCAAGAAACTGGCTGCTCTTGGCTTGGACTGGCGCACGCTTCGTTGGGTTAGAAACTGGCTGGATAGGCAGGCCCAAAGAGTCATAGTAAATGGAGTCAAATCCAGTTGGAGGCTGGTCACTAGTGGCGTCCCCCAGGGCTTGGTGCTGGGGCTGGTCCTCTTTAATATCTTCGTCGATGATCTGGATGAGGACATTGAGTGCACCCTCAGTAATTTTGCAGGTGACACCAAGTTAGGTGCGTGTGTCGATCTGCTTGAGGGAAGGAAGGCTCTGCAGGAGGATCTGGATAGGCTGCACCGATGGGCTGAGGTCAACTGCATGAAGTTCAACAAGGCCAAGTGCCAGGTCCTGCACTGGGGCGCAATAACCCCAAGCAGAACTAGGGCCTGGGAGATGAATGGTTGGAAAGCTGCCTGGCGGAGAAGGACCTGGGAGTATTGATGGATAGTCGGCTGAATATGAGCCAGCAGTGTGCTCAGGTGGCCAAGAAGGCCAACAGCATCCTGGCTTGCATAAGAAACAGTGTGGCCAGGAGGTCTATGGAAGTGATTGTTCCCTTGTATTTGGCTCTGGTGAGGCCGCATCTCGAGTACTGTGTTCAGTTTTGGGCCCCTTGCTACAAGAAGGACATCGAGGTGCTTGAGCGAGTCCAGAGAAGGGCGACGAAGCTGGTGAGGGGCCTGGAGAACAAGTCCTACGAGGAGCGGCTGAGGGAGCTGGGCTTGTTCAGCCTGGAGAAGAGGAGGCTCAGGGGTGACCTTATCGCTCTCTACAGATACCTTAAAGGAGGCTGTAGTGAGGTGTGGGTTGGCCTGTTCTCCCACGTGCCTGGTGACAGGACGAGGGGGAATGGGCTAAAGTTGCGCCAGGGGAGTTTTAGGTTGGATGTTAGGAAGAACTTCTTTACTGAAAGGGTTGTTAGACATTGGAACAGGCTGCCCAGGGAAGTGGTGGAGTCACCATCCCTGGAGGTCTTTAAAAGACGTTTAGATGTAGAGTTTAGGGATATGGTTTAGTGGGGACTGTTTGTGTTAGGTCAGAGGTTGGTCTCGATGATCTTGAGGTCTCTTCTGACCTAGAAATTCTGTGATTCTGTGATTCTGTGATCTACAACAGTTACGTGAATACATATCTTATTGGCAAGGTATCATCATCGTATTGTTCAATAAAGGAAGTACAGTCCATGCTTAATCAATGTAAAAGTAAAGTGCAGCCCAACACAACTAGAAACTATAAAATGGTAAAAAGGGAAAAATATTTTAAAATTAAAATTTAAAAATATTTAAAATATTTAAAAATATTTAAAATTTAAAATATTTTAAAATTAACCCCTTACAGGAAGGCATTAGTCATAGCATAGAAATGTCATTTGAAAAAAAAAAAAAAAAAAAGTAAAAATAAAAATAATAGAACAGAAACCTCTTACTGGAAAATTTTAGACAGTAGAGTACATTTGCCTCTACTCTAGGTCTTGTCATAGCCATATAACCTTCCTAACAGTAAGTCTGTGGTCTCTTGGGTACCATCAGAAAGATGTCTAAAGAAGCCAGGTGAAGAAAGGAATCCAGAGATGGTGTTTAAATTTTTCTCATTACAGTGAGTTGTGAATAACTATAAATTAGGACGTACAGAGCACAATTAAACATACATAGTGTTACTTCTCTTACATTTTAGCCTAGATGAAAAGCACCTGTCTTGTGAGGATAGGCTTCTGGCCTGAATGACCTGGCTTCAATATGTTTGCTATTGGTTTGCTATTGTCTTTTTGTGGGGAGGTCAGCTTGTAGGTATGCCAATGAAAGCAAAGCCAAAGAAAGAAATCTTTCACCTGGAACAGATCTTTTTTTTTTTTTTTTTTTTTTTTTCCCCACTTGGAAGGAAGCCAGAGGGAAGTGTTTTGTGGGGCATATGATGATTACATTTAATGCATATGCTGACACAGAAGGCTTGTCCATGCTCCTCTTCCAGTCTCCCAGCCAGTGGCTATCCGAGCCCTTTGGCCAGCACCCAGCCTGCAGGTCCTGCAGAACTGCATCTCGTGCAGCTGCCAGGAAGGCAGGGCATGCTGTGCACCCCAGTCGGAGTGACCAAGTCCTTGAACAGGTTGCCCAGAGGGGTGGCAGCACCTCCATCCTTGGAGAACTTGAGAATCTCAGTGTGACAGGGTCCTGGGCAACGTGCTCCAGGAGGCCCGTGCTTGAGGAACGGGCTGGACTACATGATCTCCAGGGGTCCCTTCCAAGCTCAGACACTCTGTGCCTCTGTGAGCCTGTGATGAGGTGACACTTTTGGACTCTGAAAGTGGCTGAGGACAGGCTTTGAGCAACCAAAGCTCTTGAATATGTACGCCACCTCCCCGCCTCCAACCCCTTAAGCAAGAAGAGATGAGCAGGCAGAAAGCTGTTGGGTTAGGACGAGCAGTTAAGCAAGGGCAGGTGACCTTATCGTGGGGGTCTGCTACAGGTCAGTTGACGCTGAAATCCAAGAAGTTGAGGTCTTCTGCAGGCAGATAGAAGCAGCCTTCCTTTTAGAAGCCCTGGTCATCACGGGAGATTTTGACCATCTCCATATCTTTTGGAAAGACAGCACAGCAGAGAATAAGCAATCCAAGAGATTCCTCGTATGTGTTGATGTTAAATTCTTTACTCAAGGAATAGAGGAGCCAATGAGGCAAGGTGCCATGCTGTATCTTGTTCTCACCAAGGAGGTGCTCGTTGTGAATCTGAAGGTCAACGTCTGTTTTGGCTGCAGTGACCATGAAATGGTGGAGTACAAGAGTCAGCAAGGAGGAGCACAGCAAGCTCAGTACCTCAGTCTTCAGTAGAGCTGCCTTTGAGTTCTTCAAAATTCTGCTTGGTCATGTACTGTAGGATAAGGCTCTGGAAGGAAGGAAGAAGGGCCTAGTAAAGTCAGAGTCAAGGACTACTTCCTGCAGGCTTAGGAGTAATGCATCTCAGTAAAGAGGAAGTCCGGCAAAAATGCCAGGAGGCCTTCATAGGTGAACAAGGAGCTCAAACGCAGGCATAACAAGGAAGTGTACTTCCATAACAAGGAAGGTGGAAGCAAGGACAGGTGATGTGGGAGGAATAGGGAGACAATATCTGAGCAGCCAAGGATCAAGTTAGGTAAACTAAAGCCCAGATAGCATTGCATCTGACAATTTAGGGACATCGAGGACAACAAGAACGGCTTCAACAGTATGTCAATAACAAAAGGAAGACTGGGAAAATTGTGAGTCCTCTCCATAAGGAAACAGGAGAAGTGGTTATCCAGGACTTGTAGAAGGCTGAAGGACTCCACATTTTTTTTCCATTGCCTGTCTTCACTGGCAAGTGCTCTAGTCACATAGCCCAATTCATAGAATCCAAAGGCAGGGACTGGGACTATGAGGTACCACAGACTTTAAGAGAAGATCAGGTTCAAGAGCATCTAACGAGCCTGAATGTACAAAAGTCCATGGGACCTGATGACATGCACCTGAGTGTCCCAAGGGAACTGGAAAATAACGTTACTAAGCCACTGTCCATCATCATGTTTGAGAGGCTGTGGCAGTCTGGTGATGTTCCCACTGATTGGAAGAGGGAAATCATATGCCCAATAATTTAAAAAGGGAAAAAAGGTGAACCTGAGGAACTACAGTCCAGTCAGTATCACCTCTGTACCAGGCAGAATCGTGGAGCAGATCCTCCTGGAAACTGTGCTAAGGTACATGGAAGATCAGGAGGTGATGGGTGACAGCCAACATGGATACACTAAGGGCAGATCATGCCTGACAAATGTAGTGGCCTTCTGTAATAGGGTTATGGCATTGCTGCATAAAAGAGCAACTGACACCATCTACCTGGACTCGTGCAAAGCATTTGACCGTATCCAGCACAACATTCTTCTCTCTAAAATAGAGAGAATAGAATCGCCTTTTGAACACTTGCACACATTCTAAAAATGCAAAGATTTTAACACCTTATGATAGTTAGCTGTTTCAACCCAATGATTTTAACCATAACCAGTTTACTCAACTCTGTTCTTACTGCATATTTTACATTCAATCTTGGAAACAAACAAACAAACAAACAAAAAAAACAAACAAACCACTATCTTTCAAGGGTGAAGCTTGGGAATAAAGCAAAAATCAGCAGCTGAATGTAAACTTACATATTATAATCTGTTATCGAAATCCTGGAACTATTCTACAATTTATAAATCTAAAATGCTTATGGGGTTCTGTCTATGTGGAAACTGGAGTCCCAAAGTAGTCTGAACTCTAAATCAAGGGTAACCTGAACAAAGACACATGAACTGCTGTAATCTCTCTGCCATATGTGCTTTATAAAATTCCTCTATGGCACCAGTGTGGTAATATGAATCCAAACTATTGACCTACTGGATTTCAGCCGTTTCTCTAAAACAAGAGATGCCCTCAACTTTTAACTGTGTCTTCACCATCAACAAGTTTAATATCACACAGAGGTGTATAGATGAAACTACTCAGAATACTTTTAAAGATTGCAATGAAAGACAATCACTATAAATATTTTTATACATCCCCATCACCAGGTACCGTGCACTGCTGTTTTTCTGGAATCCTGCCCAGATTTCTAACCTAATCCTGGTGCCTGACAGCATACACCAAATTTATGTATACATCCAAGATGTATGTAATACACAGAACATGCACACTAAACAAAGCATTTCTTACACATGGCAGTGGGATAGCGTGACCCTTACAAATCTGAATAGTGTCATGATTTTTTTCTTGTAAACTAGTGGCCTTTGTGCTTTGAATCCTTGCAATTGGTTTTTGGATTAAGGTTAATCTAACAGAGCAATACTTCGTCCGCAAGTAAATAGGTTTTAGACAAATGAAAATAGCAGTGGCTTTAAAAGTGCCTTTTCTGTCACGGATGTAATGTGAGGACAACTAATTCAAGGTGATAATGTTAATGGAGGTTGATAAAGTGTTCGAGCAGACATTTGTATGGATTTATCAAGTGAAGCATGCATCTGAAATGCATTAGAAAATGATCATCTCACACTGATTAAGGATGTAAAATTTCTTTCCATTGAGACATGTTTTACACCTGGGAGGCTGCACTGAGTCTTGCAAATAGCTTAAGTATTTCACAGGCAAATTATGTGTTTCTCACTTCTGCATGTTCTGTCACTAACTGAACAGAGACGCCAGAAATCTCAGCTCTTAAAAAAAAACAAAAAACAAAAAAACAACAACAAAAAAACAAAAACAAAACAAAACAAAACAAAAAAACAAAACAAAACAAAAAAAAACTTTCATTGTTTTTCCGTCCAAAACAGCCTTTATATTATGAGCCAGCCTTTTTGCAAGTGCTCTAATACATTTTGAGATGTTTCTCTTGTATTCCCTTAGCAAGCTATGACACAGCTAGATAGACATGAGGAAACTTCAGCCTTGTGAACACTTGCCCACGAGAGACATGTAATCCCTGGCAGCAGTGCTTAATCACATTCCTCAGTCAGGTGTCAAACAGAGCAAAGGCACAAACACACAAGCAAGTTTTGTTTAGAGGACCTCAAAAAACCAGCCAAGTGGCAAATTTGGACATCTGTGCTAGACTGTGGCTGTCCTGTTTTTCCAGTCTAATCTGTCAAGATAACCATTTCCCCATTCTCTTAAACAAACACAGACTTCCTTGTTTAAACACTGCAACAGTTCTAACAGAGCACAGGTTTTAATCATTCTCTGCTAAGTACACTAGCAAGAGACTGCAAAAAGAAACAAAACATCTTAAATGTGAGCTGTTGATTTTGCTCTGTGCAGAAGAATAGATGCATGCAACCCTCAAATTTCAGATGGACTGTAAACAGTGTGCTTGTAAGAAAAAGCTGCAGCTTAAAAAGATACAAGCTCTTTTTTTGGCCTTTCAGTTTGAAGAAGCAGCTGAATTCAATTCTACTCTGACAGAATAATTAGAATGGGGGGAGGGGAGGGTTCATTTTTCTTTCCCTATAGGGTACACTTTCCTACGGATTTTCTCTTCTACTCAGATTATATTAATGTAGCATTAGTGAAAGGTTTTCCATGAGTGATATAATCATAAAATATGATAAATGTTGAACTATAATCATTCATATTTAGTCACTGCTTTTAATGCCAAAATCTAGGAAGAAATAAGAAGTCATTCACAGGAAATATAGATACACAAATAAATCCAATTAAAATCAGTCTTTTTTTTTTTTTTAAATATATATATATTTAATATTGACTTTTTTATTCTCTTCAGGCTTTCCCCCCCCTGTTCTTTTGTATTAGTTCTGGTTTATTATATTCACTTCTATATTATTATTTTTTTTATTATTATTTTATTTTATTTTTGTTCTGCACATTGTTCTCTTGCCCTTCTCTTCTGTAACTACTTGTTCTTTTTCTCTTTGAAAGGAGCATTTCTCTTCCATTCATTCTTCATTGCTTTTATGCCCAGCACCCATTACTGACCCACACACACGCTTCTCTCTCCTTTTCCTATGATCTTACGCTTCTTTTCTTTTCTTTTCTTTTGTCTGTTTCTTTTCATTGCATTCTATTGTCTCTTTCTTACTGTCCACTATCACGTTCATCCTTATCCTTTATCCCCAGGGTCTACTTTTTCTTGCCATTGAATCTCTCCTTTTAACTCTTTCTCAATACGGGATTTCCCCACATCCTATTTCCAACATATGGTGCTTCTAACCTCTCATTCCTTATGAGGTCTCTCTTCCTGTCGTCCTGCAAAGGAAATATTTCTACTGACAGAAATACTACTCTCCCATCTTCCTTTTTCACCTTTTGTTCTATTTACACTACAGCAACAGCTGAGTCATATCACATGCTTGGAAATCAGTCTGCACAGGGTTTGGATCTTGTGATTTCCCACACAAATAATTCTGATAATTTTCCACCTGTGAGTCACCTGGGTGTACTCTGGGTGTGGGTTCTGGGTTGGGAGACTCCTTTTCCCTCAACAGAAGAAGAGTCTCAGCCAGGTCCATGCAGCAGCCCCCCATCACAAATTTTCCCATATAGCTCATACAGACTTCCAAGCGCTCCTCTTCTGTGGTTCTCTGGTTGAAAGCATTAAAAAAAAAAAAAAAAAAAAAAAAAGTCTGCAGAGGGATTTTTAAAATACTTTATTCTTGGATAATACAGAAACCACACTGATCCGTGTACAAACATGAACCCTGCATATATCTCTTGGCCAGAGTTAGTTCTTCCCTCTTCAGTTGTTCTTCAGGTTCAATTTATGACTGAGGCAGCTGCACACCTTTCCTCTTCTTCATTACTCTCCTGTTTTCTAAGGATGGTTCTTCAGTGGGGTAGGGAGAGAGGTCAGATAGGTCTGAGAAGATATCTATCTTCAAGTAAGACCTGTTCACCCTTGTCAGGTTACTCACCACTTTTAATATCCTAGCCAGATGCCCAGCTCTGACTTCCATTATCTTAGTCTATTGACAAAATATGTCATTTCTCCTTTATATTCAGGATAAAAATAATTAAGCAACTGGTTTTACAGCACAAAGTGGGATGAAACAATCCAGAAGTAAAGTGTCATGTGCAGTGAATCTGAAATACCGTGTATTTTGACAAAATGAGATGCAGGCAAATTCACAAAAACATTGTGATTTCTTGCACAGTAATGTATAGAAAATGCTTCATCAATAGTGTATGGACACTGGAAAAAGAAAGGCACATACCTGGAAAATGTTTCTCCTACCCAAAAGGTGCAGTGTGCTGCTGGGATCAGTACTTCAGATTGAACAAAATAATCATCCTTAGGTACTCCAGTGGTATAGCTACCATTCTTGCTCATTGCTAAATAATGCCAACGCCCAAACAAACGCTAAGGAAAAAAAAAATTAGTAGCTAAGGATCATAAGTAGCCCAGATCTGGAAAGAACCAGAAGCTGTTCACAGTCTTAGCAGGCATAAAGTCTTAAAGACTTGGACATTGGAAATGAAAAGAAATTGTAGTCATATCCCCATGAGACAGGAGTGAAAAAAAGATCACTGAACTAACTGGAAAAAGGACCTAAAGAAACAGCAGGCCCTGGTTCGGGTCTTTGTCCTAGGTCTGACTGCCTCAAGGTAAGTTTCCCTCACATGGGAAATCCAGACTTGTTTGCTACAGGGGGTCCCTTTTAGAGACCAAGTGCAGAACAGCTGGTTGTCCATAGTCTCAATTAAAAAACAGACATTTTAGAGCTTCTGCAAAGAATTTTAGCAGCACCTACATATAAATTCTTTTTGTTGCTGAAGTGTGACCATACTTAGAAAATCCTTGAATACAGAACTTATTTAAAGACAGACTTTAAAAATTTCTAAAATTGCACTGTACTTCTCTGTGCTTGCAAAGATGTCTGCCTTTGAGTCTTCTATACATGCTATAATCTCAGCATTGTGCAAAATAAGTTGCATCCTTCAAAATTATGAGGCCTGCTTTGGGAAACCTACTGTAGATTTCTCATGTCTACTGTGTTGAGGTCATCCATTGAAGCAACACGTCATGGGTGAGTTGTTTTCCACTTAGTGTTAGAAATTCTGCTGAGGGCTTTTATGTTTATGCAATATTGTGGCGTCTTTCCTCAGTTCTGACAAGGAGACTAACAAAATCATGGAAGGATAATGAATTAGAGACACAACATCCAGATTTCCTTCCATATTTTCCTGCTAATCTTGCCCTGCAAAGTCGTTAGCTAAGCAAGTTCATAATCCATCAACACTTGCACATTCTGCAATTACTAATCACCTGGAGGAATTTATAGCTTGGGGAAAAGAGCATAGTTCTAAGAAGAATCCAAATATTAGTGAGGACTGATGTTACAAAGCAGTTTCTCACAAAGGGAATGGAATATTGTCCTGAAGGTTTAAATGTCAGAACATTATGTGGGGAAATGCAAATGGCCATATCACTCAGTGAAAAGATGAGGTTTTCATAAACTAGATGCAAGGTGTGTGAAGTGAGGAATTTAGAGAAACACAGAACAGACTGTAATCAAGAATGAGAATAGAAATAAAAACTCCAGAGGCATCTGAATGGAACTAGCATCTACAAAGGAGAAATGTGAGAATGAAGAAATAGGACTCCAGAGCACCAGGGCTGTCAGACATGGTATGTGACACTGACCATCCAGATTTTAGGCTGGTGTCCAGTCTAGGACAGAATTTGGCCTGACGTGGCCCAGGACTGGCTTGCATTCCTGCTAGGGCATGCTGCTGGCTCATGCTCACAGTGGTGACCAGGGCCTTTACCCAGTCAGACTGCAGCCCATGCCTTTGCCTGAGATCACTGTGTCCCAGGTACAGGACTTAAAGCAAGCTTTGTTACACCTTGTGCCATTCTTTATGACCAAACCATCCAACCTGTCTACGTCCTGTACAGTGGCTCTTCCTCCCTCTGTACATAAAAGCTGCTCCTACTTTGGTGTCATATTCAAACGTTACCCTTGGTAAATATGTGTTGGCTTTTCCCAGTTGCATTCTTGTCCTTTGGGTGCTTGAAAGCAACTCACCACGAGATCTGTACCACAGTTTTTTCAGGGACTGCAACATCCTCTTCTCAGGCTTGAAACATCCTGGATCTGTATTTGCTCTGACCTGCCTCTGATTTCCTGGAACTGTTATCTTCAGTTTAACACCCTATGTATTGGAAGGACACAAATGGGGTACCTCCAAAATTTGTGTGTATCACTTGAGAAGATGACATACAAAATGGCATTCTAGAAGCAGGTGCTCCTGTGACTCATTTAGTCCCTAAAAAGCCCTTTAAGAGGTTCATTTGGGTCTTAGAGCATCCTGTAGTATAGCTCAAGGCTGAGCTTACAGTATGGCTTTTGGAGGGGAAAGAGAAGAAGCTACCCAGAAGCTGCGCAAAATGTCTTCGGTACATAGGCCAGGTCAAGCACTAATTGTACCTCTCCCTTTTTTGTCATGACCCAGTATGTGTCCAGCACTGTGTTGCCCACCCACACAGGCATACATTATCTGAGTGTCCTCTGGTGAGGCCCTTGGTACTTATAATATTGGTACCTTCACACGCATGCCCTGTTAGGACAACATAGGCATATACTTTGTGGGTTTTGCCTCTGTATACATCAGGCTGTGAGTGAGCACTCTGACTCACAGAGCACTCTGTAAGGCTGTGAGTGGCTAGGATGTTCTGACTTGCACCTTAAAATCTCTCTGTTGAGAGAAAGAAGGTAGAATGAATATTTGTTTGATAAACTCAATAGAAGAGGTACCTGAAGGCATGTCTTATAAGGCAACACAAAAGGGATCATACAAAATACTAAAACCTACTTTGAATATTTTCTAACAGAAGAAATAGGTTTTGCAGCGTAATACAATAGTAAGGGAATAAAGTTATCACTCATATATTTCTACCATTGTGTATCTCTGCCTTTACTTTCAGACAAAGTAATTTAAACTGTTATACTGTACAGATACCATGTAAAGTCACAGAAAGGCTGTGTTCTTTTTCAAAAGGTGAATTTTAGCACTTCAACAGTAAGTCAGATTCAAGAGCCATGTTGGCACAATCAATATAGTTTTGTGAATATTTGGCTTATTATCAGCATGAATAATTAATTCAATCGAGGTAGACTCCTTTAAAAAACAATTTACTAAGCTGTCAACCAATACGGCAACAAAACACTAGGAAAAGCTTGCTAGGAAATGCTTGCTAAGAGGCACAACTTTAAAAAAGAATTAATTATTAGATTAAAAATATGATAAAAATACTTTTCTTCTGAACCGTGTGGTTCAATTGCCACATTGTCTTCACAAAAATTCACAACTGTGAAAGATGTGTGGAAGACAAATGATTTTGTTATTATATATATATATATATATATCTGTGTGTGTGTGTATATATATATATATATATTAAATGTAACTCCCTACAAGAGATATTTCACATCTAAAATAAATGTTAAATGAATGTATTGCTTACTTCAGAATGATTTAAATATTCCTCAATAATTAATGTGCTGCTGTGCTAATGTGGCATTATAGAGAAGAACTAATTCAAAGGCAATTAGTAGTATCAGATGAAAGTTTTGCTTTGGGGACTTTTATTATTTAGGAGCTATTTTTTATCATTAATTTAAACTCAGTGGCTTACATTTGAGGTCGTGTGGCTGTGGCTGCCTGCTACATGCATGCATGCTCTCCAGCCCGCCAGCCCGTACAGCCCAGAGACAGGGACCCCAGAACAGCTTTCTGCATTCAGGCTATCGCATGGGTGTGCAAACATTTTTAACCCTGCCACCTCCTTGCTATTGTAGCTAAGATATAAAGGAAGAATGCAGCGTCCTGGCTTTGTCTTGCACTTCAGTCCTATGGAGAGGCAAAGGTTAAGAATGAGGAAAATTAGGCAGACAGCCCTGTGTGGCCCAGAGAAAGACATGCTCTTCTGTGGGGGCCAGGTCCCCTTACATAAATGGGAGAAGGCTCTATGAATGAGATCATTTTGACTTCCTCTGCTCACATGCTAATTTGGGCTTTCTTCCCTTTGGCTGAAGCAGGTCAGCCATGCAGCATGGTTCAGCGCCGCATTGTGAAACGTTTCCGAGCCCCTGGTGCCCGCACTGTGACTCAGGCCTGACGAACGTGATGTGAGAGGGCTTCTCCCAGCAGCCCAGCATCCACGGAGCCCACCTTGGTTTTCCCACTGAGATGTCTGCAGACCAGAGACCAGCACGATCAGGAGGAACCATGGGTAGCGGGTTTGATTGCAGGCCACTTCTCAAGGACTTATTAAAATGAGGTTTGTGTGTGCCCTGCCCTCACTGAGAGAAAATTAAATTTTAACAGGGTGCAGCTATAGCGTTTAGGAGTGCCAGCCATCACAGACAAGTGACAGAAAAATCAGACAGAAACACTCTTTTTCCTGGTGTTTAGTTGGTGGCTTTTTTTAATCCTTGGATGACTTTGCCCTCAAATTCTTCTACAGTTTGCTCACTGAGTTATGTTCACTTCAAAGACGGGCATCCAGTTTCCTCTGCTTCCACAGCAACCATCAATTCAAGCTAAAATGAAAGGGTCAAATTCAGAGGCAAGCAGACAGTGGTGTAAATTTCTTGTTAGTGAATCAGTCCAAATTTGTGAAATTCTTTGTTATTGCACCAAAGTCATCCCTGCTTTAAGTGAAACCAAAGTCCATTAATTTCTTTGGGAATGGCATGTTTTTTACCCTCTGCTTGATTCATTGGGTCAGATTACCTCTATACCCTTGACATGACTGTGAATTTGGATTAATTATTAATTATTAATTGTTGTTAATTATTAATTACTTATGTGAACATAAATCTGTATAATTCACTGCTGAGACGGGAATGGGGCTGATGTGGGAAAAAAGAAAGCAAAAGACTAACGAGTTTACATCTATGTATGTGTGCATATATACATACAGATATGTATGTATATATTTATACATATGAAATTTTAAAAAGTATACTTAAAAACAGAATATATCACACAATAAAAATAAGAGAAACAGAAAGGCAAATATATGTCCTTTACTGTGGAATTACTTCTAACCATAAGCTTTTTTAATGAGCCTTCGTTCACGGAAACTTTGCATCAGCTGCAATTTTCTCCTCTTTTTCAAAAGACATCTTTAGAGACGCTTTATAATATTACAAAACCACTATAAGAGTCCTAAATCCTTATGAAATGGATGCATTAGTCAGGGTAGGTCACTTTTAGCAGTAATGTTGTCAAGGACAGCCTCAGCTGCTCTTTTTTTATTATTTATTTTCACGCTGTCCAGATTTGCTTGATATTGTTTTGCATTTTTAGCCCTGTTATCTCTGAAAGCCAGAATGAAGCATTATACCACAGTCATGCTATTATCTCTGAAATATATGTGAACAAAGGCATATTCAGAAGTACATGCAGTTTGGAGGAAATACTATATTCAACACTGGAAATATTTAATGGATCAGATTCTATTCAGTCCCTTTAGGCAGTACCGTCTCTTCCCCACACACGCATAAAATTAATATTAATATATTTTTAAAGGAGATTTGCAGGTATTTAGCTCTACGTGCTTGCCTGCACAAGAGCCTTATAGAAATCCTGTTATGCCTAGAATTAATCTGTGAACAAGCTGAAACAGGATGTTAGCACCTACAGCTGTAAAGACCACTGAACTATACGCCTCATACATGAGGAGTCACTCACATTTCCTGCAATAGTGATCAATATACATTTGATTGGACTGCAGTCTCTGAACTAAACACTGGAGCCTGAGCTGCTGTTATGTATCTCTGCAAGAAAAGCTAGAGCCTGGTTTGCAGTCTGACACAGTGTTTCCCGTTCGACACTCACTAAACATATGTTTTTGAAATGGTGGAGAATTGTAATAAATTCCAGGGCTGTAGATGGGAGGACGCACAGCCTGGATTCAAATTCTTGGCTCTGAACACTTTGGATTTCAGATTTGGATCATAATCTACGCAGACAGTCAGTGTCAGATTTGCTGTGGTCAGAGTCTCGTGTGAGCTGCCAATTGTATTTCCTATCAAGAGAACAGGAATTTTATGAAAGCAGCTGTTCTGGAGAGATTTTTGCTATTCTCCAGGCTGATTAGAGCTGATTTGTCTTTATCTACTTCATACCATACTCAAACTTTGGGAAATGTACTTCATTATCCTCTTTGGAGTGACTGAGAGAGTCTGTGTTATCTGTATTATCACCAGCAGACTGATAAGACTCAGCTCACCTTCCCACTTTGCTCACTGGTAGACTCGTATCTGTGAAATAGCAAAATGGTGGAGGAGATTTGTGTGGTGTTGTGCCTCGCATACCATCAGACAGAGGAACAGCCACTCAGTACCACGCCAAAGGCTGTCTCTGCAAGGGAAGGCTGTGCTCCTGCTGTGGAGCCCTGTCTCTTCTGCCAGGAGCCACGAGGACATCAAGAGCCACGCACAGGCTTTGGAGGGTGTCAGACCTCAGGTATGCAAACCAGCAGTTAAAACCCCAGCTGGTCTTTGCAAAGCTCATATTGTACACGCTGATGGATCATAGTACTGAAATCACTTCAGTCCAAGCTGATGAATGCTGAATTGCTTCAATTTCTGCTGGCTTTTAATGGTGCCCTTGGGGGCCACTACTCTGTTTGGAATGAACTTCCTAGCACACACACTGTCTACCCAGCGTGTGATGTAAATACAACATCAGTCAGACAGTTCTTAAGGAATTGTTAGCCACTGGCTGATTCTTTAGATCTAATCACCTACTCTTGAGAAACCTAATTAAATAAACTTGTTAAAAATTTCTTCCAACTCCATGTGAATAGCATCTGTATCCTTGCCCTTGTATTCATTTGTAGTACAATGGCCCCAAATATTCATTTGTAAGGAAAAGATTTGAAAAATGCTGCTGCTGCTGTTGAACCAATGTACACCCTCTTTTTGGCTAAAAGGCACTGTCTTAGTTCAACTTTCAGAACAGAAGGCTGAAGGGAGACCTGACTGCTGTCTACAGCTACTTAGTGGGAGGATATAGGGAAAGCGGAGCCAGGCCCTTCCCAAAGCTGGACAGGAGTGTGAAAAGAAACAACAAACACAAGCTGGAACATGGGAAACTTCAACTAGGTAAAATAAAAACAATTTTCACCATGAAGGCAGTGAGACACTGGAAGAAAAGCCTGGAGAGGTGTGGGATTTTCACTCTTGAATATATTTAAAACTCAGCTGGACACAGCCCTGAGCAACCCCATCTGACCAGACCTGCATCAAGCTGGGTGTTCTGTAATTCTAAGAGCAAACCAAGGAGGTGGGTTTAATAAAATACAGCTGTGGGTAGCTGTTTCTGATCTTTGTTGGGCTCCAAAGAGTGTCCTAAGACAGTCGTGCCTCATCTGTCTATACAAAATCACATGACATTTCATACTGCTAGATTAAAATGTCCAAATACCCATCATTTAGCAACTTTAATCTCTACCCTGCTGTATGCAAACACAAAAGGCACTTCCACACTTGGAATTTCTGTCAGGGGAAGTCCTGCCTTACAAGCCTCTTAACACAGCCTTTTGGGGGATCAACAAGCATATGGAAAAGGATGATTCAACCAGATCACCCAAGTGATAGTGCCTAGTTGGTTTTCCAAGAGCTTCTTGACAGAGTCTTTCATGCTGCTGTAGTTAAACTCAGCAGGCAGCTAAGTGCCCCAGCAGCTCATTCTACCCACGTAGTATGGGGGAAAGAATCAGAAAGGTAAAAGCGCAAGAACTCATGGGTTGAGATAAAGACAGTTTACTAGGTAAAGCAAAAGGCGCGCACGCAAGAAAAGCAAAACAAGGAATTCATTCGCTGCTTCCCATCAGCAGGCAGGCGTTCAGCCCCTCCCAGGAAAGCAGGGCTCAGCACGCGTAATGGTTCCTCAGGCAGACAAATGCCATCACTCTGAATGTTCCCCCTTTCCTCCTTCTTTACCCCAGCTTTTATTGCTGAGCATGACGGTACATGGTATGGAATATCCCCTTGGTGAGCCTGTGCCAGCAGTCCTGGCTGTGTCCCCTCCCAGCTCCTGGTGCACCCTCAGCCTCCTTGCTGGCAGGACAGCACCAGGAGCTGAAACATCCTTGGCTCTGTGTAAGTGCTGCACTGCAACAACTAAAAACTTCAGTGTGTTAGCACCATTATTTTCATCATAAATCCAACACACCGCATTGTGTGAGCCTCTACAAATAAAATTAACCAGCCAAAACCATGACAATGTCCACCCCTTGTTCCATACCATTTATGTCATGCTCAGGTCCCATACTTTCCAATACATATTCATTAATCACCACCCTTGAATACACAGATATAATTTTCTTAGTCTATGGACCACCCATATGAAATGTCCATAAAATGTCCATTAAAAGTCCACTGATTTCTTTTAGTCCATGACTTAGCTTCTATCTGTTACGGTGGTCGCTCAGGACAGGAGACGTGGTGTGTTGCGTGGAGTTATTGGACGCCAAAGTCAGCTCAGGTCGGGTCACTGCTGTACTTGCACTGGTTCTTGTGAGGCTCATCCTCTCTTGATTCGAGTGTTTCCTGCTACAGGAATCCTGTGATCAAGGTTTACAAAAGTTTGAAGGCATATCCATCACAATCTCCACCCCTTGTCCTTTTGGACCAGGCCGTAGGGTTTAGCATTGCAGTGAACTCATCCCCTTGCCCCTGCTCCAGCCTGGGCTTCTCCACTGGCCACTGTCCCTTAGAGGTGTACCTGCTCTGGAATGGACTCATTCATGAGCCACAGTCCCTTCAGAAGTCTACCTACTGTGTTGTGGACTTACCCATGGCCACTAATGCCTTGTGGTCTACCTGCTCTGGTAGTAATGGGCCACACTCACTTTGAGGCGTTCCTGCTCTGGCACAGCCCTTTTCACTGGTCTCAGACACCTGTTCCGTCATGGTCTTATCCACAGCCACAGACTTCTCAGGATGTTCTGGCATGCCCTTATCCATGGACCCTGCAAGGTGTACCTGCTACACAGCATGGACTTCTCCATGGCCGCAGACACTTTGGGGTGTATGTGCTCCCATGTGGACTCACCCACAGGTCACAGTTCCTCTGATGTGAATTCAGTCTGGAGCCCCAGCCTGCCTAGTACAGCAGCAATGAGAATGAAAACAAGAACAGCAGCAATGATCTGGCCATCCAACAGCCCCGGAGAATGGTCACGGCTGATACCAAAATGTTCCCAGGCACAGCAAAGCAAGATGCTAAGGAGTAGAGCAAATGGCAGAAGCAGAAGCAGCCACTGACAAGCACTGGACTCTAACATAAAGTAAGGCAAGCAAGCTCCATGGCAAGCACGGGAGCCAGCCAATTAGCAGCTAAACAGCTATAATATTTCCACACTCCAATCAAATCTGTCATCATCTCCAACCTTTCATGGCATATGTTGGGCTCCAGAAAGGACTGCTGTAGTTTAACCTAGAGGGCAGCTTAGCACCACCCCGCTGCTCACCCACTCTCCCCAGGTAGATGGGGGAGAGAATCAGGAAGGTAAAACTGAGAGAGAACTCATGGGTTGAGACAGAGACAGCTCACTTGGGAAAGCAAAAGCTGTGCACACAAGGAAAGCAAAATGAGGAATTCATTCACTGCTTGCCATCAGCAGGCAGGTGTTCAGCCACTCCCAGGAGAGCAGGGCTCAGCATGCACAGCGGTTCCTTGGGCAGGCAAACACTGTCACTCTGAACATCCCCCCTCCCTCCTTCTTTACCCCAGGTTGACCATGACACCACACAGTATGGGACATCCCTCTGGCCAGCCTGGGCCAGCTGTCCTGGCCGTGTACCCTCCTGGTGCACCCCCAGCCTCCTCGCTGGCAGAGCAGCACCAGGAGCTGAAACGTCCTTGGCTCTGTGTGAGCACTGCTCTGCAGCAAGTGACACATCCATGTGCTGTCACTGCTATTTTCATCACAAATCCAAAACACAGCATTGTGTGAGCCTCTGCGAAGAAAATCAACTCTGTCCCAGACAAAACCATGACACATGATGGCTTTTAAAGAAACTCACCAGCATAGAAGTGCACAGAAGGAAAAAACTGGCTAAAACCCAGGAAGCTAAAGGTACAAATAAAAGGGGAGTTCTCACAACGGGAAGATGGATATGTGTCTCCACAGCTTAACAATTATATGAGAAATTAAAAAGGTTCAGGGAAGGATGGGAAGAATGATTAATAGTCTCCATATAGCAAAAAAAAAAAAAAAAAAAAAAAAAAGGAGAAGGAAAAATAGAAAAAAAAGAGATTAGTCTGGAAATCTTCAGTGAGGGGAAAAAAAGATCACTTAAGGGAGAATATATTAAAGTCTATAAAATCACAGGAGGTGTAGGAGGAAGATGATTAGAACTGAAATTGGTTTTGTTACTTCCAGTACAGGAATCCAGGTCTATCAAATAAAGATAACAGGCATTGCAGTCAGAGCACACAGAAGGTCTTCATGCAATGGCCAGCACACATGGCAAAATCCTTGGCAAGGGACACTGTGAACACAAGAAGTTTCTATTGCATTCAAGAGGGGAGGGAACAAGCAGCTTAAAAATGTTTGTACATTATTACATAGAAAAAACACAAGAGGGTCGGAAAATACCCTGGATGAAAACTGCCAGAAAGCAGGAGAGCGTTGGCATGGTTGAGTATCCTCTTCATGCTCTTTCCCAGGCATTTGCTTGTGGCCACCGGTGATGACCAAGCTAGCCATATGTTTGGCCCCATGTTCCTTGACCTCCTCTCTGACCTTCCTTCACCCCGGGTACTGCAAAGAGCACCGAGCAAGCAGGTTCCCTGGCCGCAGGGCCACCCCGCATTGCTCAGCATGGATGTGTGTCTGGGGATGTTGTCCTGCCTCCAGTGCCTTCGTGTCCCGGGGTGGCCTCCTGGCTGTCCTCCTGTGCAGCATACACCTGAAGGCTGCTGCAACTCTCAGCTTTGCATTTCAGCCCTGGAGCTATACCTTGTCAGACCTGACGTGCAGGGAGAGGGGAAGTGAGGCAACTCTGTTGCCTGGACCTTTCTGCTGCGGAAGCAGCTGGAGTTTCAAGAGCATTCAGGTGCCTAGAAAGCTCTTCAAAGGAATCTCAAAATGTGCTTTGCTAGATAGTTGCCAGATGCCTAATTCCCCTTGATTTCACTGTGATAGCACTTGTGGAAATACGTATCTACCTATCTACATCTTTAGGTGCTTAAATCACTCCAGTGTGCTGACCCCATGCCCTCCAGAACTTAAAAATAACTTTGCCTAATTGGACCCCTACTTGACCCCATGTGGCTTGAGGCCCGCTCTGCCTGCATGGGATGACAGGGCAAATGAAAATGTATTAATCTGAAGTGAAAAGCACTTATTGCAGATGGAGTGGGGTCCCTTGAGGAACGTTTCTTATCCCAAAGTTATGGACAGGCAGAGCAATTTTAATATTAATACTACATTTTAAATAATAGAGAAGCTGTGAAATGTTCAATTCATGGCCTAACAAACTATGAATCACGCTTTTGTATGCCAGATTAAAGGACTGCAATCCATAACTTTTCATGGTTCTCTAGTAAAACAGCGCTATCGTATTAAGCAGAAAGCTGCTATCCATTTGCTTTTTGTCCCCAACACAACCAAAAAGAAAGAAAGGAAGAAGGAAAATGACTGGGACAGAGCTCCGTTTTTAAGCAGGATTGAGTGGACCATGCTGGAATATTTGGAGGGCAGGGTAACATACCTTCAGTGGGAATACTAAATCCTGACACAGAACAAAAGAGCTCGGAAATAGAAAACACAGAGCGGGAGACACTAAGTCCACCACATGTGCACGCGCCAAAGATGACCAGGTCACTGGGGAGACACATATGTATGTGTGCTTATTCAAGGGTTCTGCTGTGTTCTTCTCTCAGGGAGCAGTTTTGTTACCAGACCTGGCCATTCCCATGCTCAGCACATTCACAATTCATTCCTCTGCCTTTGCAATTTTTTGCTTTGTTTCATTTGTCGCAATGTCAGCTGCTGTTAGCACATTCTCTGGCTCCTGATCTGCTGGAGATGTCTTCTAGTCCAATGCACCTGCCCTTGGCAGCTCTGAGCTACAGGTTACAGCTCTGGAGGAGAGGGAGGCATGGGGGAAAGCCTTCTCCTGCCTGGCCAGCTGACTGCTCAGCGTGCAGCACCAGGTGCAAACCATGTGTCTTCAGCAACGCAGGCATTTGGTTAGCTGTCTGGATGAGCCTGCGCCAAACATTTGGATTCAGAAAGTTTGTTTTCAGCCTTTGTGGCTGCAGCCCTGCTCCTGTCCAGTGCTCCTCCCCCCACTATTTATTCAGCTAAAACACACAAAACTCTTGTCAGTGCAGCAAGGGTGGGATTAGTTCCTTTCTTCCCTCTTCCAAGAGAAGCATTGTTTTACAAGAAGAAACAACTTGTGTCCAAAAGTAAATAGGTTAGCAAAATTGCTGGTGTCAACACGAGAATCCTGCCTTCCTGTGCGAAACAGCTCATTCATTTGGGTGGTTAAGAAAGAAATTAGGTGCCTGATTTTAGATGCCCATGTCTGGAATTATTGGCCTAAAGTCTCAAACTAACCCTTCTTGTGCCCTAATTCAATTCATACCAACCTTTTTTTGCACAGCAGACCAGTGAATCCTTGAATCCTTACAATGGATGTTTGTTGTAAACAACAAAAAAAAAATCACTACTGCGACTTCAATTACAGTTAGCTAAGCTCAGCACTGTGCTGCAGGTATCTTTGCTTGATATTTCCTAACTAAACGGACACGCACATGAAAGGGAAATAAAGATCCCCACAAGCTGCGCCAACCTCATTTGAACATTAGATTATTCACTTTCCCAACTAATCAATAATTGTTATAATTAAAATTGATAGCTGCAAATAACATGACAGAGTGCTGCTGCCAGAATACTGATTGTGTATTTGGCTTGGAAAGATAGGCAGTAGCGTGGAACACTTATTTTCCAATTTGCTTTTAGCTGTGTGCAAATTGCTTTAGCTGTATCCAGCTGATTTAGACCTTGCCTGGAGGTACACTAGATTAATTGGGAGCCACACATTCATTGCTTACAGAATGGACTCTGTAATTGGTGAAATTTGTTAGTGCCAGTTATAAAATAACTATATAGTTCTGCTTTTTAGTTGTCCTTTCATTACTCTTTCAGGAAGGGGGAAAAACAATTAGAACCTTTCAGACAATCAAGATTGCTTTTAAGTCTTTATGTAAAACTGCCAGTGTGACCACAGTCAATATTTTATGCAAGCAAACATTAGTGTGAATATGGTATTGATTTTTTTTTTTTCAGAACTGAAAAGCTCTTCAGCACACACAAAGAGATTTTTTTCTCCTTGTTGTGACTGAACTTTAGATAATGAAACCATTATGTTGTTACTACCCAGAGCTTTCAAAAGTAATTTTTTTTTTTTAATTTTAACTAGCTTGTTATTAAACAGTAGAAAAATTCATTGTTATTTGTTGACACCCAAAAGCATTAAAAGAAGACTGTGGCCACAGCTTTCCTTAATCCATACTTCTCTGTTGCTTGTGTGTATGTAATTGGTACATGTAAAACCTACAGCGAAATATATAAATAACTCTACAATGGATTAATTCAGAATTATTCATTCTTGCGATTACTGATGAATCTAGGAGTCAAGAGCCATGACCTACACTTATTTCAGTTTCCCGTGTTATTCATGGCTTTACCCTTAAAAGGAACAAGCAGTAAACAAGCTACTTCTCCTTACAACAGCTGCAATCTCTGGAGATGTCCTGCATCCTGCCTGTGGTGCAGAGCACGATGCAGTTTCACACAGACAGGGCTCAGGTGAGGCCCCAAACACACCCCTTTGTTGTGAGGGGAAAAGATGTGCCTAGCCCACTGCCACCTTTAGGATTAGGTTTTGATTGCTCAGGACACACAACCAGGCTGCAAAGATGAGAGCCTTGCACAACTCTCATTTACAGTTCCTGTGGTCACACCTTTCCCTTGCACACGTCAATCGAGCCTGTTGTAGTTAAGCTACAGATGCACACTCCAAAAACACTCCATAGCTTCACAAGTACTGGCAAGCAGGCAAAGGAGAGGCAGCCTGTTAGTGGCCTCAATTAGGAAAAAAAATTACAAAGTTCACACCTTATTGAACATCTGAGAGTCCAAACAGGCAAGAAAGCCATTGAAATCTTGTCTTTACTAGCTGCAATTCTCATAGAACTACTCGTTCTTTTTCAAGTCTCTTTTTCTTGGTGATTAGTTAGCAATTTACTTTTGATGGTGTTAGAAGATAGGGGTAATTCAGCTGTTGATTCAAGTACAGCATCTGACCTTGATGCTATCTTAGGGACTAAATACACCAGCTGAGCCAGGGGCAAACGCATAGTTTAAAAATGGGGTGGGGGTATGTGAAAGGGGTGAAGAGGTCCCTCACTGCCATAAATGCCCTGATAGACCTTCTCCTGAAACCAGTGTCGTGTTTGCTTTACAGATGTCACATACAGAGATTTTCAATGCTCATCCATATACTAGTCAAAAGAGCTTTAGTACAAGTTACAGGGGTAACTGCATTGATAGATAACTCTTTGAAACCAATGACCTGGGCTGAAATTTCTTTTCCTTTGTATCTGGTACCAGATGCTGCCAAGAATCTGGATGGCCTGTGAATGCATTTTGTCTTTTTAAAGAAACAGCAGGAAAAATGTGGAAGTTGAACACCTTGAAACTTTTTTCTCCTTTTCACATGAACAAGATCTCAAAACAAAACAAAACGTTACTAAATATACATGGCACTTAATCACAATATCACAAGAAGTGTTGAGGTTGGCAGGGACCTCTGGAGGCATCTGGTCCAACTCCCCAGCTCAGGCAGGGGCACCTAGAACTGCTTGCCCAGGACTACAGCCAGCAGCTTTAGAGTACCTCCAAGGGGGGAGTCTCCACAGTCTCCCTAGGCAACCTGTACTCAGTCACCCATACACCATAGGAGTGTTTCCTCCTGTGCTTCAGTTTGTGCCCATTGCCCCGTCTTGCTACTGGGCACCACTAAAAAGAGCCTGGCTTTGTCAAATATTATGATAAATAATACGAAAGTCTAATACTAATTTTGAAGATTCAGCTGAGGCCTCCTTTAATGCTGCATGCTGAAGTCCTAATTGTCCAAAAATGTAGCAGGCAAAACAAAAGCATCTAGTAAGATCAAAACTATCATGTCTCATTATGGAAATACACTTCGTACAGAGAAAAATACTCTGGATGGATTCTCAAACGTTTATCATCCAATTAATGAGGAAAAATACAGGTCCTTTGTACTGGCGGCTAGTAATCTAATACTGCCATTTACCGGGTCCCCCAAAAATATAAGAATTAGATCTACTTAACAAGAAAACACAGAGAATAGTACCAAAGTTTTCAACTTACTGCCATGACAGGAAGTGCAAACGGACAAACACACTTCTGGTTTGACAGATAGGTCTCCTGGCTGATAATGTTCTCCTCTGTGATAAAGTTCTTTCTCTCTATAAAAGAGGAACTCCTGTCTTCATATGGCAGACATGGTTCTTGCTGTAAAGCAGCTGGAAAACAAGTGAAATCATCTTTCTCTGAGAGAGGGGAGTTGCCTGTTTGTAACATGACAGGTGTAGTGCCTTCTAAAGACAAAGCTGTAATGGCCAAGCTTGAGCTCTGAGGTTACCTCATGCTTTATCTTGTCTCATTTTCTGTACATTGTTTGGACTTAATAACCCTCACCACTCTTGAGATAAAAAATACCACATCTCTTGATGCTGCAGACCTGTACCACTGAAGAAAACAAAGGGTACTGAGACGGCAGCTCAAGAGCCAGCAAAATATGAGCCTGCAGTGGGTGCCTGAGCACTTCACAAGAGTCAGATTGGCTCTGAGAGTGCTTGATCCACATTAGTTACATAAAAAAGATCTGCCTGTCCAGTGCCAATGCTTTACTAGGAGGCATTGCAGCCTCTGGTATCAGCATTTGCTCTCTACACCCTTGGTGCTCACCTGTGCTTGCTCAGATGACTTGTGCAATGCCACTCACTGTTCCTTGTGCTGCTTGGGTGACCCTGCTGGACTTGTGACTATCCAAATCCCTGTTCCAGTATAAAGTTTAGCATGGGAGTCTGTAGGGCAGACTGAGAAGTTTTCAGATGGGTCACTTTTATGTCAGTCCTGTCCTTCCTACACATCAGGGTCAGTTTTAGTCATTCCCTCCCGTTTCTTTATATATGTTTAATGATCTACCAGCCCCATGCACGGACATGCACAATGCTCTTCTTTAACAATACTGAATTTTGGTACAACCATCACTCAGGAAAGCAAATCCACTTATAAGTGAGACATTTTTAAAAGCTCATGACCAGGTGCAGAGATAAAAGGCCAAATTTGAGCAGTTATTACTAACCTAGAGAACTATTTTATTGCCTGTGGGCTTCAAAATAAAACCATAAGAAAATTAATATCAAATAATGCACATATTATTTATATGTGACCCTTTAATGAAGGAGATAGTGAGTACATAAACATCTGAGTGGACTTGCATGTGTATATACTCAAGGAAGTAATAAAGACCTATAATGAGAAGCAATTATTGATCTGTCTCAAGGTCCCAAATCCTTATCTGAGTTGTAACAGCAGAACTCACCTGGAACTAATGAGAGGTACTCTAGCATAAAAGACAGAGATCTCTTTCCTGTGATTTTTGGTGTTTACTTATATGATAGTTTCTTCTGCACCTTGGTTCTTTAGAGCAGTAACTTGCTATAGCAAAGCTGGGCACAGACTTGACAGATATATTGGGCTTACATGGCAAAGTTTTGATAGCAGGGCAGCTGCAGGGGTGGCCTCTGGGAGCAAAGCCCAGCAGCTGCCCCATGTCAGAGCAGAGCCAGCTCCAGCTGCTCCAAAAGGGACCGGCCATGGGCCAGAGCCAAGCCAATGAGCAACATTGCTTGGGCCTCTGTGAGAGCAGATTGAAGAAAGGGGAAAAAATCTGCTGGGCAACAGTAGCTGAGAGAGAAGGGGGAGAACCAGCCTTGCAGACACCAAAGTCAGGGCAGGAGGTGCTGCAGGCAGGCAGCAGCAGTTCCCCTGCAGCCTGTGCAGGGAGAGGCCCCTGGTGGAGCAGGCTGTCCCCCTGCAGCCCATGGGTCCCACATGGAGCAGATCTCCACGCTGCAGCCCCCACATGGGTGGAGGAGCCCCCGCTGGAGCAGGTGGATGTGGCCTGGAGGAGGCTGCGGCCCATGGAGAGCCCCTGCAGGAGCAGGCCCCGGGCCAGAGCTGCAGCCCGTGGAGAGGAGCCCCCTCAGGAGCAGGGGGTCTGGGGGGAGCTGCCGCCCACCCGTGGGGGACCCGCGCTGGAGCAGTTTGGATGGACCCCGTGGGACGGAGCCGTGTGGGAGCAGTGCTTGAAGAGCTGCTGCCTGTGGGCAGCCCCCCAGGCTCAGTTTGGGAAGGACGGCATCCCTGGGAGGGACCCCAACGGAAGCAGGGGCAGAGAGGGACCGTGAAGGAGACGCAGAGACCAAGTGTCAGGGACTGACCGCAGCCCCCATTCCTTGTTTTCCTGCACTGTTTGGGGGGAGGAGGTGGAAGAAGGTGAATCAGGGGGAGTTTTTTTTAGTTTTAGTCCTCCTTGCAGTAGTCTGTTATTAGTTGGCGATAAATTACATTAATCTTCCTTATGCTGAGCCTGTTTTGCCCATGATGGTAATTTGGGAGTGATCTTCCTGTCCTTATGAACCTTTTTTCATCAAATTTCCTCCAACACCCCTTCTGAGGAGGGAGAGTGAGAGAATGATGTGTTGGTACTGCGCTCTCCATTGGCGTTAAACCACCACAGTATGTAAAATGGAAACTGGCCATCTGAATTCAATGAAATCACAAGACAGCTACAGAGGCTGAGCATTTGGCAAATTCTCTGTTAAAGGAAGCCAGATTATTTGAAAGCAGAATGATCATGAAAGGGCTCAGCAGACACTTGAGGCAAAGCCTGGTACTAAATTGTTACGTTTCAAAGCATGGCATGGGGAGACATATTGTATCATTGACATTTCAATGACCTTTTCTGTATGGAGCTCTGCTTAAAAATCAGTGGCTTGATCAGGCTCATCTCTGTGAGCACTTAAACTGATGTGGAGGTGGAGGTGGGGAAAGGTGTGAAGAAAAGGCCATTAAAAAGCCTTGCTCTGGCATGCATAAGCAATGGAATAGCAGAACCGTCAGCCCTTCCTGCAGTCCATCTAGCCCCTTGATCTGCTTCTTCCCACTGTCTCCTGTGGAACACAGAGACCCAAAGGAAGAAGGTAGAGTCAGGTTTTTGAAGCGACCAGCAGCGCTGAATAGAGACTTATCAAGGAGAAACTGGTTCTGACAAGGAAGCTACCCAATTTGAGCACACATATTAAAGGCCAGCTCCTGTTAAAGCTAACTGCAAAGCCTATCCCTTTCAGTCACCCGTGCTGGATATGGAGAGGAAAATTTTCCCCTCTCCCCTCAAGTTTTTTCTAGTGTCTTGTGGACTCAAGTTTATATAACTGAGAAAATCAGAAAAAATGCAAAGAAAAAGAGGAACTTTTTTTTTTTTTTCATGGCAGCCTGTTAACTACATAAGAAGTTCTTCAATCAGAAAACTCTGGGGCTTTTTATCCCACCTCATTTCCACTGTTCTGTAAAGTCTGACTTGAAATACGCACGCAAAATTCCTCTTTCAACTTTCTTTTGACTAATTAAGAAAATATTAACAAGGGTCTGACTGAAGCACATTTCCTGCATACCCTTCTATTAGAAACAGCCCCAAACCAAGTCCAACAGAAACTACACGTCCTTGTTCACCACTGCCAGGGTATGGCCAGCAGCAGGGGTTCCCCTGGGGCCATCCTGGTCTCATCACACCCTCCTCAGCCAGGAACTACAACCATTTACTCTGCCTGTCAAGATGCATACCTTAAAATTAGTCTCTTGTGTTTAGGGTTTAAACGAGCTTTCAGAGAATCTTTGCTTCCTGATTCTTTTTTTTTTTTTTTTTTTTTTTTTTTCCCTCCATCAGGCACTGCTGTACCATTCAGTTTCATAAAGAAATTCTGAAGTATTATGCTGAAAGCTATAAATAAGCACTGTTTTACCATCAGCAAACTCAAACAACAGAAATCATGTAACTAACATACACCATTATACCACCCCAAAATACTTCACGCTACTGAAACTACTACAAAGCTACCAAAACATTACTACAGGTACTGGCTTCGTTTTATAGCAGTTCATTTGTCTATAACAACATATGCATTGAAAGTCCCCAGAGCACTTTTCTATATTATGGTGGAGAATAACAAGTTTTCTGCTTGATAAATATTGTCAGGTAGCAAGTAACAATTACCTTTGTGAAATCCTAAGTTTGTTAATTTATCAGCCTAGACAAGAAGTTTCAGAGTTGCCACTGAGGTTGAGAGTGCTATTTAGCATGTGCTGCTTAAAATTACTAACAGACACCATGAGGATTTAAATGGTATTCTATAGGCATTAAAATTCCTTACAGAAATGGTTAAGGCAGTGAAAAAATAGTGTCTTTGAAAAGCTTTCCCATTCCTCAAAATGAAACAGATTCAGCTAGTAAACAGTGGGTATGCCAGAAAGGACTTTCCATACTCTCTGGTAAAGCAGAATGTTTACTGGGTAAGTAAAGACATCCTGAATATGAGCTGAAACACCAAAGTTATTAGACTTCTTTTGTTTTCCGCTTTCTGTAAAAAAAGAGTATCTTTTAAAGCTTGTGCTCTAAAGAAAGGGACAAAAAGCATAATGAAAACAATACAAATCAAGACCTAGGGTTTTTCCACATTAAACTGAAGTGGATAGCTTATTCTGCTACCAAAATTCAAATGTACACTTGAATTAAATCATCATGTATTTCTAAATAAAAGTAACAAGTAGGACTTGCTCAAAAAAAAAAAAAAAAAAAAAGCTATCTGACTTTCTCAGTTTAGACAATATTGACCTAATTAAAAACCTACATCAAGGAAAACTGTAGTTCATGGTAATGCTGTAGAGCATTTAATACAGAAAGCTAGGTAAAGGTTAAGACTGAAACAAATGAAGAAAACACCTCTTTCTCTAAAGTAGAGCAAAGCTGGCTCATTAAGTAATGACTATGTACCTCCAGTTCTCTCTGATTCAAGGAAGCTTTAGACTTCCTATATAGGCTTGATATCATTCTCAGTTTTCGAGGCAGTAATGGTTTTAACATAGCTTTCAAAACCATAAAGTCTTTTGTCAGTTATCTTAAGCTCCTTGTTAGTAATGGTCTGCTCTAACTACTCATGACATCTTGTACTATCATCTACCTGATGTTAGAAGCATCCATTGCTATTACTCAGAAAGAGCTATACATATGTCCATATGACCTACATTGTGGGAATTTGAAGTGAAACATGTTTTGTGTCCCAAACACTTTATACTGAAGAGAGACAGGCTACATTAACACAGCATAAAACAGAAAAGAAAAAAAAAAAAAAAGGAAAAAAAAGGTCAAAGAAGGGAACGTGATAAAATAAAAGATCAGATACTAATCAAGAGCTGAGATTGCAAATGTATGCAGAAGGATTTTAGCTACACAGATAGAACAAGTAAGTTTTGATGATATCAAATGGAAGTAAGCTAGAGGACTTATTAAGTGGCCAAATAAGGTGAAGGGGAGAGAAGGAGAGAGATGTGGAGAGAAAGAGGAGTAAGAGAGTATGGCAAGCAAGTATTAGAATGAGATTTTATTGCAGGATGAGGACGGTACATCTGTAGTTGTGATAAGAGTGCAAGACCATGATGCCAGAAGGAAATAAGCACTAGATTCCTTGCACAACTCTCCCACTCCTTCCCTGAAAACAGACAGGGTGGAGAATTGCAGAAGGGCACCATGGTGTTGTTTATGCCATTTTTTGTGCTATCAGTGATACCTGGTGTATTTTAGGATGCATTAACGGATTCTCTCATCTTATATCCTCTGAAAGCACATGCACTGCCAGCAATTGTCAGAGACTTAATGACCCGATGATTACATCCAACCAACACACCCTTCAGAAGCAAAGGAGGGGATGAGATGGCACAGAATTAGCTCTATGAGTTCTTAGGTGTTCACTAAAGTGACCAGGGAGTCTAAAAATATGAAACTGGAAAAATGTTTCAACTGGGCTCCACTTTCAATGGTTCCAGTCTAGCCCTGCTAGTCACCCAACTCAGTCAGTTAGACTCTTGTCTTATTTGAGCCTCTAGATCTGTAAGATTAATCAAACCAACCATGCCCTCTCCATTCACATCTGTTTTCCTCCCAGTGCAAGCACCACAGGCAATAACTCCCTGGCTGGGGTTTTGGGTTGGTGTGATGATGGGCTCCCACTGACAGACTTTTCTTTCCTCTAACTGCATGCCATGGACAGGTTAGAAACTCACAGAAGTCGCTGTAATACTAAAGCCCTTGTTCACCTCTACGAGACAGCTGGCAACACCCGAATGAAAGGTAGAACAGGGTCACTGACTGCAGCTGCTAGCAGAGCAGAGTGGTAAGGGTGTTAGCTGGAGGTCACAAGGAGCACAAGCCCTGCCTGTGGAAAACAACAGCACAGATAGATCTGTACCATGCTGCTTCAGCTGCCCCCTTCCAGTGACCAGCTTCTGTGGCCCTAAGTTCCCAGGTTTATAAATTGTCTTCCTCATACTGCTGCTTCAGTTTGCTCATCCTTTGGATACACAAGGATGAAATGATTACAGCAGCTGCATGTCAAACTTGGACATGCAGATGGATATCTTTTGGCTTTGGGGAGTTATTGAGCCAGCTGCACAGCCTTTAAGGAGGTCAGCATGGCAAGTGCTAAGTTAAAAGGAAAGTTATGAAGATAGAGGGAAAAGAATAACCTTAAGTGGAGGAAGACAATAAATGGCAATGTCTGTTAGCCTCTCTTACAAATTTCAAGGATATAATAAAGTTATAACATTAATTATAATTTTAACTGCTGCTTACCCCGTATCAATCAGAGTAATTCATTCCAGTTACTTACAACACTATATTAAACCACACTAAATCAAAATCACCAATAGTGTGAATTTATAAGATCTGTTTTGCTGCAGAAGCATTAATGGTCTAGACTGAAAAGAAATCAATGGTACATTTCAATACAAAAACCGTCTAAGCTTTTAATATAGAAGTAATAAGGCACTTATTTTTAAGGAGTTCTGCATTCACAATATCCCCATCCACAAAAAAACAAAAACAAAAAAAAAAAAACAAAAAAAAAACACCTCTTCCTTCCCATTTTTGATGAAGTTAATTTGTAGTATGTCACCACTGTGAAACTTCTGAACGTGTTCAGAACAAGATGATAGGAGTAAGCCACAGATGAATAATGTGTAGTAAAAATCAATAAACCTTATTACTAGTCACTATGGGAACTTATTTTATGCCTATAAAAATAAAACAATTATACCAATATGAATGGCAGATTCATCATAGTAATATAAAAAGTCCAAGTGTGCTTGTCTGCTGGGAATCTTTAATTCATCCTTCTGCATTAAGTATTCACAAGGCAGGAGAAATGGAACCGACTTCATAAACAAGCTCTAACTTCTAGTAATTCACCCTGCCAAAAAAAACAAAACAGTAAAACTTTAAAAAACAGTTTTGACTACTAATATAACTGGGATACGTAGGAAAGGATAGAAGTTAAAGCCTCAAAAACCTGACCAGTAAATCTGACTTTTTTCAAGTCATAATTAGTGTTTTCATATTACTGTGTACTGTGTTTAGTGCAATTAAACAAACCAGGTGGTATAGCCACAAAAAATATTTATTTTGTGGTAATACAAGTACCAATGGTTAAGCACAGCAATGGCCTTTTTCTTTTACTCTACATGTCCTCAGTTTTTGTGCATTTATTCATTTGGGGGGGTGCAATACAGATATAACAAAAAAAAAATCACCTGTAATTTATAGTACACAGAGCTGTGCTAAAAAAGGCAAATCTCTAATGCCTTTTGGAGTACCTCTAATATTACACCCGAGGCTTCTATGGGCCTTTTCCAAGCCTACTGGGGTCAGCAGAAAGAGGTCCAGTGCTATCACCTGGCTTGGGTCCCACATAGGCCCTGGGAGAGGAGAGCACTGCGGGCCCGACAGGGCAGGCAGAGGATCGCTGCAGGGGCACACTGGTAACTGAGCCCCAGGGAGCACTTCTGAGACAGACCAGCAGTGGAGTGGCAGCTTCAGGCTCTGCTATCTACACCTACGACACATCTTTCAAAGTGGCCCATAGACACCAAGAAAGTACAAAAACAACTTTTTTTCTTTATTCTGATTGCCAAATTATTTAAGGCAGGTATAAAAATGAAAGCATTCAATATACATTTTACATAAAATAAACTAGATTACAGCATAAAACAAGTAACCAGGCAATGGCATTAAAGTCTCTCTTCTAAAACTGGATAATTGTAAACATTAAAAAAAAGACTGCAGGACTATTCAAGTAATAGAACAATCACAGATGTCTTCTGTTATGCAGGCTATTGGTTATCTGCCATTCAAGATTATCAAAAAAGACATTTCATTATTCACAGATGCTCATTATTTTCCATTTAAAAATTTTACATTATGTACAACACAGTTTTTGTGGTACTAAGATCCCCATGCCTTCCAAAGGTATATTTTTCACAATACACAATTACAATGAAACAGTGAATACAGTAACATTTTACACTGATGCATCTTAATAGGAGCCACCAAATAGACATCTACATTGTACCAAAGTGTCATCACAGTTAGCCTCTCTGAGAGCTTGTGGGAAATATCAGAAGGGTACGCAAGGTTCAGGCACACTGATACATAACATTATTTATTTACAACTTGAAAGAAAAAAAAAAAAAAGAAAAAAAAAGAGAAAGAAACAAACAACCTTTTGCGGTTAACACTTTCTAAACATGACAAATACATTTCTCCTTTTACTATGTGGTTTGCAACTTAGCAGCAGACCCTGTGTGCGAGCCTGGTTATTGATACAAAAAAAGTAAAGAATATATATATATTTTTATATATATATGTATATATATATACGCATATATATATATAAAAACAGAAGTCTAATTACAGCAACATTTGTTACTCTGTGATAAAATCTGCAATTTACAAAAATGAAATGACTGGTTTTTGCCTGCCATTAAGGCATTTCAAATTAACACCATGGAACTGATGTCTGTAATAAAGCGCTTCCTCATGTGATCCAGTCACATGACAATGTACATCTCCAAACTCATCATTCTCTGAAAAGAGAAAGAAGAATGTTTTAGTATGCGGTGTCCTCTTTTCCTAATGTTTTCTGCACCTCGGACAAACACTGTGAAATGAAACCTGCACAGTGCTCTCAAACCCAAGCAGGAAAGACATCTAAGCCACGTCCTTTTCCCTCCCCTGCCAGGAACAACATACTCGCGAGTAACATGTGCCGAGATCCATCTCCTGGGCTCTGAAACCCTAGCATGCATCACCTCTCTCAGAAGTAGAAACCCTTCTCATTCGAGTAATTCCAGGTGAGAGCCTTACATGGCCACTTGTTTTCAGAGTCAGCTTTCAGAAAGACATCCATAACCACAGA
Source organism: Aythya fuligula (assembly GCF_009819795.1). Taxonomy (NCBI): domain Eukaryota; kingdom Metazoa; phylum Chordata; class Aves; order Anseriformes; family Anatidae; genus Aythya; species Aythya fuligula. Next base: position 64,552,080 of record NC_045593.1, on the reverse strand, counting down.
ACTTTATAGTACTACCTAATACATCAAACTCCAAGACTTAACATGGCAGTGATGAGAAAGACCCTACTGTTAAGGGCGCTTTGGGATTTTCAGTTGAAATGGGATCATTATTATACACAAGAGTCTCTTTCCTCTTGAAGGATAAGGATAACAGTTAGAGGGTTACTTCTACTGAAGTAACTTCTACCTAGTAAATGCCTGAGAGGCAAGAGTACAGTACTGGTATGTAACTTTAAAATGATGTAATCTCTAATGGATACCCAAGCAAACCTCTCTGACAGTAAAATCATCAAACCAGGCAGACTTGCAGATTAGATAAACTCTTAATTTTTCCTGGATCTAATACAATGGATCTGATTGAATACTACGTTTAAAACCCTTTAAAAATACAATAAACAAACAAACAAAAAAACACAATTTATAATTTCACAAAATTTCACTTTACCTTAATAATACCAACACTTATAGTCTATGTAAAATCTCAGAAGGCAGACTACTTGCTCCCTGTTCATGATCTATGTTACAATTAAAAGACGCAACATGACAAAATGAAGAGAAGAAAACTATGAGAATATGAGAAAACTATAAGAATATGAAAAAACTGTGAGAAACTTAAAGAGAATAAAACTATGATTATCCCGAAGTCCCAGCCAAGTCCTTCCTCCTCCTTAAAAACTACATCACACAAGGAACTTTAGACCAACAGAGGTTGTAAAATTTATTATTTGCTTTCTCCTCTCTACGTTAAAAAAAAAGTAACTTAAGATTTACTGGCTATTTACCTTCTTTGTGCAGGAAACATACCAGTTGCAGATGCCTGCGCAGCCACCTGCTGAGTGGCAACAAGGGCAGCAGAGGTCAATCCTGAGGGAAGAAGAAAGAAGGAATGTTGATGTACTTCTGGATTTAACGCATTTTTGTGAGAAATGGTAGGAAGCATCTCCAAGACAAACAGATAAACAAACAAACAAAAAACCACCATCTGAAAATGTGTGTGTGTGTGTGTGTGTGTGTGTGTGTGTGTGTGTAACACTACACGAATGGCAAATGTTTTGGGCAACAGTATTAAGGAAATCTACCCAGTATAATCAACTTGGCTTCTTATAGTATACCGAACTGTCCTTGATAGATATTTTACAAGAAAATACAGCATTCCTACTGATTGTATTCCTTTCCAAGTACTGCACTGCATGCTGCTAAATGGTTTGTATGAATTCCTGAATAGGAAGCTCAGCAGAAGTAATAGGTACCAGGAAACAACAAGAATCAAAAGTCACAGTGAATTACAGAAACAACATGCCAGCTGCTCAGAATACAATACTTTCATAATAACTTATCATTTTTACAGTTTTCCTACTGAACAAGCATAATGCATCCCATAGGCATATGGAATCACTGAATCAAACTGAGAAATTTCAAGACTTTTACACAGGAAAAATAGCTGCTGAGGCACCAAGTGAACATAATGAATTAATGTCATTTTAGCCAGCAATTGTGATAGCACGTACTTTGCTGCATGGGAGGAAACCTCCTTTTAATTTAGCTAGAATCCAGGCTTAGTGAAAAACAGTCAAAGACTGGTATAAAACCTAGGGAGAATGAATCGTGTCTTACTGTGCTGCTTTTCCCTGACTGCAACTTTGTGCACTGCATTTGCAAAAATACAAAGAGTTCTCTTTCAGACAATCAAATTATAACACGCGCAAGCCCTTGTGACTCCAATGCCTTGTACATAAAATATGCTCATTATCAAACGCTTCTGTCTTTGCTATATTTCTTCCATTCCTTACACAACTCTAAATATACAAAAACAAGGTTGTTTGGTTTGTTTTTCACTGCCTTTCAGCCAGTTAATGTCAGTCTGCAGTAGGAATGAAAACATTCATGTGAATGACAGCCTAACTGGTGCATCTTCACTAATGTTCTAAAACCCAGCTTTGCTAACAAAACTTAGTATTTCTCAGGCATGAAGTTATCTATTTGCTGTTAGCCCTCACTGTGAGTTTCAAAGCCTTCTTCCTAAAGGTAAAGCATTTCTGATCTAACAAGGGGATTCAAAATGCTTCATGTAGATATGACTTGCAATGTCAAGGTAATGACTTCACATGGTGAGCTAATGCCATCACTGGAAACCTTCTTCTGCTCACCTTGAAATGGGTCATACTGTCCAGGTATAAGTGGGTAACCCATCCCAACATGTGTGTGATGGTGTGTATGGAGATGTCGCTGGCTAAAAGGAGAATGACGGTCTCTTTCCCTTTCTGCTTCCCGTTCACGCTCAGCTGCTGATTTTTCCACGGGCTGGCAATAAAAGGTGAAAGCAAACTGATATTAGATTTTTTCTTTAAAAAGGAGGAAATCTCAACAAAAACACACTCACCAATATTATGTGGCAATGACATTCAAATGATGAAGCTTTTTTTTTCTGATGAAGAAGTTTATAGAACGGTTTATTTGCATTTGATTCTAATCTAAAGCTTGTGTCTCTGACTAATGGAAGACTTTCTCTGAGCAGAAATTTCGAAGCAACACACTGCAGCATGAAGGCTTCCACCTTGCTGACCTCTAGTTTTGGGCACCCTTATGCTTGGCTGACTTGCCAATGCCTGAACAACCTATTTAAGCTGCTGAGAGCTGATGTAAATGAATCCTCAGCCCTCTTTAAAGCACTCAGGGGATCAAGCCTGCCTGAATAGCTAGAAAGCCCTTTCAAAAATAGAATCAGTCAGTGACTTGCTCACAGTTAAAACCAGCACCAATTTTTCTGGAAGTGACATAGCAGTGTTTGTTCTAACATGGAAATCTTCAGAAATTGGAGCTTGTAATGAGCTATTTGGAAATACGGCTTCACCAGCTTCATGGTAAATACAGCAAATTGATATTATGAGATCCCACAGCCCGTCTTCTCATTTCATTATCTGTTTCCAAACAGGAAATAATTATTAACTGCAATAAACCGTGCACCAGGAGGTACCTCTGGATCTTGGTTTCTATACGAGTCCATTCATTTAAGTCAGAAAGACCCTGAGCACAGAACCCTGTTATATGTGTCACTTCCAATTTGCCACAGAAGCACTGTGACTTTAAATTGGTTTTATTTTAAGCAATACTCTAAAGAAGCATCATGCATTCGAAGCCTGATGTCTGACTGTGTGCTTCTTAAAATTGTGCTCTTTACCCCTCCCCAAAAGTACTGCTCCTTGGTAACAACAGAAGAAGCCTTACAACAGGGGACTTGCTGCGATACTGGTTGGCATGCTGCTGGAGCAAATCCAGTGCTTTGGACTCAGTGGTTGATTTTGCGTTGATGCTCGGGCTGGTATTGACTTTCTCCGCCTCTTCTCTCCCTGACATCTTCCCGTAAACTGGGTAATGAAATCCTGGAGAGAGATAGGCCCCTGTAGGTAAACAATAAATACCACATCAAGTTACTGTTTTCGTATTTTGGATATAGAGAGGTAGGAGGAAGGGATACCAGGACAGGGGGTAACATCAAAAATGGATCATGTGACTATCAAATGGTATCTTTGCTTCTTTTTTTTTTTTTTTTTTTAACCTACTTTACACTGATGAATGGAGGCTATAAAGAGGGTTGAGCTGATAGCCATTTCAGACATTTATGGGTCCTCTTTAAGTGAAAGGAATAGTAACTATAATGGTTCTGACAGTAAGTGCTTAGAATATTTTTATAGGCAATAAACTATCTGTCAGTCTAACAGCAATAGCAGACTGTCAAGGGTTGGGGAAACTCTGGCTGGAAATGGTGACAGTTCATAAAAGGAACATCTTGTATTAAATCAGTTTCATCTACAGAACTTTACCTAGTGGAAGCAGAAGCAATACAAATGTCACCCACAAAGCTTCTAATTTACTCAAGCTACTAATAGAAATAGTAAAATGCAAGCTTTACTGCACTTTGAGCGTGTAAATCTTAACTAGTGTACAAGACAAATTTCAGAATACATACCAGGATAGCTGTGCATTAGGACAGGAGAGACTGCACGATAGGCTGGATGGTTGGGATCGTACATCTGTGGATAAGGATAAGCATGCAAGTACTGGATATATGACTGATGCTGACTCATTGGTGAGGAAACTGCTACTCTAGCACCCCGAGAGTCCTTCCAATTTACAGGAGTCTTTCGATCATCGTTTTTTATCTTGCTCTCATCCACTGATTGAGAATCAGAACGCTTGACCTCTTTAGGCTCCTCTTTAATGCTTGCTAACGAGACAGGAAGGTTAGGCAGGGAACTTTCCTTGTTAGGTGTTTTTCTAGGGCTGTCTTCTTTTAACTTTTTCTCACGATCAAGTTCTTCTGATTTTTGCTGATCAAGGTATTTGGGCTGATAGACATAATGATGCCATGTTCGTGAATCTGGATCCTAATATGGAGGAGAAAACATTTTTTTTTTCTGAACTTATATACTGAAATAAAATTATTATTGATATTCCCATATTTCAGTTAATGTACTTTTAATAGCTGTTTTAATAACATAACTGTATTACATAGAGGAGAGGTTTGCTTGCTACAGGGTGCCTTGAGCTCAAAGTCAAACCAACATTCCCATGAAAGAGCAAAAGGCTATTATCAAAATTTAATTCAATTTCTTCATCTTCTATCCTTCTTCATGCCTTTAACTAGTTTAATCATGAAATACATATGCATTGTATCGAAGTTCTGAGAACACACTGTTCATAAAACATTTTAATCAAAGCCCAGAGATATTTTCCCACTAGAGAGCAAAAAATATCTGTGAACCACAAAATTAAAGCTGCCTAATGATATGCCAGAACTCTTAGATTACCTGGAACAATGAACTTGAAAAATGTATCTAGCTGGAAGGATACTTGTGCTGTCCCTGATATTACAAACATTCACGAATCAGTGGAAGTCAGACATTTAGGCAGACTTCCTCATCTGACAGTCTTACTTTATGTTTGTAAAACTACACGTTAAGTATTTACAGGATCAAGACCACAAGGTTTAGGGAACACATACAGGATATCACAAATACATTTTTGCTTAATACATTACACAGAGCAGTTTATAAACATGTTACAGAATTAAACAGATGAGTTCTTTACCAGACTACATCAAATTGGTATTGAACAATAACAGGAAGACTTTGTTGTGTGTTTGTTTGTTTTTTTAATGCAAGATATGCAAGAGCTAATTGCAAACACTGTCTCCAACAGATACACACTCATGGCACATGCAACGGAAACATAAGAACTTGACGCGTGGACTGTCTGGTTCAAAAAACCATTTGAATCAGCAGAAATCTTCTCCTACCCAGGCCTGTACCATCCCACTTCCTTTAGAGCTCCCTAACTCCCATTCACCTGACCCCACTGCATCTTCAAAGGCAAACTGTTAGGGTGAAGTCTGGGATGTACTGTACACCAGAACATGAAAGCATTAAGCATCGAGGCTCCAGTTCAGAGCACAGAGGCAGTAACGTTGCCTGGAATGAAGGAAATCTGACATCTAGGAAGGTCAGCATGAGCCACTGGATGAAATTCTGGTTCCACTGAAGTCAATGGCAAAACTATCACTGACTTCAATGGAGAGATGATTTCATCCATTGTGTAGGTCTGTAGGGGCTGGAGGTTGGTTGAGGACAGAAGGGGAACTTAACTGTTTCAAAAAGGTCACCTTGGGTTAAGATAAAGAGCTGAGCTTCAAGCCAACTCTTCAAAGAACCAGCTCACCCATCTTTTGTAAATGCCAACTGTCATTTAACAAAAAAAAAAAAGAAACACTTCAAACCATGTTTTGAATCTACTTTAAGTCTTCTCACAATGAAAGCTGCTTATGTTGCTTGAAATTTCTCATTTCTGAACTAAGCAAATTGCTTACAATTTACATCTAAAAGAGAAATCTAATTCTATTTTATTCATGCATGTAATTTAAAATAGTCTATTCAGGTCTTAAGCCTGGGTTCTGTCACCACCTTGCTAGATTTTTTTTTTCTTTTCAAACAGCTCAACTGAAATGTCTGTTGGTCTATTCACAGACTACATTACTAACCAGCAAGAAAAAAAGGATGGCAAAGCTTGTTTGACTGCAAAGGTAGAAGAACATAGCAGAATCAGATACAAAATCTCCCATGATTTAAGGATAAACCAAGACACTCTTGTTCCATTTCCTGTGATCTCACCTGTTTAAATCTCGTGGTTGGATCCACTCCTGTTTGCTTCATGGAGTCCATAACAGATTTCATCTCCACAGCCTCCTTTATGAGCTGATGGTTTTCCATTTGCTTGGCTTTGAAACTGTCAGACTGAAGCTGCTGCTGGTGATTGGAAAGGATCTGTGATTTGCTCGTCTCCTCAGCTTTGTTAGGGACTGAAGACCCTATTTTAGTGTTATTTTTGCTTGACTCTGGAGTTGAAGGGGCCTTTGAAATAGTAGCAGATGGGATATTTTTCTGCTTGTTATCGTCCTTTCCAATTTCCTTCAAGGGGGGTTCATTCTTCCTTTCACAGTCCCTCCCAGTTTGTGCCATTTTCTGTTCTGCTAGTCGCTGGTCCTCATAGTATTTTTCATACTGCTGTCTGTAAGCAGGATTAGAGGCCATTAAGGACTTTTGGTCCATATAGAGCCCATAGGCATACTGTCCATAATAAAGTGACTGAGCAAGTGCAGGGTGTCTTTGTGTTATTACTGACTGATGTTGTGGCTGCAAATTAGAGGAACTGCTTTCACTTTTCTTGGGATCTGACAGTTCTGCCTTCTCTTTCTTTTCAGCCTCTTCCTCAGCCTCCTTTTTGATCTTCAGTCCCTGTGGGGTGCTGCTGTTCCCAGCTGCTGGGGTGCTGACCTGTCCAGAGTGCATGTAACTTGGAGAATAATAAGGATCGTAGCCATGGTAATAGGGAGAATGGGACTCTTTCGCTTGAGCCGATTGTGCTGTGGTTGAAGAATGTCCTTTTACAACACTGTCCTTATTAGAAATAATATCCGAAGGAGAGCTGGCCTTTGACCTCATGCCCTCTGACCGGCTGTCGGAGCCACCGTCATCAGCCGCATCAGAGATATCCGAGTAAGCAGGGCTGTTGGTTTTAGCGGCAGCGCTATCTGCACCATTTTGTGTCAACACATGCAGTGGCGCCATCGAAGATTGTCCATTCACCAAAGTGCTGCATTCCATCCTGGAGGCACTCCCTATAGAAGGGCTGGGAGCATTGTCTGTGAACGTGTAAACCTTATCAGCTTCAGCCTTAATACTCGCCATCCTGCTCTCTTGAGACTCGGAAAGTCCATTAGCTAACACTTCATTCTTGTTGAGATGGTCCTTTAAAAAATGTCCAGATAAATCTTTCCCAGTCCCTTTTGAATCCTCTAGCTTTCCCAGCTTAGAATCCATCTTAGGGCTTCCAGTCTCTTTGCTTTCTTTGTCCTTTAGCTTTCGCTTCTCCTTTTTCTTTTTGTCTTTGAGTGATGTGAGAGCTGGGTTTACAGTGCTTGGCTCTCCCATAATTGTGGGCTTTGGTTGAATAGGTTTTAGCGGAGGGCTCTTTGGTGTAGCCTGAACAACAGTAGTTGTTAGAGAGGGCAGTCCCGGTATTGTCCCTGTAGTGCTGGTTGTAAAGGCTGTAGTAGGTATAGCTATTAACTGGGGAGGAGTCGGTGCTGGCGCTGGGGCAATGGGCCTGGCTGTTTTCAGTTTGGAAAGGTTTTTATCCACTTTGCAATTATTAGCTTTCTTGCCTTTATCACCCATACTCTTCTTATCTATTAGCCCTTCAGCCTCCAGTTTTGGCATTTCAGTTTGCAAATTGCCATCTGCTACAGAGCAATTATCCAGTGTGGCTGCCATATTAGAAATTACTGGAAGGCTGTTCAATTCACTGTTCAGACCTTTCTTTTTGCCAGAATTCTTGCCAGTTTTGGAACCGATAACTGAACTGGGGCCATTGCTGGTCAGTTCCCTTTTTCCCTTGGGGGTCCCTGGGGTAGTGATAGAGGAAGGAGATGTCGGTGCTTTTAGCGGATCAAAGCCTGGCAAATTTGTGCTTGGCTCACTGCATTCAAGTGCCACATTACTCAAAGCTTCTTCACAGTCTGAAATTTTGTCTTCACTGTCAGGCTCAAACTCCAGTTTGTTTTCTGGGTCTAAATGTGCATGAGCCTGGTGGTATCGTAGTCCATTAATGTGCTTGTACTTTTTGTTGCAGTTGGGGTGAGGACAGTCAATCAGCACTGGAGAAGAGCAGCCTTGGTCCAAAAAAGTAGTCTCTGGTTTCCCCTGTGGGGTGGTGGGAGTGCTTCTAGAGTTAGTACGAACACGTTTTCCACACTTATTGTCCTCCGAACTGGAGTTCAAGTCTAGCTCCATTGGAGGCTTACTTTTTCTCTTGTTTGTGGATGAGGGGCTGGCTTTGACTTCATCCACAGCGCAGTTTGGGGGTGTCCTGCGCCCACTTGAGTTAAGGCTGCCCCTCCTTCCCTTCCCATTAGCACCACCTCGATTCTTATTCTGAAGTCCTCTAGACTCGGTAAAACTCGTATCATTTCCAGGTACAGCTGCAGCTGCAGCAGACCTTGCCCTCTTTCCCCTGCCCCGTCCTCCTCGCATTTCCAGGTCACTTGTTGGAGATTCACAGAACCTATATATAAACAAGAGCAGATGTCATCAGCAGGAGCTGTGAACTGAACAGATACCAAAACAACACCATTTCCCATAACAAAACCTTTATTTGCATTAAAGGAAGGATGTCCTTTCAAATGAGAATGTAACAGTCTCAGAGGGAATGTGATAAAAAAAAAGACAAAAATGGTAAAAACAAGACCAATTAATTAGTTGAAGAGAAAGCTTTTCGAAATCTGCAGAAATGTATTTTTAAATTGATCCCCTCTTTGTCTGAATCCCATGTATTTCCCCTCACGCTCAAAAACACAAAACAAAAGGAAATAAAAATGCCCACCCGCATGTCCCCACTTTTCAGCGTGGAAAAGAGAATTACCCATTTCATGGCTGTATGTTTTCAATTATATCCATTTGTTTTTTATTAATGTCCACATAGTCTCTGGGCAGAGACCGAGGGTGAAAACACAGCAGAGAAAAAACAGACTCAGAATGATTGCCTACCTGGGAGGGGCCCAGTCATGCTTCGTGCAGTCCAGCAGTGTTCCCACATAAGTCTTGTTCCTCCATGTAACGTTTACCACCAGGACACCTGCCAGTGGGAGAAAAACAAAGTATTATCACAGTCAGAACAATAACTGAGAGGGGGTTTTTCGTTTTGTTCTTCTTTTTTTTTTTCCACGTTTTTTCTTTCCCACAAAGCAAGAGCTTTATTCTCATTTGCTTTCAAACACTGTGGTCTATACTCTTCCTCTTTTCTGGTTTCAGTGACCTCAAGTTAAAACCCACAGGAAAGAAAGCAAACGATAAAGAACAAGAATGTGTGTGTAAATGTGTGTGCATACGTGTGTGTGTGTGCGCGCCTATCTGTGTGTTCAATCAAGATACAGCTGACAGAAGGAAATGGTTTTTGCCATGTCCTGTTGTAAAACGGCAACACTCACCTCTTAATTTTGCTATTATTGCACATAATTGCTTTCGTTTGGCAGCCAGCCAGCATAAACTGAGCACCAGTTACAGTGTTTAAATCAGTAGGTGACTGAGAAGAATCTGGTCTGCTTTGAACAATATGATAATGACGCTTCTATTTATTTGAAATTGCATATATCCAAACACACAAACACACATACAGATGCATTATAAGTTTTGTTCATCAGACAGAGGTGTTTATTATTTGCCTTCCCTTTATTCTGTGCAAAGCATGGGACTAGACATGAAATCTCAATCATGTAGTATGGCTAAGAGAAACCACTACACAGATACGTAGAAAGAGGACTCCTTTTAAAAAATGTACTGTCACTTAATTGCTTCTCCACTTATGGCTTCTTTTAAACGCAAATACACCTACCCACCTAAAACTGACTTTGAATTTTGGTGGAGATGGATGTCATTTAAACATTTTCAGGCTCCCCTCAAACCCTTGCTCGCACAGATAATTTATGGCCCTGTGTACAGAGCAGCCAACACAACGACCGCCTTACTCCACTGGCCACCACCACTGACAAGCACCAGGTAACAGCTATCTATTCTTATCAGAAGGTAACACTGAAATGGAGCAGCAGGCACTATTTTACCCAGCCGACTGGCACGGTGCAGCCTTTTGGACCTGTAAGAGACACCGAGGCTGACTTGCAGCACCGTGACTCATTTTCCCTTTGTGCTGCCCATATTCTGGCTCTAGCTTTTCCATTGCAGATATAAGAATGGCCCCGTGCCAGGTGTCCTGAGCCTGCCTGCTTGGTCTTACCGGTGTGATTCCTAATTCTGCACAGTTAGGAACCACACCGGTAGGGAGGCTGCCAGCAGTGCCCGGTCCCAATGCAGAGCGCTGCAGCCTGGCCTCATTCCCTGGCCTGGTGCTGTGCCAGCAGACCCAGGCACGTGCCATGAGGGAAGGCCTGCACATGGAGCACTACTTTGGGGCAACACATCTCCCAAAAGGGCACCCTCAGCGCCCCATCTGGTAGTACCCCCATGCCCCACTCCCTCAGCACGCTTTCCTTTTTCCCCAGCTAGCTCCCCTGCCTCCTGTTGTTAAAATGCAATGGGCACTTCAAACAAAATAAAGGTATACCTCTAACGAGTATCCACCTCCCTCAGTATCTGAATTCTTGCTTCTCTCTGTATGCGTGCTGTATTTGTAAATGAATTTATGAAAGAGCTGTTACCCATTAGAAAACACATAGTTTATTACCTGTTATTAGAACAGAGGGCAAAAAAATAAGACGTGGAGCAGGCGTAACAATAAAACCCTGAAATCAATAAGCATCTCAGTAATTCTTAGAAGACATTCAAATGACCTTCAAGTGTAAGAAAGTCAATATTTCAAAGCAAACATAAGTAAGTTCCTCCCTTACAGTCAGTTGCATTTAGCATCTCATTAATTTTGTTAGTCTTAGTGAAGGTCCCAGTATGTAAATAGGAGGGAAGATTGATCCCCACGCCGTGTTAGAGTAACCATGGTACAGAATACATTTCCCTTCCCTAATGAACAGCACATTACTCAACCACAGGTAAGATTCTACAGAACAGGCAGTGAAAGTAGCTCATTTAATCTTCTAAAATTATCACAGAAATGGGTCAAAAGAATAGAAGTAACGTGGGAGGTAGAACTGACCCCTAAGGCAATGTGCAACTGGCAGGCTTATTAGACTAAAGCACTGGGAAATGAAAACGGATATGAGGCAGGTAAGTAGTCTACTCTGTATGCTAGAGGCATGACCAAAGAGAAGGTATTATTCTTGCTGCACCAGTCAGGGTGTACTGTTACAGGTTTCTTTGATCCAAAATTCTTGTCCTAGCACAGAACTCCAGCACAAAACAAGAGCCTCTGCTGGCACTTCCTTCCAGGTCTCAGAGGCAGCAGACAAATTGTACCACAGCAGTCTTTTGTTCACCTCCAAATAATGCATCTGAGCATACAGAGCAGGAATTCATAGGCACGCTGGCCATTCTCTCATCTGAGCATGTGTGAGCTCTGCACGTACTGCTCTATCTCATGAGGTAAGCAGTGTATCACATGCAGGATCAAACCTCTCTGGGGCTGCACCAAGTCATACATGTAAGTAGCCCCTGTAGTGAGAAACTCCCCAGTACATTACACTGTACATTAGACTGAAACAATCTTTTAACACTCATTTCCTTAGCATTGTCTGAACAAGACTGAAAATGTGAGGGCAGTCTGAAAATCCCACAGGTTTCATAATACCTGAATACAGCAATGTATTTTCACTTGAGGGGAAAAAAAAAAAAAAAAAAAGAAAAAAAAGCCCTGAAGGCTTTAACTACTTAAAATAAACACTACTGAAGAATGGAAGAAGAAAATACACGTTTGTAATGCAGTGTTAACTAAGGGTATTTGGGCTAAGACTCTAATTAAGGAAACCTGGTCAAAAGGTCTAGTCCAGTTTTTGTGAGGTAGAGTCAAACAATTGTGAATATACATACATAATATACAAATGTTTCTTCTAACAAGTAATGTCATCAACTCAGCTTGAACAATTACCAGAGCACAATTAACAAGATTTGGATTTAATAGAGAGAAACTTATCCCAAAACAGGAATGTAAATTTCTTGATTTAATTCATTTATCATTCCATGCACAAACTACTCAACTATTCACTTGCAGTATTCCTGAAATTAGCTGTATTCTCCACAGTCCTCAGTGTGAAATATGCTAAATTAAAGTAGCCAAGAATAAGAAATCATCTTCTGAAAATTTCAAAAGTTACTACCAATGCTACTCTTTATCATCAAGGAGTGGGCACAGTAACTGGTTGACTGATAATGCTCAGGGATTGCCAAATGCAATCTAATACAGGGAAATGGGGTCATGTTACTTAGAAGCTTTACAATTCAATTCCCCTACCAGTCAGTACCTTTTCTGCCAAAATCCATTATTAGCCAAGATAGGATCATACACAATCCTTAATGTAAGGTGACAGTCACACAGAATGTTACCTAGTGCCCACTGCTGTCAATGGATGTCCCTCCCTTAAATCAAGGGGAATCTCTGTAGCCTGTTAGCAATAAAAAGGCTTTATGTATTTTATTTTTTTTCCATGTTGGATGTATCATTATGAGTTTTTTTTCTTCACTCATCATATTCATAATCATAACTCAGGTAGCTGGACTCCAGGCAAAAAGTAAGCCAATTCTAGCTGGGAAAAACTAACACGTGCCTAGAGGACCAAGAAACAATTTTACATAAGCATGTGACAATTTCTACTCAGATTTTATTAAGGAATGAAAGGTCACATGTCACAAAAGTGATTAAAATTACTTTCAGAAAGGAAGAAGCACTTTTGAAGCATTTTGTGAATGTGATACATCTTTCCTTTCCCTACATTTCCTTATTTTCAATGACTGAACAGCAAAAAGCAGCACTAAAATGTCATTGGCTATTTACTATTAATTATATCATAAAAATTTGGAAACAAAGAAACCAATATTATTACTCTGCTGTTTAAATGTAAAAGAACATGGCTATTTTTTTTTGATCTAACAAATGCAGGTGCACCGTCTTAACATAGAAAAATAGTTAGTACAAGAGATATTTAGCACCAAGCCAGGATGGTGTGCATGTTAACTACCTTGATATGGCATTTCTAGCAGCTGTGCTAAGCTTGTAAAGATCTACCCAAATCTCTTAAGATACATGTACACTGTAGTAGATGTTCTTTCACCTAAAGAAAAAAGGTTTTGTAACTTCATTTTCTGCAATTAACATAAACCAAGAATTTTTATGCTTCGTAGTCAAAGTTCTAAAAATGAGATTACATGGCTAGGAATCAAATTACCCTGTTATTATCTTAAATGCAGGGCACAATTTTTTGAAAATAATGGCTTTAGAAAACAAACACATTCAAAGTCCAGTGTAAGTAGACATTAATTAATCAGACTGGAAAGCCTGATTTAACGTTTACAGCATAGGCTACTTTTGTTTTCAGACCACAGCAACTGCTAAAAAATTCTGTTTTAGTTCAAGCTGGTTATTTTCCTAGACAACTCAAAGATCAGTTATCTGAAAGGGTGAATGGGTATGTCTTCACTTTTTTAAAAGGAGCTGTTCCCTCTATTCTTAGTAGAGAATCTGACCCAAAATTATCTTCTAAATTCTGGTGAAAACTGCACAAGGTCTTTACTGAACACTTCTGTAACTGATTTACTGAAGATTATCCAGAAGATCTTCCAAAACTAGGAATCATTTGTTTGTTGGTGTTTGTTTTTTTTTTTTCTTTACTTTTTTTTTTCAGTTACCAAAAACTACTGCTTAAACCTAAAGGAAAACTTGCCCTAAATTCCCAATCAGTTAACAGTTCTGCCTACTGCCTATACTATGCTATTTATTTATTTTAGATGATTTTGCTGATGGCAAAGGAAGACCTGCCAAAGTATACAGTGCTTTGCAGTCATCATAAGACTATTTTTTTAAAGTGTAGTATGACATTCCTGCAGCAATATTCCTGTTATATACTATGTCTTCAAAGTTGAGATGCAGCTCTCAATATTGACAAGGCATTACATCATCATTTGACATAACATTATAACAAAATCAGTTCCTTCTATCTTTATTATCAGTGAATCCACAAATTTGCTTGCAAACCAAATTCCATTTGACTTTTGTCCCAGCTTTAATAAGTACAAATAATACAGACATGCATAGGGTAGCCAAACCACAATATATATCCATCAACAGTGAGCACACCACCACCAAGGATTAAACACATTCTATTCTGCATCTGGCACAACGAACTTTTTAATCCCACAAATATCTGTTTGACATCACTGTTCTAACACCAACTGAAGTATTTCAAGTGCAAAAAGCAGGCGGATGAAAATCTACAACCTTAGGATTATCTCAAGCTTTTTTATTACTATTTGTTTAGTAAGAGCAGCATAACTCATTTGCCTCACAATATCCACCACATCGTCATAAATTCCTGATCCACATATACACCTGCAATTCATTCAGGCATGAAAAACACAGAACAATGTTTATATTAGACTTGCAATGCAAATGGCTTATATTTTCCTGATTGCTTCCATCAAGAAAGTAATCTAAAATTAACAGTAAACACTATGTATAAAGTCAAGTCTTCTACGTTGAATGCTGATCTTGTAGACATACAGTTTATTTACTACTTTAATCACACTGTCTAGCATGGCACAAGAACTTAACTGCATCTACAGCAGGTGCACATGTAACAGGCATCAACATCAGGAAGTCTGAGAATGTAATGACTGTCAGGTGGCCTAGAAATGCAAGACTTTTTTTTTTTTTTTTTTTTTTTTTAAATTGCTCTACTGCTGGATGTTTGAAAAGTCACTTTAACCACATCCTGTAATCAAACCATCTGGAGCACAGATCTGCAATTAGTCATCCTGGACATTGGACTTTATCTGAACAAATACTGTGTAGCAATGAAGCTGAGAAGATTGGATAGCATTAAGGAAAAGATGCATAATGAATTACTGTTGGTGCAGTCATAAACCTCTGAGACACTTAGCTGTGGTGTTAATTTAGTACTTTATGAAAGCATAGTAAGCTTAAAGGTTAAAAGGGCTGAAAGGCTAAAAACTGCTATTTTAGATCGTGTTGCCCTGCTGGTGGCTAAAGTAGGCTGGTGTTATTCTGGCCACATAAATTACAGCAGACTCTTCAACAGCATAACAAACTCAGCTCACATCCATGTGACTTCCAGTAAGTTCTGAGTAATGTCAACCTAAATTTGACACACACTTTATTCAACAGCATGCCTTTTCCTTCCCTCTTTAGTATGAAGTCATCAGTACAATGTATTTAAAGTTGCAACCACCACCTTAGATTTAAAAACTGTGTTATACCTTTAATGAGATACAGGCAAAAAATATATTCCCTGGACTTGCATGACTGTCATTTGTATTCAGAAAATAAGCATCAATTACAGGGTGAGTACCTCTTGAAGCCATGGAGTCAGGCCAGCAAGGAGACAACCTTTGCATGCTACCTAATAAAATGTTATTAATAAGAAGGTTTATCCCAGACCGTATAGAAGAATAAGCATTGAAATAACCGAGTAAGGGCCTGTTCCCTCACAAGCCCAAGTGCTTAATACGCAGAAGAACACACAGCCACTTCCATCACTGTCACATCCCCTGCAGCCTTTGTTCTGAAGTCTGATGAGCTGTATTGATTTGGGAAAATCATTTTGCTTCTTGGAAAACTAGACTCTAGCTTATTCACTGCCATCAATTTCTTTCTCGTGAAGACAGTTGGTCAATATTCAGTTGACTGGTCAGCTACAAGAAGCTCTGCTTTCTTTCCTTTTTAGTGCCTCCCTAGTAACGTTATTGTTTTTCAGCTTTATGATAAAAGAAAATAGCACGTTAGAAGACTTCTTGCTAGGGGTGACCTGAAATGGTAACGCCTCCAGACAAAGCAATGACCAAAATGCTAAAGATAGGTTGTCTCTCTAAGACTGGCAACATCTAATCAATAAGATTCATTATCAGTAATAACAATAATTATGGCATTCCATTTTTTTCAGTGTATGTTTCTTCTAAAGACATCCTGCTTAACAAATAGCCAACAAGCAATACCTAAATACAAATGGACAGCTGAAAGAAAACCAAATGGTCCTAATGAAATACAAGGCTATACTCATTAACAGAGCAACAGAAGATGCAATGAAAACTGTGTAATACCCTCACAGAAAGTACATCAGATTGGGTCTCACATGGCTTGTAGGTTTATCCACAACTGAATAGTTCTACTAAAATACAAGCTACCTCGAGTGGTGACTTTGAAAACTATGAAGCCACAGAAACCAACATAATTTTCTCCTGTCAAATTTATATGAAAGTGATTAGATTTTGGCAGGACTAGAAAAACTTGTGGATAAATTGCTGTTACACCTCTTGAATGTCAGACCACATATGTGTTTACAGGAAAAAGTGCAATTAATGTTATTATAAACTAACCATGGGTTTCTGACCTCCAGAGTACAACTAAGGATTTGTTTTTATACAAACCTTACCTTTTCTTTGGCCAATGTAACTGAACCACCTCACTGTTCCAGTGACGCTTGAGAATAAAACTGCAGTCTTACACTATTTCAGTTGATACTAAAAATCTAAGTTGAAAATCCTTTAACATCTGTGTGTTCTGAGGAAAACCAAATCTGTTTCAGAAATAAAGTATTTTGTTTCTAGCAGATTCTTCTTCTCTTTTACTTCAGTAATCATAACTGTGATTCACATACCCTGACACTAAAAGATGTCACACAGTCAATTTTAGAAGAAAGAAATGCTATTCTGTAATCCTGTGAATTTCCCGCTCCCTTCTCAAGGACTGTTATTTCAGCTCCTACGTTGTGGTACTGTGGAACACACAGACATTCTCCTGCCTTCTCGTAGAGTGAAAAAAGGAAAAAAAAACACATGCAATCCACTGCTTCTACTTGTAATGCTAGGACCATATGTCACTTGAGATAAGCAACAGAACACAGGGCTTTTCAACTCATCTGTCACACTTGCTTCCTGCAGTTTATATTAATTACAGGATCTCTTCAGCTAGTTATTCCTCTCCCAAAACTCTTTCACCCTTAAAAGCAAGTAAATAGCAAAGCAAAACCAGAGTGAAGTGTAGGGCAAATCGTTATTGTTTAAATATGAGAAGTAAGACCAAAAAGAGAAAAACATTTCTTCTCACCCTGACAAACATTCAGGAGTTCCTTTAATAATTATCTGCCTTCTTCCTATTCTTCATCTCTGACTCTAGACCACAGAAATACTGTTTTCATCAGCAGACAGACTGTTGAGAAGCAGCTGCAGAAATAGGGAAGCTGGTATATATTTATGTGTGCATGCATCAATGCATGTGTGTGCATCTATTTCAACACACACACAAAGGAAGCCTTAAAGAGCTTACGCTTTTTCTTTCTTTCTTTCTTTCCTTCTTTCTTTCCTTCTTTCTTTCCTTCTTTCTTTCCTTCTTTCTTCCTTTCTTTCTTCCTTCCCTTTTTTTTTTTTTTCCCTTCCTAACAGGAGTACTAGGACATCTCAATAGAAGTTTGTGTCCCAGCTCTGAACTCTGCTTCTGCAGGAACCATTCACTTGGCAAGTAAAAACCAAACAAATTACAGATGACAAAAGGCACCTATAAAGTGCCAAGTGTCTCTGGTGATTAGTCCTCCAGTGCTGTACATCACGATAAAGACCTGCCAGGTGCAAACAGTGCTACAATTATTTATCAAACAGTAGAGCAGCTAATGAAACATTAAGGAATGGGAAAGGGAAGAGAGAGAATTTGTGGGAAAGAAACAGCATGGATAAAGAAACAATTCCAAGCCCAAACCATGAAAATGCTTCCAAATCTGTAGGCTGCAGATACCAGAATTGCAGTAGAGCCAGGCAGACAATTCTGCTCAACCTCAAAGAGCTGCTGCTGATCCATATACCTCATTGGGATTGAGAAGCAGAGCCTCTTATAAATTATGATGCTTTATTTAAAGTCAAAGCATTTATTTGCTTTTGTGCCAGCTTTGGATCCTTTTCATCTCCGGCTACCAGGCCCAAGAGAGAACACATTCCTGTAGCTCTGCTGGCAGCCAGCTGTGGCCTCAGTAAATCATAAAGCCTCCTAACAAGCCACTCTTTACAAAGGCCAACTGCAGTTACTAGACATGATAACTTCTCTATTATTCCACTCACTGGAATTTAAAATAGTAATTTTAAGCTGCTGGCTGAAAACACTGAAATCTACTGACCTGCATTCTACCTGCGCACATATGCTCGTCTGTATGTGTGCTTGAGTGAAGCATTGCTTACTGCGTGGAGATTTGTCCTCAGGATAAGTAAAGGAAAAGGGTAAGTAAACACCTGAGGCAGACACACCCAAGACAAAGGGGAAGAAAAAAGGCATTTGGGATTTATTTCACAGAACTCCTTTAAGATTTCTTGCAGCAGCTAGCAGGAGACAAGTACCTCTTCATTTGTTCAGTTTCTGGGGTTTGCAGAGACATGTTTTATTTTTGTGGAGGCAAATTTCTTTAAGACCTTAATATAGGGACACCCTACTGTGAAATTTCACAGTAAAATTTATACAACTAAAATCAGTGTATATTCAAATACGGGGCATGTATTAGAATACTGCAAATATAACCGAGAATTCTCTCTCTTCTACTTCCTTCCCACCCGTGCACCTAAAAGGAATCACTTAACTACGTTATGGTGAGGCCCACCATTTCCTCTGTGTAGGAAAAACAGATTAAAAACAAAACAAAACACTTTTGAAGTCTGATGCCCTCCTTCATATACAATTCTTACATATTTGCTTCACTTAAGGGTTTGGAGTAACATTATTTTAAGGTCTGTTGTTCCTATAGTTAGTGGATGAAAAAAAAAAAAAAAAAACAACAATGCCTGAAACTCCACCTTCTAGATTTCAAAACTGCAAAACAAATATTATGCATTGCCAAGCTCTTAAAAAAGGATCTCAAAAATGAAGGTGGCTAAGTGCTACAATTTTTACGGATCCTTTCCCACGGCCTACTTTTTTTTTTTTTTTTTTGTAATTCCCTTCAAAAACAGCAGGCAGTGTTAAGCTTCCTACTATAAAATTCTTATATTTTACTAGGGGAGAAGAAGACCAGAACATGTACAAGTATTTCAGTAACACACGTAAAACACCAGTTCTTTTTGGTAAACAAGCCTAATGAACTATGACTAATAGCGTTCTCCTTGAGCAGAAGAAACGTAAAAGGGCTTTTGTTAGCATCTACTGAAGCGAAGTAGTCATTTCGCTGGGACAGAACAAAAGTTAGCTACTTATCAACTGACCAGCTTCAATAGATGTCACAGTTCTGCAGAGCAGTTCACTGTGATTTTCTTTTCCCTGTTTTAAATTACCTCCCAAGTGGGTAAACTAGTAAAATGTCTGGTTAACCAGTTGACTTCTCCCAGCTGTTCCATCACTACTGAAGCAATGCCAAGGGAAGTTACCAGCAAGCAGATTTCCCATTAGTGATCAGTACACTTTCTGCTAGGCTTCTCTCATTTTGCCAGTCATTGCATGGACAAATTTCCTTCAAGTGTCC
This sequence comes from Aythya fuligula, assembly GCF_009819795.1. Taxonomy (NCBI): domain Eukaryota; kingdom Metazoa; phylum Chordata; class Aves; order Anseriformes; family Anatidae; genus Aythya; species Aythya fuligula. Next base: position 64,532,408 of record NC_045593.1, on the reverse strand, counting down.
TTCATGCCACATGTCCCAGTTTCTCCCCTTACTGCTAAGAGCTAGGCTGGTTTTCCCTGACCGGCTGTGAACTATGCCTGCTAGTACAGCCTCACTTGGCTTTTTTCATGCACTAGATCTGATCCACCTTTGACCTTCTTAGGTTTAGAAACAAAACCATTCAGACATAGAGTACAAGCCCACGTTCCACAAAATGTAAATAAAGTCTTAAGAGTTCTAGGAATCCTAACATAATCAGCTAAAATTTCTTTTGGCAATGAAACATCCCTCAAATGAGCATCACAGGCATGTCCTCCCTCATTCAAGTACAGCTAATGTGATGACAGAATCACATATTTCAGTATTATTAAACTATTTTCCCATGTCATTAAAAGAAAAAAAGAGGTTGGAATGTCAGACATGACTTAATTCCTTCGCTGGTCAGGCAAACAATATCAAGATAAAGCTCGCTTTACTCCAGAATCCACACACAAATTTCTGTATGAATTATAGACTGCACTTTGGCCTCATCTGAAAAAACGCTGGCCCCCGAGGCTGATAAGCTGTGACCCCAGGTGGCACATCCAGCCCCTCACAAGGGGCAGGGACATTATTGCTTTGCACTGAGGACTGCAGCGTGAGAGCCAATCCATCAAGCTCCCTGACAGCTTTTACTGCCTCCTCACATTCGGCCCAAGTCAAACTCCACGGCTCCTATTGTTCACATGATGCTTTTTTTCCCTGCTCTGATGAAGTTAGGGCAAGTCCAAGGCTTCAATGAGAAAGAAAAAAGGCTATTGTGAGCTGCCCAGAGTTTATTGACTCTGAGCTGTGCAACAATGGCCCAGAAGCCCTTTCCCTGAAAGTTACACATTCCTAATTGCTAATCATCATCACGATTCTGTACATCAGCACTTAGACACAGATTTGCATGAAAGAAAGGTGTAACTAACATTCAAGCAGATAGTCTCATCATCTTAACACAGTAAAAAAAAAGATCTGCTAAGATGCACAACAAGAACTATAACCTTTCAGCCTCATAGAGCTGTCATACAAACACCGGTATGTTCCCTAACATTGCAAGTGTATTAGAAAACCAGTGACCAAAACAGATTTGATTAAAAATATCCCTCGTGGAATAAGCTAACTGCAGACAAGCGGGTTATGTTTTTCTTTACCCATTCTATAGCATTTTAAGATCAGCATCATGTTGTGCTCAAAACGAAAAAACAATTTCAGAACTGACTTGGTGTCATTGTTTCTCCACAGCGTTCTGCTGAGGTCTAAAGATCATTTAAATGCAACAATGACAGAGAACAATACTGCACTGCCTTTGAAAACATTCACCCTTAATTATTACAATTATTTTTAAATAACTATGTATCACGTTAGTTGCATGCATAAATCTTACTACCACCAACAGGCCATTTACACTGTCATAATGTGCCGTCACCACATGTTCAGAAAACCCTTTTTTGTCTAAGAACTTCAACATTGCTTAACATGACTGGATTTTACAGCTGGCAGAGTTCCATGCCTTTTTTCCTCTTTATCAGAGTTAAAACTGGAAAGAAGAAAAGGAAAGGGAGGATAAATCAGCTTGCAAAGGACTTGTTTTGATAGGAGTGGAGCTCTTGATCAACTACTAGCAGCCAAATACAGTAACTCCAGAATTCAATTTCCCTGGATACTGAATAAGAAGAAGGAAGAGACTGTTTCTTCTTTTAAACTTAGCTGTAGCTTTATATGATTCTGCCATTAAAAAAAAAAATAAAATAAAAATCCAGCCTTTAGAAAGGCTAATCTCATTTTAAATTACAGAATAGCATTTTATAGACATATGTAAATATTCAGTTACTTTCTTGAACTAAAATATCGCTATTAAGATAGTGAGGGGCACTTCTAATTAAACTGGTTCATCCACGTATTTGTTCATGCACTGACTTCACAATTGGACGGGAACTGGTACGATACTCAGTTTGAAAGAACAGCAGCTTCCTTCTGCTAAATCCCCTGATACAGCAGCTTGCTCTTTCAGCTGTCATTCAGTCCAGCACGGCTTTTCATACAAAACCAGAGGAGATCAAGTGCAGACTAAGGGCTTGTTTCAAATGAAGGATTCACCTCCCTCCCTGGATTTCAGCTGAAAGCATATTTACACCCCGAAGAATAAGAAGAACTTGTAATTTGTAGTCCATCAAATAGCGCATTTTCAGATTCTGGTGAAGATTAAGTTTCACAGGTATCTAGGTGGATACCTGAAAAAATAGAGCAGTAAGAGAAGCACAAAGAAGCACTAGTAGTGCTGGAGTAGCATAATAAAAAATAAAATACAGCCAGCCTTTCAATTTATTTATATAACTACTGTGGATCAGTCACAGTATTAGTAACTCAAGGTTTTACCTATCTGAATATTCTCCTATTTCCTTTCTTAAAAACAGTAACAATGCATGCAACGTCACATTTCTTGTCTCTACAAGGAAGTAAGATGTGGCTGAGAAAAAACTAGCGAAGAAGTGTTAAAAGGTAAGTGCTGTAGCACCCAGAACTGCACTTGCAGTGTAGGTTAAAAAAAAAAAAGGATTTATGTTTACAGTGCTGTCAATTAGATATCACTCACAGGCACTGCATTCAGCTCCAGATTTTTTTTAAATGGAAATAAATGTAACGCTATTCTTGTCAACTTACAAAGCTGAGAAGTAATGCTGCTATATTTAATCTAAATTATGTTTTTCATGGGTGCTCTGTAGGATGAATGATATCTGATTTAGAAAAATGACAGCGATTTTGCTGAGCTTTCCAAAATCAACACCCATTTTAGTTGAACAAAACAAGAGGCTGCTGAAGCACATTTGTCTCTCTGATGATGTATATTCACTAAGTACAGCCCATAACCCACCTACTCACAGCAGCTTCAGACAGTTAGCCTCACCCACAGCTCCTTGCAATTTAATGAACAGTCATATCCAACAAATCTCTTACCAATAGCCTGACAGTAGTTATTCTTTTAGACTCTAGGCCCAAAAGAGAAATTTGTCATTGCTTAAATAAATTTTACAGATGTAATAGATAAAGGCAATAAAGAAAACAGGGCTTTTATAAAACAAAATTGACAGAGCAGAAAGCTGTTCCTCTAGAATGTGCATTTGTGTGCGCAGGCGTGCTGGGCTTGTGTGTACTGAAGGGAAATAGACAATGAAGGTTAGGAAGCATGAAATGACAGCCTTCTTTGCCTTCTAGGGAACGTAAATTTTATTCGCAGGGTAAAAGCCATGGTTTTCAATCTGCATGCGTGATCAACAGAAATTGATTTCAAGGAGATTTGGGGGTATTTAACTTATTGCTCAGAGATGCAAATCCCATCTTGTACAACCATTATTGTAAAAACAGAGAAAAAAATGGGTGATGTTTCAGGGCTCTGCTTAGACATTTTTATTTTTCAGATGTTCAAAGCTCACTAAGCTTTCATTTCAAATAAGGACCTGTCTATACTGAAGAACCCAAATAAAGCTGTATATGTTCTGTATGTTTTAATCCAGTGTAAAACTCCTACTCAATAATACAGCTTAAATGAAAGAAATTCTTGAATATGTTTGCCACTACGTAGCACACCCATGCTAATGTTCCTCCTTAAATGAGGAGGAAAACAGTGTTTAAATGCTTCAGTAAACATGGCAGCAGCACTAATGTGGATGCAGTGCTGAAAAGTTTTTGGAAATGAATAAAAAGATTCCTTGGCTTTGGCATGTCTACTGCATTTCACAGAGGCTTTCTTAAAAATTTTGTACCTCTTTTTTGATACTTCAACACTTATCGTGAAACCAATCAGGTAGAAAACTGTTGTTGTTAAATTAAGAAATCAAAACCCACAGATTCTTGAGCGTAGTATGTCATGTTAATACATTATAGTATGAAAAATCTCTCTTAAGTGCAGCCTTTTCTAACAGAAAACAGATCTATTCTTGAACACAGATGAGCTTCCCCTGTGTCAATAAACACAAATTGACTCTCTTTGAAACACAGAGGAAACTGGTTAATTTCTATCTCAATAAAATTTATGAAGCAATAAAAACTTTGTTGTACAAGCTGTGTGGTTTGTTTCACTTCCTTGTCACATGAATTAATGAGGAGAATTCTTCCCTTCTCTCAGACTCTTCACTGTTTCACAGGCTCTCACTGGAAAGGGCACCTTACAGTGATCAAGAGACCCTGGAGTACAATTCTACTTTCCAGTCCTCACCTCAATTTCTTTCTAGAATTTGGCACTGAACATTTTAATTTCCCATCTTTGTGATGACAATATTTGTGAACTTGATTGCCACTATACTGTGAATTGTGCTTAGTTATACAGTCTGAATGACACAAAAAGAAATGGCATGTCTGAACTAGGTAAACATCACCAGAATGAACTAGTACAACCCTTAATCCTATTTATGATACTGAAAATGTCAGCTAATTTGTCCTGCAACCCCTGAATAAGATCAAAAGGGAGGGGGGGGGGGGGGAGAATTGTACTGTCTGAAAATATGTGCCTATAAGAGTGGGAATAAAAAAGTCCGATAAAGATTTTATGTATAATATTTAGTCAGATTAAGTACAACTCTTCACTACATTTTATTGTCATTTGTCTTCTCTCTGACCACATGAAGAAAGCCGCTTTTGACAGGCCACAAAAGCAAGGCTTCTGGGAATGTTTTGTTCTCTCTCTTCAAATCCTCTGATGCATTAATTTCCTGACCTCTCTCCTAATACAAAACTACAGCTCACTCTTTACACAATCATCTTTGTCAGAATAACTTCTGCTCAGACAGCAGCTAATCCACCAAAGCTAATGGCTTCTGTCAGGAAGGAAGCAAGTGAAATGATGCTATCACTACACTACATGGATAAATCTACATACCTCAGGTGGACCTCTCCTTTTGTCAGACAGGAGCACCATGTACCAAACACATACGTAATCTAGCTCTCTCAGTCCCAACATGGGAACACGGTTCCATTAGCCAGTGCATTTTTTTTGTGGTGAGATTAAACCACTGGAGACTGTGGGCCTCACTGGGGTGGGAGACAAATGTGTGGAAGGACTTCTCCATTGCTCTTGGTCCTTGACACTGGAGATGACCATCTGAAGCCACAAAGAAATCAGCAAAACCAATACTGTCTTCCCCCTTCCTTAAGTACTTTCTGTGTAACGTTCACCAAGAGATTAAAGGAGCTTAGAGGGAAGGACAGAGTGGAATCATGCAAAACCAGGAACAGAAGATGGCAGCGCTGACAGAGTGCTACCGGGTCAGCCCTCTGTATACCTCCACCCACCGCTCCCAGCAATGGGCCACGTCTCTGAACTGCAGACAACCAAATGCACTAACAACAGATGTCACAACAAGAAGTTTGTAACACTTCGGGAAGGTGTGAAAGGAATGACAGTTGGCTGCCTTTCGCATTGCTTCAGCAGAAGCCCCCCTCCTTGCCATGAAGGCAGCCGAGGCTGTGGCACCATTTCCTCACAGGTTCGCCTCAATCAGACAGCTACATGGATTGCAAAGGCTAGGTTTCCTCCTCACGGTCACTCTTCTGACAGAGACAGAAAAGACAACTATTTACGGTAACTGCTGAGGGCACACAAGAACACGGAGATCCTTCTGCCTCTTTATGGGAACTTAACAAAATTAAGACTTTTGCCCATTACTGAGCAGTTGTTTTCTCCGGGAAGATTTTTCCTGTTCTGGCTGAAGAGCCTCTCCAAAAGTCATTTTGAGAAAGAAATGTTAAAATGACCTATGAAAAAGCCACAGGAGAGGGACAAATTGCTTTTGAAACAAAGATCAACAACGGAGATAGAGGACTGCAGATTTAGTAACACAAAATGATATATTCTTCTCACCAAAGACCCAAAAACACCTAAAATATGTACCAAAATATTCAATCAGAAGTATAACTAGATTTTTAATGAATGTCCATGAAAAACATCTGTAGAGGATATACAAAATGCCTTTTTCCCCTCACCATATGACAGACAGTCCAATTACAGTTTGCATCTTTTAGGAGACATCCTCATTTTCTTTGCAGAGGCTGATCCGCTATATACATAGTCAGAAACAGCCTCTTTTAGGAGGAAATCCCTTAGGGATAGGCAGATGTAAGGCTGCTTGGCGAACTGAATCAGACTTCAAGGCGAAAAGGCTTGAGGACACAGAAAAACTGCTGCAAAGGAAACCCACAACCTCAGCTTTTTGTGGTCTCTTCCCAGCTGACAGGATTGGTAGGCTGGTAGAAAACTACTGCCTTTATCCTTTCATTTGTGAGAAGGGTGAGAAGATTTTGAAAACTGAAGGAAAGGGATACCATGAAAAAAACTCTTGATTCTCTGTTACCAAGCAGCTCCATTCTAACTTCCCTTCAGTTTTGCAAACTCTTTTAAATTTATGTTTCTTTCCTCTGAAAATGTCTTTCCCCCTCTTCATAAAACTACTTAGCGCCAGAGAAATATTTCTGAGAACACAAAAATCTGATTTTGGTCCACCAGAACTCCAAGATTTACCAAATAATTTATGAAGACTATTAATATAGACTTTTTTTTTCTTTTTTTATTTTATTTTTTTATTCTAATAAGGTCTTGAAGGCATATCAGAATCATAGCTTGAAGCAATCTGCTTTTCCTCAAATAATAATACACTGAATTACTATTCCGTTTGGTAAGTTTCTGTTGTTCTGAAAAGAAAATTCTTGACCAATGGAGAAACTCAAGAGAACCTTAAACTTCATAAAACTTCATGAAAAAAAAAAATAAGGAAAGAAAACTTATTATCTTATCCTTTGTTAGTACTTAATACACCGATATAAAAAAAGACAGGTATTTTATAAAGACATGAAAGAAGGACTAGTGACTTCACAGCCTCTTCAGGTTTTCTAAGATACAGAAAAGGAGGTTTGTTTCCAGGTTTGTCTACAGGTTAGGCCACAAACAAATCCACTTAAATGGACAATTCCCATGACTGTGTCTTCTAATCTCAAAGACAGTGCAAAGGAGACCTTTAGAAAGAGCCCAAATGAATAATGAACAGGAGAGAATGTTGTTTGGTAAAGCTCACTATGAAGTCTCTTTGTCTGGCTTATAAAGTCATTCATGGGGAAAACACCACAAAAACAGGAAATCTTAAATACTGTCCTGATAGGTGACAGGAAATAATGGAACGTATGAGAAGAGTTGGAAGACTCTGAGTGAAAGTCTGTCTTTTTATGGCTGGCTGCCAACTCTATTATGGACACCATAAATAAAATATACCTGGCCATATATTTGAGACCTTGAAGATATTTTTTTCTCCTCTCCAACTAAAAATCAACATACAGCCAATAACCCTCAAAAGAAACAAACAAAACCATGTTAACACATATTTAGTGCTGGAAAAATATTCCATTGAAAATAATTTGAAAAACTGAAGGACATGAGCAATATATCTTTATTACTCTCCAAACTGAAACCAACAGCTGCCCTCACAGAAGGAAGATTAGTGTTATTTATGCACCTCACTCAGAATCAATGGTACTCTTGGATCTCAATAGGCTGTATTATGTCTGTAACACTTCGTTCCCTCATTCTTCATCAGACAACTCTAAAAGATTGTTACAGCAAAGCAAAGGTTACTGGAGAAGTGTCCTTTGAAATTATGAGATATTTACAAGCGTCGTATTGGTATGAAGAACGTAATTTTAAGCCAAGCACAGAGGTAACTTTCCAGTCAAGAACACCTCCACAGTCTTTTTTTTTCCCCCTTCGGCTGTAGAGTTTCAACAGTTGGTCTCTTCATTACTAGGCTGTCCAAAGGAGAGTTGTTCTCTGTTCCATATTTGGTCCTCATGAGCCCTTGATTAATAACTGACTGCTATAATTTATATATAGCCCTGGTTTAGGCAGCATAATTTCCTTTTTACTGACATTTTTAAATGTTTCACTAAATGCTGTTCAACTAATTTTAAAAAATAAAAGTGACACTCCATGTCCTAATTTCCTAGAAAATTCCTGTGTGAAAAATAAAAATAAAATAATAATAATAAAATCAACTATAAACTATCTTGCTCTAGGAAATGCAGAACTATAGAGCTGAGAAGTCCAGTTAGTCCACCCAGTTGGTTCTTGACCAGCATCAGCCTCTATCCTGAGAAAAACTGTTTTCACAGTTTTTTCCTCTAACAGCAGGTTTCACAAGCCACCAGACAAGCTATTCCAAAGCCTCATTACCCTTCCTGTTAGAAATGCTTCTCTAATGTCTGACTTGAGTCTCTCTTGCCACAATTTAAGGTCAGTATTTCCTGTCCTTTCTGTGATGGTCACAAAGAACAGAGCAACCTGTGATACACCACCTATCTCAGATCTCAGCTGTCTCAATATTCTCCTTCCCTCAACCTCCAACCAAAACAACAAAAAAATAGCAAACAAACAAAGCCCTGAATTAACGTATTTTCACATTGAACATTTCACTGTTATGATGTATTTTCCAACCTAAGCTGTCTTTTGACTTTGTTGGACAAGATTTGAGTATAAATAGAGTTTGGGCAAAATGGAAACTAATTAAATCCTGTGGTTAGGAATATAACACTATTAACTAATCTATTTCCACCAAACCTGTATTTCCAACAAAAATACACTGTAGCTGGCCTGAACTTTCTGTTGTAAACACTTAATGCTACAGCAACAATTAACTAACGTATATTTTTTCAAAAAGGTTTTCAAGGAATGGGTTTAGAGGGGAGGGTTTTTTTTTAAAAAGACCAAAGAAGAAAAACTGTTGCACAGCCTTTTTTTTTTTCTTCTTCTTTTCTTTTGCACTGCTTAGAACAGAAACCTCTTGTGAGGTCTTCTAAAATAACAATTCAGCAAAAAGTGAATGCTGAAGCCACTGAGTCAGCCCTTATAAGCCCTTTTTTCAAAAAGCCAGCTTTCAATGAGTCTATTTTAAATGTTTCCACCATCCCCCCCCAAGTTATTCTTATATAAAAACTTTCCCTCCCAACCCTTTCTCTTTGGAAATTTGGTAACCATAGTTTCTGTATCCTGCTGAGACTTGATATGTAGAGCTGTATTCTACCTGCTATTAAGCTGCTGATAGCAGTGTTTCTGTTGCAATTTATGAGAAATGTCAGTTGAAGGCAGAGAGTATTGTACACACTATATTTTCCCAGCTGGATACCTCCGTGAGCAGAAAGCAAAAACATGAATACACATGCTCCATTCGTTTGGGGAGGGGAGGAAAGAGACTGCAGGGAATAAAGGCTGCAGGTTAGGTGTGATGTTGGGTGGTCTGAAACTGGTGGAAGATGAACGTGTGAATAGGAAGCTACCTCTAACAATATCAGGAAACACAGAGGTTCTTGGTGCAGTTGTTGATGCTGTATCACCAACAGGGAGGTCACTCTGAAGATCGCTCAGATGCCTCCCTTCCCTTACACAAACTGAATTGTTGGATTTTGAACACAGTGACATTTCTCTGTTTGTTTCTCTCACCCAGGACTGTAGCTTCTTGTTTAATGTTTAGCACGAAGACCTTTTAATCCTGAATGCTGCTGAGCCGTTTCAGTGGTAATTGTATCTGAGGGTATTGTGTTTTCTTTCTTTTGTTTTTCAGTAGAGTGAGAACCAAGTCACCAAACACAGGAAATAAAATCATGTCTTAACTTGCTCTTCAGAGTTCTTCAGGATCAGTTTGCTTACTTCAATGATAGTGATATAGCAATACACTCAGTGGTGAAAATATCTGAGCCTTTCCTGGATAACAAGGACAGCGGCTTTCATGTTTCTTCATCGCACAGACAGCTAAAGGTAATAGACCTTACCAGAGAGAGGAATCAAAGTCCAATTCAGCACAGAGTGAATGGGAATTAAAGCAAAATGCTGGCTCTGTCTTCTAAAACCACCACAGGGCCATAACACTTTCTACACCAGAAAGCATTGAAGATTACAGATGAAAGTATTCACTGAAGATTACTACTCTGCAAGAACTGCCTCCCTGGAGATCAGAGTTTTGTGGCCAAGATTTTTCCTCCAGAGTACAGTATTGAAATGAAAGTGTTCAGGCAAATAACATAACAAATCCTTTAGTTTATGCCTCCACAGTCCACACTATTCAGAAGCATTCATCTGTTGATGAAGAACTACTCCAGATTTAAAAGTCCCGAGTGAAGAAGACAATGATTGTTACAGCAGCAAAATGATTCGTTATGGAACATGCGTTGCTCCCATAGCATGTGTCTTCCCCAAAGTTACCAACTCTTGCCACTACTAACTGGCTTCCAAATTTGCAATTAAACTTTGTCATCCCCCAAATCACCTCCTCCATTAGAAGACTGGAACTGAAAATCCCAAACCTACTAAAGTTAAACTGCTCACAGTCAAACTGAGGATAGAGCCAATTACCATTTAAATAACAACATGAAACTCTTTGAAGAAAAGGGCTTTTGATCTCCAAGTTTCAAATGCTGAACAGTTTGAATCCGAGTTCTTTAAATTTCCAGGGAAAAAGCTAAAAAAAAAAAAAAAAAAAAGGGACTCTGACCCAGGCTGTCATTCATGTACTTAAATCCCTAGCATTTTTTACTGTTAAATGTAGCTGTCTTGGCATGTAATTAGTGGCAATATCATCATCAATATCACGGTTATTAAATGCTTAAGTAACTTTTCTTTCAGGTCATTCTAGTGTGAGGGAACAGGGAGTAGCAAAAAGGGAAAGGAAGACAGGCCAATAGTGAAATGCGGGTTGTATTTTTCATCTTTCTCCATATGGAATGATAAATTTCAAATTTCCAAGTATTCATCAACTCACACTTTGCTGTTAATATGTATTTTGCAAATTTGAATGCCTTGTTAATTTCAAATTCAAAATAGTGTAAGGTCAAATGGCATTAAAAATCTCATTTGGGCACAAAACTGTATTGAACTGCAGTTCATATTTCTGTCATTTTTTAATGCTTTCTCTGGAGAGCTCGGAAGGAATGATGCTTTAAAAAGTGCTTTAGCCTTTGACAGCCTATGGAGTTTGCTGATGTCACACTTCCTAATTGACACAACACAGGGTCTGCACAGCACATTGCTACAACATTTGTTTTACAAGTGCACATTTCACAGGAAACCAACGATTAATTTCCCAAAGACTTACAGGCATACATTTCCAAAAAGGGAAAAAATAAAACTGTTACATATCCACACAAATCAAAATTCACAGAATCATGGCAGCTAGCCAGAGAAACTACTCCAGGTCTGCTCTCCCATCTGCTTGGTCTGTTAACTATCAGAGAATAAAATCAAATTGCTCCTTCTGCAACTAATTCTGAGAACTCCTTTAAAAAAAAAAAAAGTAAAAAAATCCATGATGCAACTTCAGTAATGCAGAATGCCTTACCATGATCAATAAATGCCCTAGCACAGTGCAATGTAGACAAAACAGCTCAGAAATAAATTCCCTCCCCAACCATGGAAAAGGTGCTGCAGCAAGCCATCATCGCTGATCACAAAAAGACCTCTCGATCCCTGCAGCAGACTGAGCCCTCTAGCAGATGAGCTCAGCCAAATCTTGATGCAGTGGGAGATGTTACCTGCTCTTGCATATCTACCCTGACCCTTTGCTTGAGACTACAGCCCTTGGAGCAAGAAGGGTAGAAACAAATACATGCCAGATCCTTGGTCACTTCCAATCACATTATTGAAGTAAAATGAAACTGTCACTGGCTTATGCAGGTTTGTAAACTTGCTGGTACTGGGAAGCATACACAATCCCTGTTGTTGCTTCTCCTAAATGGGAGGTAACCTACACAGATCAACAGGCTGAGCAGTTGAGGCTGATAACACCTTCAGCTATTTGTCTGCTGGAGCCCTTTGACAAGTAATTCTCAGTTTATGGCAGTGTACCCTGTCAAAATCATTATTTCTTCTTTTAATCTATAAATTAAAAGCCCATAGTCTTGCATAGCTTTTCTATGTCTACCACTGCAATGGTTTACAGTAATTAATATACTACAGCTTTCTACTTCACAGATTAAAAAATAATTTGACTAGGAGCACTTTCAACAGCTGCCCATAAATCAGCCTGCTCTGCTTGTAAAGTTCAACTCAAGAGTTATTGTGTCTATTGTGCATCTTAAGGTTCAAAGAAAGATTATTCATGCATTCATTCATAGCCAAGAATGTATCCCAGCAATGAAATTTACCCTTCAAAGCTGACCCAAGCTTAACCACCAGGCTGACTAAATAATTTAATTGCACAATGATACGCTATATCCCTTTTCTGAAGATTGCGTTTTTGGTGAATCAAGCTAGGTTTACACCAGTGGTATGTTAATGGCACAAATTCGAAAAGCGTAAGCAGCTGCTGTCCACAAACATTGCCAAAATGAATAATAGGAATGCAAACAAATCTCCTGGTACACAGTTAGGTTTTTTAAAGTATTTAAAAATTGTAGGGTTACAAAATTGCTTCTGTGGAAGAAAGAGGCAGAAAATAGATGAAAGCAAAGCTGTTATTTACAGACAGCCCCTAATAACTGAGTAACGTTGCCAGTATAAGAACATTAATTCTGTCACCTACTTTTCATAACCACCAATTTATTTTCCTTTCTATGTGGGGTTTCTGTGACTAGATGTAATCACAAAAAGAACAGTGAGTGTTCTTGTAACATACAAAAAAGTCAGAGGAGTCCCGTAGCAACTTTCAAGAGAAGCTGTCTGGTTCAGCTAATTCGGTAAACATTCCAGCCCTTCCTAGCTACAACAAGCCAATACAGCTAGACTGAAGATTAAGCAGAAGGATAACAATTACATTGTGTGCTACTGCCAGCGATGCAAAGACTCTAAATCTCCTTGAAGCTGAAAGCAAATTAGCAGCTTTGCCTGCATCAAGCTGTCTGTCCAAATGGAGGTTGGTTTTCACAACAGTATTACTAACTGTGCCCCTTGAAGACAGCTCTTTGGGGATACAAAAACATTTTCTCTAAGTTATTTCCTGTCAATTCCTTGTCTAGACCAACAGAACCATTTGTAACCTGATCACCACCAACAGTCTTGAAGCCAAACCCCTTAGGAGTCCCTCTCCCTCCATATTTTTACTCACTTTGTAAGTAACTTGATTGGACAGAATCAGGATAAAAGCAAAGAAATTGACATAGTCTTATGGTTCCTGTTTCATAAAAACACACCACCAACTGGTAAATCTGAGCTTCTACAGTGTTTCTGGTTGGCATGAAGCTGTACCTTACAACAACATGGAGGTTGAGGCCTCCAAATCTTCATGTTCTGGAGAAGGGAAAAGTCAAAGGAACGAGTCTGAACAACTTTTGGGACACACACAAAGTCTAGGAGACTACTTTCAAGCAAGACATGAAGGTTTGTTATGGGAAGTTTGCAAAAGAACTATGCTGCAAGAAAATGTGTGTTGTTAAATGGGTGCCTCAGGCTTTCACATGCTGGATCAGCCCAAGTTGGAAGCACTGGGGAGATGTCTCTGCCTTGTACCAGCATTTGTGAGCACAACTTTGCTGCCTTCTTTTCCCTTGTCAGTAAAATGATGTTTGAACATTTTCTCGACTACAGCTGTTGCCAAAACAGGCTGACTAGCCAGTTTAATTAGAAACAAAATATGCCATTATGTTTCAAAAAACAAGGCCTTTCCTTCCCACTCTGGAGGAAATGGGGCTTAGCTGGGGTGTGCAAAAAGTTGGCTGTGTTGAGAAAGTTCAGAGAGTGGCTACTGTCAAAGAACTAAACTACATAGCCACTTAAGAAATCTGATGTTCTTATAAATACTGAATTCTTAAGTTTTATAAGACTAACAAAAGACTTTTCTTTCCTTCATACAGTAAAGAAAAAATGAAAGACTTTTCAAATCCATGTGGACCATGAATGAAATATTGTTTCCCTATTAAAGAATTCATATAAAAATAATCTGTATTTTCATTAAGTAACAAACAGTAGCTTCCACTGATTGACCTTCAGGTTTGATTATGGCTAACACAAGTCCCGAGCTGGGAACAGTTCCAACCTTGGATGATTTGTCCACCTTTCTCTCTTTTTTTTTTTTTTTTTTTTTTTTAATTGCTCAAGTTTATAACCAGTGATGCTTCTTAATCTCAAACTGAATGAAATTAACTGATAGCTGGAGGTTCTTTTGATGAAACTGGCTTGAAGGCAGACAAACTTGTACCAGTTTCATAGCCACCAAGAGTGGCTTGAACAAAATTTCTGAAGAAGCAAAAATTAATTTCTTGCAAAACATTTTCATTAATGACAGAATCTACAGAAAGATTTTTCAGAACTTTAATAAAATTGTAGTGAATAACCTACAAAGTAAACCTTTTTTAAAATCTGTAACACACATTAGAGCAAAATGTGTTACTGACTCCTCTACAAATTGACATCAGCTAATCTCTTCCCTAAGGAAAACTGCTTCCTCAGTGAAACCTGAGACTATTCTTTTACTTCTAAAATCTCCTAACTACGGGGAGAGGGGGAGTTGGGGGGGGGGGGGGTCATACAGCCTCAGGCTTTAAAAGATCCACAAAAGCCAGCTCTGTGTGAATACAAGGTTAAGAAGTATAGGTTCAGTCACTGTAGGGGAAAGTAAACAGGCAGTAGAACATAATTACTTGTTTCAACCTACTTAAATGCAGAAGTTTTAAAGTGAGTGGGGGAAAAAAAAACATCTCTAGATTAACTGAAGATTGATCTGGAACTGCTTCTCCACAACACTCGTCCTCAGTGTTAGGAGCAAACATCTACCTACAATTAACTTCAGCTCCTTTCTTTTGGAGACCTCTATACCACTGGCTAAGTCACTGGAAAAAAAGCCAATAGGCTGTTCTAGCTGTTATGACTATACAGAAACAAACAAACAAACAAAAAAAAAACTCAGACAAAACAAAATCACTTAAGTACACTAAAATATCACATAAAGCAAAGCCCTAAGAAACTTCTCAAGGAAGCTTAACAACTAATTGACATCTGCCAAAAAAATGTAGGAAAAAAAGAAGGCTTTTCTTAAATACCTCTTAATTAATTTATTTTTTAATGATTGAATCCTTAGTCAGGGTAGTAAATTCAGGGTGTAACTAGTTCTATGACTTTTTTTTTTTCTTTTACCAGGTGCTATTTATTCCCTTAAATCTTACGGTGTTTGGGGATATAAAATTAATGAATCTCAATTGTGGTTTCCATTGCAACACTAGCTTTAATAAATCTAGAGCTAGTTTTTCAGTCTAAATCAAGAAAGCTATTTCCCTTGAGCTTTTCTTTTTCGATATTCTACTCTTTGTCTTCACACTCAACCTCTACCTTTCCTGTCTACCTGTCTCAGAACAAAAACAAACTGTAATCTTTTAGTAACCCTGAAGGCCAAAAACCTTTTCACTGTTCAAAGTTCTTAAAACGAGGTTTTTGTTCCATTTTTTGGATTGTCACCAACAATTCCAGACTGGTAGCTAGTTACTACCACATCATAACAATTGGAAAGAATTATGCATATATACTCAGGGTGACAAAATTTAAGTTTCCACTGATTATAAAAAAATGAAAAACTGCATGTTAGGCTACACACTGGTCTTGTGCAGGCAAGCTAATCCCAATGCCAAAAGCATCTTTCTGCTACACAGCTTAAACATATATATGTATTTTAAAAAAGATTTAGTTCTTTTATTAAACTGGTATTTATCTGAGCTAGTGAAAACATAGTTCCATAACAGAGAGAATTCTCATTCACCACCCTGTACAACATGAGCAGTACATAGGAACTTAGCAAAACTAGAAGACCACAGCTTGTCCGAACTAGTTAAACTATGTACAAAATTTTAGTGACTGTGAGAACATCTTTAAATAAGTGGTTTAATCCCTGAGCCACACCAGTTAAAGGTATCATTTCAGTTGTGCTTTTATTCCTCACTCCAGTGATATTTATTCAGTAAGAAAACACTTGCACGCATACACGCTTTCTTCATTAGCAGTCAATCTCTCCCCCCTGCTATCCACAAATCCAAACGCCACATGTTGCAAGCATTTTGTACTGGAATGGTCTCACTTCTAAGCAATCTGCTGCTATTGAGATTTTGCTTTTGAGCAGTAAATGCTCAAAACTCTTGCTTTTCTTAAAGCAACTCCTTCAGTCTTCATAACCTCACTGCTTGAGCAGGCTCAGTTTCACATTCAAATAGCTCCAAGCAAATGTTTCCAACCTCAATTATCCTCCTTCCTTTTTCTATGCACCCTCCCTGCCCCCATATGCTTGTTTGTAAAAGGGATAGTTTTCTATGTATGTACAAGCAGAGCAGGGAGTCTTCCTCTGTAGCAGTCTGCCAAGACGTAGCTTTTTATGTAAGCATTGTCTGGAATTTGGATTTTTTTTTTTTTTTTAATCCTCTGCCTGGGGTTATACCAAGATGGTTGCACCCAACCTCACTGAGCTGTAAAATGTGGCATTTGCCAGCTCTCTGCAGACAAACTGGCTGTTACTAACTCGGATAAATAAGACACTTAGGATACTCTCGGTCAGTTACTGCAACTGAACTGTGGCTATGCTCTGCTTAGCATCACATCTCTATCCCTAAGAGTGGAGCAACAAGACAAGCACTGGGCAGTAAACAAATTACGCACCCCCCAAGCCACAGAGATGCACTGCATCTATAAACAGTGCTGTAGGACTAGCACTACTTACAGCCTGCAGTGTGCGTATGTTCAAGGAGGAAGGCTGACATTTAGAAACCAAATTTAACATTTAACATAACAGCATATTTACACGTTCGCTGATCTGAAGTGATGATGTAAGGAAGGAATGGAAAGGGGCAATGAACTAGCTGGATTTCTCTACTGCGTTAAGAAAGATGGAAATTCACAGTGGTTCTGTTTTCATCTTTTTTCTCTTTTTTTTTCTATTACAGAAATTCACTAACATGTGATGCACTCTATTACCTAAACAAATAGCCTTAAACTTAAATTACTCTTCAAATGAACAAGTAGTTGAGCATTTCTGAAAAAAGGCATGTTATGTAAAAGAAACAGCATTAAACTTGAGGTCAAAATATCTCCTTCTGACCTACAGCTCTGCCAGCAGGGAACATTCATTATCTATTTTGCATCTCTCTTTCACTGAGAAGGTTTATACTGACATCATTTATCTACTGTTTGCTGTGAACTAAGAGCCCGCAAAGGTTTGGTTAGCGTAGGCTGGCTGATTCATGGCAACTCATTAAAGTCACATCAACTCAGCTGTGTACACCTGGCTTGGAAGAGCTGGTCCCAACAGCTTGAAAACACTTTAAGTAGCTTCTGTGGATAACACAGGGGTTTGCCTCTAAAATTATTATTCGCTCCAATTATTTAAGGTGAAAACAATCAAATAGAGGAGAAGTAGCAGACTAATTGGGAAGCTGAAGGGTACACGTAACAGTTTGTTCAGTCAGAGAGTTCCCTTTTTGGTTGTCTCAGCATAAGCATTTTTGCTACAGACATGCCACAAGAATAAAGTATGTCAAAATGCAGCTAATGCCATACTGGCTTAGTCCAAGCACTCCTTGCCTCCCAAAGAGGCCTGCACTACGTGCTGCAGACAAACACATGAGAAACACTGCAGAAGCCAGTTATATGGCAACATCAGGATTCACATCCATTAACAAGCACTACACTGTAAGGACAGGCACAATGGTGAGGTGACCAAGAAGGTCCCATAGACCCAAAAAACCTCAGCACACCTACTCCTGAACTCCTCTCATGGTCCAAGTCCTATAAAATTATACTCTTAAAAAAATTTTCTCAGATAGCCTCCTTTGGCTCTAGGACACAAAGCATGACCTCCCAAGATGTCTCTTGCAACACAGGTACGGTTTCCATAAAACACAACACTCTCTTTTCATCATTTCTCATGTGCTATGAGTTTCCACACGACACATGCCAAGCGTCAGACTTCATGTACCTTACCTAATCCAGCGGGGCAGCAGAGCTCTACAATTACAGATTTCAGGCTTCGTTAAGTCCATTCATTTACTGGCTCTGATCTCACAGACAAGAGAAAGAGGAACAGTAAAACAAAACATCTCAAGATATAAACACCTGTGCAGGCTTTTTGTGGTCACATACATTTTGATGATACTGGCTGGCACTCATACATGTCAGCTGATGGCTCTCCTAACAGCAGAAAAAAAGCTGGGTTTAGCTCTTTTGGCTAGCTACATGAAGGGAACATCTATCTCCTCCATGAGCTGCTTCTCCCTAACACAGACAAACCAAGCATGATGTTTGAACAGAGAACATCTTTGTGTTTCTCTCCCATAAAAATACGCAGTCTTTCAGTTCTGTACTGAACACGGTGGTTAAGAATACCAAGCTGCTACTTCCTGTATTCAGCAAGTTAATGCTCAACATTACACATAAAGGGCAGAATGCAAATACACTCGGCTTGAAAGCTTCTCTGTTTTTTTTTCCAACTGTATTGCTTGGTTTAATAAATGACATTACCTCTCTCTATAATCCTTGCCTGAGCTCAAGACAACAGTCTTGATTAACCACGTTTATCTGAATTTTTATGTATTATT
The DNA here is from genome assembly GCF_009819795.1 of Aythya fuligula. NCBI lineage: Eukaryota > Metazoa > Chordata > Aves > Anseriformes > Anatidae > Aythya > Aythya fuligula. The sequence continues at coordinate 64,513,874 of NC_045593.1, read as the reverse complement.
GTAACGTTCTTTGATAAAACATATTAGAAAAAACAACAACAACAACTGAATTTCTGCATTTGTTTACTTAGATATTTGACAGTGCTTTCGACATTACAGGTTTCATTGTTTCATCATGCCTTTGCATATGTGAAAGTAGGAAGATGTGGTTGTTAAACCACAAAAAAATTGCTAAGGGGAATCAAAGGCAGCCAGACTACTTCTCATTCTTCTAATGCTATTTCTATACTCACATACACACCCTTACTTACACACACATGTATGAACACATACATAACCAAAGACATTTAAAACAGACTGTGTTCTTTCAAAACAGCATTTTGCAAAACCAACACCACCTAGTACAGCAAGGAGGAATTAGCCTTAGTTCTGTGCAACAGGCATGTTTTCAAAACACCACCTATGCATATTAGATGCAAACATGGCTGAGAAAACCACCCACAAGTATCAGCATGTCTCTCTGGGTTATCTAAGTGTTCTCCTTTCTCCTGGAAATTTCTGCAAAACAGTGTCAGAACTGATGCTAGCATAAATCTGGAACACCGCAGAGGTGATCCCATCACACTTCTGAGATCCAATATAATTAAATTTCAGCAAACTTCAGACTCCTGTTTCTGACACCTGCCAACTAGTCTTGAGTTATAAAATCAACAAGCGAACACTTTGAAAGATCCAACTCATTATTCCATTATTTATTACTGAACAACAACAGCAACTTTTACCCAAGCTGCACAAGAGGAAGAATGTTGATGCAGCAATGCGAGAACTCGAGCGCTGCGTGTTGACAGCTTGTTCTGCACACAAAGGCAGCAAGGTGACGGATGGCTGTCTCCTACACAGTTTTCAAGCAAACAAGACATCATCAGAACTAGTGCTTCTCACATCTAAAGGCTAACTCTATTACTAGACACTGAACCAAAAACAGGACATGACCCAGGGCAACTGCGTGTGAGAAACACAACAGAAAAGCAAGCTCTAAGCAATTTAGAAAGTTGGTCGGTGGTTTCCTTTTTTTCTGGGTCATTTTTATCTCCTCCAGGCAGTAAGAAACAATTACTGCTCTCTTCAAAACTGTTTTCCCAGAAGATAATTACACCATTTAGCAAGTACCTGATTCTAGATAAACCTTATTTTTCAGTATGGAAATACAGACATTTAGCAGTTGCTTCCCAGAGCATCACAAAAACAACCAAACAACAAAATACACTCCAGTAACACTACCAAGCTGCTTTTTATGATGGATTTTTACTGCTACTGGATGGTAGCTCTTGGCATCAAACGTCCAAATCATCTGCAAACTTTCAGGTTGATTTTCCCATAACCATTTCTCATTCCACTACTATACAATAACCCCAACTAGCTCCTTCCATACAATTTCTTCTTCAACCATTTACACCACTTCAGATACGTTTTCAAGTTATTTAAACAAGGATGTTACACTGAAGAAAATGCATGCACGATACATACGTAGAAATTAAACACTACACAACTGAATAATGCAACTGAGAAATGCTCACATGATAATAGCGTTCTCAGGCAATTATATTAGTAACACCACAGCTGTGGTTAGTTACAAAGCCTTGTAATAAGATATGACAGAATTCAGATACCAGCTTCACCTATACACACCTTAAGACTGAAACACTCAGTGAAGAAGTCTGATTTATTGTATCTGCCGATTAAATCAACTGAATAGGTTATCACGGAGTAAATGAAAAGAGCTGTAGTAACAACACACTCTTAATCAGCCATTATTTTGTCTGATATCCAAGGATGTTTTTTTTTTTTTTTCCCCCTTTGGGACAATTATCTTAAAAACATGAGTAGTAAAACCAAACATCATCCTTCTTGTGACCTTGAAGAAACAATGCAACAGAACTTCAACATTCCTAAAAGAAAACTGGTTACTTCAGATACTGAAAACCTTCAAAACATGCATTCTTGAGAAAATATCTTCTCTTCTAGGAAGCATGTGGTGGAATTAACAAAGAGGTCTATATAAACCATTGGATTTCACCTTCCTGTACTCACTTTACCTTTTTTTTTTTTTTTTTTTCTTTCTAAATAACTATGTTCACCACATCCTTTCTGTGTTTGCATTCCGAACGCTAGCTGCTGCAGCATATGATGTCTGCTCAGCAGCACATTTGGTTCACAGTTCCCATACGCAATAGTGGTTATGCAGACATCCTACAAGCCTATTCTAATCAGCTTATGACTCATCTTACAGAGTGGCTAAATCAGATACAAAATAATTCAAATATCTCAAAACACAAGCCAAGGTCAGAAATTTTCATACCTTAGCTTCTTGTTGTTGGTGGTTCCCTAAAACAGCCATTGAATTTATAGACAGCTAATTAGATGTCAGTCTACATGAATGTTTTTATTAGGCTTTGGAAACCAGTGAAGGGAGTAAATATGAAAAAACATATGCAAATCACAAAAGAAATTCATATTTCAATTGGACATTATGAACAACAAAGATGGTTTTGTATCTCACCAGCTACAATGATTTCGGTTAGAGTATTCTGGATCTACACCAATTTTAGCAAAGGTCGTGTTCTGGCCTAATTAAAGTCAGAATCGTAACTGGAGAAAATGAGTATCTGATAATCATCCTTCTGTTAAAGGCAAATAGAAGACCCATCTGCACCCTGTTTTCTAAAATTTGGCAGAAATGGCTTTATGCAAGCTGCTACATAGTTGCTTTCATGAATGTGTCAGAAAATTTGAAAACAGCTAAATATATACATATATCTGTGCCCCAAATGTCAAAACCCAATTAAAACGCAAAACCGATCATTAAGAACTCATTTTTCATAATAGAGTCTTGATTGTGAGCGCTGGTGTGGAGGAAAAACAGAATACAAGTTATGATATTTTCTTCAGTTAAGCAGAGTCTGAAACAATACAAGACCACAGTACAAACTGTACAACACAAAACCCTATCAATTATCTTCAGTCGCTAAAACTACATGCTAGCATTTAAAATCCCACTGCGTGGATCACTGTACTCATTCATAGATGTAGACTTACCAAACAGTATTTGTAAAGCTGTGAAAACAGGCACATTCAAAACCATTACACTTAAACACGCTGTCATTGAACTCTGAGTTGTTTCAGAAAATTGTTTTAGACAAACTGGGAAAAGGTTAAGGGAGTTAATTTCTATTAAATAACAAGAGCTTTTAAACCAGTGGAGTGCTGAGAAACTGGTAAATGGAATGTCATCCTGACCAGAATGCACTTTTTTTTTTTTTTTTTTAATACTTCATTTCTGGTGCCAAACCTTTAACAAGACAGGCTTCTTAAATTCAGTGGGGGTCAGAAGTTTAGTTTATTCAGCAAGAATAACACTATTAACGGCTACTGCTCTTTCATGTCACCACAGTTAACGCCCACACATTCCAACTCCGGTTAATACAGGCCAGTCAAGGAAAACCGGAGTCACTACAGGCAGTCATCTCTGCAGGGATATTTTAAAACAGAATTTATATTGTGCTTTAAAAACAATCTAAAAGGATCAATCTACCTTATGAATCTGCTGTAGACATACAGAGAGAAAGATGGATGGATGAAAGCATATACGAGCGAGTAAATCTGACTCTATTGATTTTTGAGAGGACAGTGCAGAGCACTTTGGTGAGGTCTTATGTATCACTGCAAAGGACCAAATGCCATTAAACGTACGTCTGCAGGATGTCAGGATTTATCACGAAGCAATGCACCGCTGTATTCTTTCATTACATCCCTTAGTAAATAATCTTGTTCTCACTGTTGATGGTGGTAGACCACTAACAATTAAATTATCCTCAAAACAAACGTAAGAGTAATCAAAGGAAGACTCTCATGCAGCTCTAACTGGAGAAATCCAGTACTGTCAAAACAAAAACTGCAGTAGTTTAGGGGATATATGCAGTATTTTTAATATTAACAAGAGAATAATAATGAGCTTTAGAAAACAAAAATGGAAAAATCTGCATATCACAGCATAATCCTCTTTCTACTTTGTTCTAAATCATAGCCAATCAACATTTAGAATTCCCTGAAGCTTTCCAGCACTCCTACTTGGCCAAATGCCTTCAAAGGGTATTAAAGAAATCAGTCTGGCTTAGATAGCACTTCTTCACCAGATGGAACATCTCTCTTAGAACAAGGATGTTTTCCTCTTAAACCACGTTTCAAACAACCAAAATGCAAATGATGATCACAGCATCAAACAGAATTTCTGAAGGGTCTCTGGGGCCTCTATTATTATATAATGGCAGAATTTTCGATCATAGTATCTGATATCCAAAATACTCGGCTTTCTAAGTTTTCATGTGAAACATTCACATATCCACTCCTCTCACATACACTCTCCTCATGATTTGCATTTAAACAGCATATTTTTGCTATTCTGTTAGATTTTTATTCATACACATTTCTCACTACAGAAATAGGAAACAATTCCATTGTTTATCGGGGTTACATGGCAGGTCATTTGGAAAAAGATGACTGCTTAAATAATAAAAACCTGCCATTTGTTTTTAAAAGAAAAACCCACTAGCTTAGCTAGCAGCTGTGCCTGCCACTGTACATTATGATGTCCCAATAGACGAGCAAGCCCCCGCACAGTACCCAGGCAGAATCTTCTCCTTGTTAACATATCTAACAGACAAGCCTAATGGAAAAAACAATTTACCTTCTTCGGTTTCATGCCACACAATTCCTTCCAAGTTCACGCTGGTCCCAGGCTCACAGGGTCCAAGGCATTCAGGTTCTGTTACAACTCCAATCTCGCAAGTATTTACACCCACTGAACGAGTCCGTACCAAAAGCTGCTCGACTGGTGCTGCAATATTGGATGAAGATGGGGAAAAGTAGGAAGGCAGAATCTGAGGTGTGATACTGCTGGAAATCGGAGGTGGAGGTGCAGGCACTGTAAACAGGGGATCAACCTGAAAACAACAGACAAACTTACTATAACGATGCTGTGAGATTTTAAAAAAAAAAAAAAAGGAAAAAAAAAAAGCTAAAAACAAACAAAAGAAAATCCAGTTTGCTTGGACTGCATTTGCATATGCAGGGATTTGAAGTAGCATTGGTAATTTCAGTTTTATGAATTTAATTTTGTCAACATCAGCCCAAATGCTGCACATGAAAAATGACGTACAAAAATATCTATCATGCTAAACAAGGCAAATTGCTACGTTTCTACAAGACTATTCCCTGTTGTCACAGACAGCTACTATAAAATAAACGTTTTTGGGTTTTCTTTTGTTTTTAAGAAAAAAGGATTGAGGACACTTTTTTCTTGGTGCTGACAGAGACTGATTTGGGGATGGAAATTAATTTTGCAAACTGGCAACTTCATTTTCTATTTAAAGAAAAACATTTATAAAGACAGAACAAAGACACAAAAATGACATTTTTTTTCATCTGCATCATCGAGAAATTAGTACTTGGAACAATTCTAATACCCAAATGCCATCAAATATAATCTCTTGTCTTCCAGCCACTTAAAATGCATTAGGATCACCCACCTAACAGCTTACAGCTAACATTTACGTCTTTCCACTTGAAATAACAGATGAGGACTTTTACAGGAATCTATCAAAACCACATAATATCTAAGGGCTTCCAAAACACATACATGGAAGAATACAATTTGCCAGACAATCAGCCAGTACACAGAAAACTCATATACAGTCAATGTGTCTATATGGACTTTAGAAGTTATGTTTGCTGTATGACTTTCAGTATACCCAGTAGTACATTTTCTGTACAAGGATCTCGCCTGAGTGTTCTTAGTATTTTATTATGGTCATAAGGTCTTTTGAAACTGAAAAGATATAAGGATTGTACCCACTAAACTAGCTAAAACAATTAAATGTACCACCTAAAATTCATGTATGTTTGCCCTCCTGGATCATAGACACCATAGCCCAAAATCCTTCTTCAGTCCAACAATTCAGAAAGATAGCTTTCTAGCTGCTTTCAAATTGATGATTAAATGTCTTTAAGTCTAGGTTTTTAATTCTGGACCCCTGTAAGAGGGCTTAACAGGAAAGAGAAGATGACTCACTTCACACTGTCATCTAGGTCTCATTCAAATATATCTTAACATAGATCAAAGTTAATTCTGCATTGTCTTAAAGCCCAATTAGCAAATGGGAGGCAACGAGGAAAAAGTACTAAAGAGTATTCATTACCCTTCTATCACATATCCTTTGGATCACGTATCAGATCACTCATCTCATGGACAGTTTTGATAATGAGAAAATGAAATGAAAATCTAAAACGATAAAGGTAAATGGCCTTTGTAAAAATTAATTCTTTTGCTTTAAGCATTATTTATACAAACAGAGGGCCAACTTTAATTGTGCATGCAGGTCCTGAGTGAGCTAAATATTAAACAAAAGCATTTGGTATGATCTTTGTATGATGAGCCTGGACTGTAATCTTGATTATACTAGAACAAAGGAGAAGACAAGAGAGACCTATAGTCACATTCTTCCCCTATAACTTTTCTTCACTTGGGAGGAGGAGCTCTTCTAATTTAAGACTGTAATAGGACTTTATATAGGCCTTTTTATTTAGGAATAATTTTCAGGTTAGAGATAGAGCAAAGCAAAGAGAAAAAAAAAAATCAAATCAAAACATGAATACTAAAAGTATCCATTAGGTGTAAAAGCCTACTAATACCAACAAAACACTACCCAGCACAAGCAGTTACTGTGGCACAAAAACAACGCAGTGTTGCAGAGATATCGTCACTCTTTACAACATGGTGCTTGCAGAGTCTGAGCACAAAGACACGTCCCTTGCAATGCAGACATGAGTCCACAGATGCAAATCATGCACTAAATGGCCCCCAGGAGCAGCAGCTCTCTTGCAACATCTAGCAGTAAGCGCAAAACCATGACCCGTGTGCCTGGTCCAAGGGGACACGGGCTTTGTGCTATGTGGACGGGCTGCCTCGTGGGGCTCTGTCAGTGTTTTGCCATCAGCGTGTACCCTGGGGTGCCATTTGGAGGAGTACTCAGCCCTCAACCCACATCACCACAAGCCAGAGGAGAACTGGGATCTTCAACCAGCAGGGCAGGGCAAAGGAGCCTGGTGCTTTAGAAAAGCTAAGCCTTATAAAACCTTCATAAAATGAAGAAACGCTATTGAATGGCCTGCTTCATGGTTTACGTGGTGTTTTGCAATGCTGTGCAAACTCTCCTAGTCCACTTGCAACATCATTCTTCCATAAAACATGCTCACCAGAAAGACAGAGGGAAAAAAAAAAGTTTGCTATTATCAAACTAAACTAGCAAATGTTTTAAATGGATGCAGACTAAACTGGAAGATGCGTCTTCCACTTTCCATGTCTTTTAAACGGTAAAAAGCAGCTAAAAAGAAAGCACAGATCTGACAGTGTAGCCTATCAACTTCTTTGTTACAAATATTTGTACTTGGCTCTGGCTTATTTAGAACTGCTAATAGATGTCCATGTTTTCCATGGAAATGACTCCTATGGGACAAGGCCAAAGAGTGGCTGCTGCAGAGAAAGGGGCTGCTGCTGTGCTACATCTGAGCACCAAGCCTCTGGCTGAGAACTCGGTGGACATTAATTCTCCCTGAGGTTCGTGAGAGCTGCACGAGTACGATGACCTTACTCATACCACAAAATACACAGAGCGTAAATATTGCTTCAGTTTTCCGTGTTTTAAAACGACCCCATCCTGTTTGATAACCGTAATGCCAGCAGAGCGGAGTGGAGGCTCTCAGTGATAGCTGTGGTGACATGGTTGCTGTCATGAATTCTACAAAGGGCACTGATGCGAGCTATTAGAGGCAAAGAGGGAGGCAGGAAGGCCGCCATCTCCAGTGGAAAACAGGCACATAAGACTAACATCTGGTGGTGGCAGACTGTCAAACTGAGGAAAGTTAATGTCAAGAACAGACGCTCTGCAGTTTCTCAGTGTTATTTCTGCATGATTATTCCCAGGTGTTGGTGCATACTGAGCAGTAGCCTTTCTGTTTATCACACAATCCAGTATGAGAATGAAAAGCTAAATCTGAGGAGGGTTATTTACATAGATGCTCTCTTTATACACATAATCAAAGGGCTCCAGAAAAGACTGAAATATTCAAGCAATATTTTCTTCATTCACCTAATTCCAAGAGCTTTTGAGAGCTGATTAGTAACAAAGGCTACAAAGCTGGAGTGTTATTCATGGCAGCTTTCCACTGCCAAGTGTTTGATTGTATCGGAGAGCTATGGCTCTCGGTAGCAGAAAGCTCACAGAAAATGAAGAATGCCTGCCAAGCACTGTAGTCAGTGCTCCATGGAGTGCTCCTCTATCTGAACATGACAAAAAATATTTCAGTGGCAGCATGACATTAGCCTGTACATGGGGAAGGGTCTGGATAAGAGAGGAAATGCCACTCTAGCTACTTTCTAATACACAGACCTTCTAATAAACAGGCTTTTCCTTCACTTACACAGGCACTTTAGATGCTGTAATTAAATAATACTCATCAAAACTCATCTTTCCAATGCAATGCAAGTTTCCAAAATCATGTTTGCAAATGGATATTTGAAGTTCTTTGCAGACAATTTCCTGCAGACCTGTGGGCAATGCTGAGCGCAAAGAAGGCAGTGCACAGATTTGAGGGGACTTCCTAGATGGGCGAGCACTCAGCATCCTACTATTGCAATCAACTGTATCATACTCTGATTCCTCCAGGGGTGGAAGAATGTCAAGTCATTCTGGGACAGACTCTCATGTATTCCCATGGGAAACCCACATGAATCAAAGAGCAGCAAAATCTCAGGAACATCTACGGTCATATGCGCCATGCCATCTATTTATCTGACCAGAAGCACACTCACAGTATTACTCAAAGTAAACTCCCTTCTCAGAGAGATTTAAGCAGATAACATTTGATCATACTACCACATGAATGTATTCTGTATCTATTCATATCTATGCCCCATCCCTGGAGGCATTCAAAGCCAGGCTGGATGCGGCTTTGGGCAGCCTGCTCTAGTGGTTGGTAACCCTGCCTGGAGCAGGGGGGCTGAAACTAGATGATCTTTAAGGTCCTTTTCAACCCAGGCCACTCTATGATTCAATGATTTACTTCAAGAATTTACTTCATTCATTTCAACTTTGAAAACTTTCAGAGGGCATCTGTCTAAAGCGTGAAATGTCTCTGTCATAGTCATAAAATGCAAACAAGAAAATAGCTGCCACACAGCCAGGCCATGTGATGTGAACCACTGAAGTGTGCAATCACATCTAGAGCCGTGAAAGTATGTGTAGTTTTGCCTCACTAATGAAGATACATCTTTTAAGAAAAATTTTAATGAAGATAGAGTCTACCGGCATAAGACCAAACAGGGTCATACACCACCCCAGTGTCACCCACCACATGATTCTGAAATGCACATGACAAAAGCCATTCACTCCATCTACCAATATACACACTAGAGAAAAGTCCAGGTTTAAGAAGCAACTTTAAGGCTCAGGATAACCCCTTGCAAGAAATTGTTGCCTTCTAAATTGAGTAACATTTACTACAGGCATTGCCAAGTGGGAATGTCTGCAGTAGGAAAAAAAATGCAAGAAGAACCTCTTCCAGACCTAATTTGGGGTACACCTAAAAAACAAAGCCTGCCTCTTTGCAAAACTAAATCAGTCCTTAAAAAAGACACCAATGGAAGACTGAAAGAAATGAGAAACCTCCAACCTTGAACACTGACAAGATCTTTAGTGTTATTATTACTCCACATGTCTGAAATGAAAAGCAGGAAATAAAGGAAATCAGGCCTATATGAAAGTCTTGCTTCTCACCAAATTGCTTTTCCTAGATTTCATAGTATAGGAGAGATTACCTTGTTTTTATATAAAGTATGCCTGCCCTACCTTAATGCTCTAAAGCAACAATGACCCTAGAAGACCTCATTCTAATCTGATTTACGATGTTGTGAATGAGAAGTAATTCTAATGAAATCAATGAAAACTACTTTGAAAGAAAACAAATGTGGGAGAATCTGACATGGAAAAAATGTTGGTGTGCTCTGGAGTGTGTCTGCCCTTCTCAACATCTCAAATAACCCTTTCCCCATGAGAACTTACATCTAAAACATAAAGCTAGTCCTTCATATTCTACTGTTATCTTATGCATATTTGTTACCCTGTAACAAATATGACCTCCATAAAGAATATTGGTTTATCTGAAAAATACCAATTAGATCTCAATTTAGTATTTCTTTCATTCAAACTCACTCAAGAAGCCATGCGGAAGAATTTTTACTCTGTACTTAACTGATGTTTATTGTTTTTGTTTGTTTGTTTGTTTTGTTTTTTTTAAATAGTACTAAATTGTTCCCAGAAGTAATTATACCTTTGAAACATTGGTTAATAATAAAGATGCTGTATTTATTAAAACATACTTACTGACTAATATAGGCATTTTAGGAAAACAAGTTTTCTACATCAAATTATTGGGGTAAAAAGGTCAGTGCTGTAAAAAACATGTTTAGAATATAGGAAAGAATAAGACACAGATGTAGAGATCTATTACAAACCTTACATGCAACATACAGGACAGTCAGAGGTAGTAAGGAAATTAGTTATTTTGGTCAACTTATTTGAGAATCACAGGAGCTCGAATATTAAGGAAGAATGAAGGAAATTCAGACTGACTAAATTGCATCCAAATTTTAGACTTAAATTCTCAATTCAAGAATAATCCATAAAATGTGCCTTCCCAATATTGTAGTATATTGACAAGAAATCCAAGATGTAATTGTGTTAAACTGAATAACACAAGTAGCATCTACATAGAGACTCTAAGTATTTCCTGTACTTAAAGTGAACTTCTCCACTTAACTCAACTGAAAGCTGGGGAAGGAAAAAAAAAAAAAAGAAGAAAAAAATAAAAGAAAGAAAGAAACTGAAAGGACATTAAGGGAAAATGGCCTTTTTTTCCCCCATACATTAGCACATCACTAACATCTGGAATAACTTCTGTATTCTGAATATGAAGCCAAAAAAAATCCACTTAAAACTCTTACATTATTTTCTGTAATGGGAAAAAAATACTACTTGTATTCAAGTTTTTATATGCCACTCCAATTAACTGCTAAAGAAGCAAACACAGTCCTGCAAAGACAGTACCTTTTGATAGTTATGTACTGTTTATGCATGCAGACCTCAAGCCCTTCTCACTCTGGACAGGACTGTATCTTTGGCTGTTCCACCAATACTATACAGGTAATATTTCTTAGGAAAGCACTAACATACAATGAAGAGCATGAAGAGAATTGAAAGCTTTAAGTAGGGTTTAATGCAGAGACAATGGTGCTGAACACCAGGCGTGGAAGCCACCTTGTCCTCTCTTGTACCTCCTGTTCTAGCTCAGATGCTTGGGATTTCCCAGCGAGATTCACCCGTTTTACTGTGGGAAAGATGAGCATTTGACAGCTGCCAGAGATAGCCTTCTGCCAAGGGCTGCATCTGTGAAAAACTGTATGTCAACTCAAACGTTTGGCAGAGGCCTGGGAGGATGCCCAGATCACCACCTGCAGTTTTCTAGTGAAGACATTTCTCCTCTTTCAGCCTGAGAACACCACATTCATTGAGATAACTTTGCCCATAGGTCTCTAGAGCAGCCTTCTCCACGGAAAGTTGGTTTCTCCTACTCAGCAGCTCAGCCTGCACTTCCAGTCTTCAGTCACCACATGGCTGTTTTGCTAAGCCTTAACAGAGAACAAACAGCACTGAACCTCTCTCAAGATCCCTGTGCTGTCCACAGGGACACACACTGTTCCACTCATCGAGAAAGGACATTTCTGTGAACTGCTTGGATTCACAGAGTGTGCACAAGATGATCTCCAGTACCAGACAGTGTCATGTGACCAGATACGGTAAAAATCCAGGTACCGATATTTCCTAGTAAGGGATTAGGTATAGCTTTTTCTAGTTGTTTTTTTTTTTTTTTTTTTTTTTTTTTCTCTCTAGTTTTTCTAGTTTTGGAAGAGGTAGACTATGACAATGATGGTTTTTGTCTAAACAAAATGACAATCACTGCTTCTTCACAAGTGTTTGCTTGACTCAACCCTGAAAAACGTAAGTTATTTCCTTAGGGAAATGCATTGTACTGTTGCATTTTTTTTCAGGTTTTCATTACCTCTCCAAGCAAATCTTAACCACAACCCTATGACCCTGCAGCAGCAGTTAACAAGGTTAACAAAAGATGGTTTCAGTTAGTCAACAGTGTCACTGCAGCTCTGGTGGAAGAACTGCCTTTGCAGCTATTCCAGTAGGGATACAAAGAATCAATCTAGTTCAGTCATTTTTGTTTCCAGGAATCTGCATTGCATAATCCGGACTACAGCAAGACTCTGAAGAGAGCAAGAGTACCTTTAGTCAGGCTTCTTCACACTTCATTGACTTCCTGTACATTGATATGCCAGCATTAGATTTTTGTTTCCTTCTACCCATTTCTTGACTACTCTACTTCGTGAGTTTGAAGTCTATACATTGTGATTCAGGCTGCTGATTCTTCAGTTCATTAATTCACCTCTATAATCCTCAGACAAAGAACTAAACTTCCCTGATGGTCCATGTATACAAAAACCTTTTATTTGTCTAACTAGATTCTTACAGATGATATTTTTAGCGTGTTCTGAACATTAATCGCTTCACTTCATGGACCTGTATTTATCCGCGTCTACTGACCCCAAAACTTCTAACTTAGCTAGACCTTACATGAGACAGGTGAATCTTCCTATACTATTGCCTTAGGTATCTCACTTGGGCTTTTGCATAGAATGTAGGATCCTGCCTTGGTTAGTTCTGCTCTCTCTCTCATACAACATTTCATGGTATTAGCTATAAACACTACAAAGCATCTGATACCACGCTCCAATTCTATTTAAAGAACAAGTCATTATTACTGTCTTTAAGAATGGGACAGATGCATTTATGATTTTTCAGCAGCTCACTGAAGAAAGCAGGTTTAAAATGACCTTTCAGCTTCCATTTTCAGCCTGGTAATTCTACTGAAAAGGAAGCTGAATCATTATTATTTAGCTATCCCTACAACTACCTGCTGTTGGAGAATTACAGTTAATAATAATAATAATAATAATAATAATAATAAAGTCTTACTCACAAAGTAAAAAATAAAAATAAAAAAGAACAAAAAACCCCAACCAATTCTCCATCTCTCCCAATTTGGAATATTTACAATCTCTTAGGGAAAGTCAATTTATTGTAACACTTTTTTTTTTTTTTTTTTCCTTTCAACTGGTGTATATCTTTACTCTGGTGTAAATCCAGAGCAGTTCCACTGAAGCAAAACTAATGGCAGAATTTGGATTGTAGTGTTTGTTTTACCAGCTACAGGGGTAATCAGCATTTCAAGTAATTTTTTATGTGAAGATTTTTAAGAGGAAATAATCCTTGTGAGGAGGAAACTGCTAATACTTACTTCATTCAGAATGCATTTTTTTTCCTCTTTCTACACTGAACATGGTACTGACACAAAGTGTCCAATAATCCTTAATGAAACTAAAGGATTAAATTTGCAATATGAAGACAAATATAAGATCTGCAGTTAACACTGAAGACTTCTGTAAATTTACTTACCTACTTGCCTCAGTTTTGAGACAATTCAGTCTTGGCAGAGAGTAGAAACCTAGGTTTAGTGTTCTTTTAAGTCTTTTTTCATGAAACTATCTACACTATAGGCACCAAATCATCTGGTTACATGCCCTGGAACAGACAGCTGAAGCCTACTCTTCCTGTGGCTTAACAGCAGGCAACCTTGAGATGCCTCTTCTCATGTCCCTACCTCGAAGACATTTTTTCCTACCGATTTTACCTTAGTACCCAGGGATCCTCATTAGCATGTTCTCTAAGCACCCAGCACAGACAAAAGTTTACGTTTGCAGACTTTCAGCAAAGGCTTATCATTTCTGTCTTGCTGAGAAAGAACAGAGCCATGGAAAGGACATGGTTTCACTCCACAAATTCCAGATACCATTACTGAAACACCTTGTGCTTCAGCACATCAGTCTAACCTTTAACTTCCCCCTTTCACACGCTGTCTCGTAGACTATTTTACAGTCTAGCAGTGATCAACAACTGCTGCAAATGAAGCTTCCTTTCTATTCAAATAGCAGAGGAAAGCATTAGCTCAAATATTCCACATTTTATGTGGCATTCTACAGTCACTTGCACCTTCTATTCTCTGCTCTGCCTGAATTGTACACATGCTTTTCACTCTGTTCACTGCATGATGAATTTATAACAAAAAGAAACATTTCTGTGCATGATAGAAACTCAAATATTTTGTTCAACTGAAATAAAGAATAAAACTAATCTAAGCTGTCATGAAATCATGAAATGCCTCTGGCAGTTCTATCAAAGTATATAGACATGTACAGATCCTTTGAAGAAATGAAACTGCAGTTTATCAAGTGTGATTTATAAGCAACACAGATTTAGCTAGGAGATAACACTGCTGTCTAATCATTAGTAGTCAGACAACAGCCATGTGAACACATCAATTATGGGCCACTGCCAAAAGCCCTTGAGATCCCAGAGATTAACAGCCAATCCTCTGTTTTACAAGCTTACATCAAAAAGAATATTAATAAGAGGAGGGGCGATGTGAAAGCTTGTCAGAGTAATTCACGCACTAAAACAAGGCATTTTTCCCTTTGCTCTGCCTTGAACTGGTCCATGAAAAAAGCTGGCATCAGCTACAAAGCGCAAAGCTGCCAATTTCTCAGAAAATGTTTTTCATTAACATATGGGAAGTTGTAAAAGGCTGCAAAAGCCCTATTGGGTGGATAAAGGCGACAACTTCTATGCATTCCTTTCCTGAATGTATCAATTATACAACCTCAATCATTATTCAGATATTTGGAAATGAACATCCACGCACAGGAGTGTTTGATGGCTTCTCTCTCAAAACCAGAGCCATTTACTATTATAAACAAATTAGCCAGCCTTCCAGGCATCCATTTACTCTGTCTCACTAATGACTTACAAAAGCTAAAGCAGAAATACTACCAAATCAGGTTCACTTCAGTCTTCAAAGGTGTGGGAAAAGATCCCACAAATGTGCCTTTCTTTCTGACTTGTATGCAGGGTGGCTGACAAGAGGTTTATTTTTCTTCCAAGCAAATGAAGAGAAACAACATGAGAATACAGGAAGACAAAAGCAGCTACGTCTCTGTAAAAATGCAAACATGGCTATTGAGATGGACCTAAACCAGCCTACCACTGGCGTTTCAAATGCTGCAAAATGAACTGCCTGAAAGCACAGCATGCTGCATGGCATCAGGTCCTCAAAGATCTATCGCCCATGGATTAGCAGCTGACAGAATTTTAGAAATACTTTGTATGTTATCCTAGACATGGTTTGGGAACATGTCCACTGCTTTCAAAGAAAAGATTCTCTCTGATACATGTCCAAAAAAGATGCATGTCTTTTTCTTGTCTAGTAGGGACTCCATGCTGTGAGAGGCCACCTTCAAAAAACCTAAGTCTTTAATTTTAGTGTATTCTCTTGTGTTTCATCTCTATTATTTTATGAGGACTGCCAATTTTTAGATGATTTTGTATTAGCTGCTTAAAAGCTAACCTGGGAAAACATTTATTGGGGAGATGTCATCTAAACCAATTGCTAACCTTCATAAGAGTAACATAAAATAGGAAAGTGATTCAGCCATGGTGAATGAAATATAAGCTGATGAAATAGAAGAAGAAAAAAAAAAACCTTCTTTTTTTAAATGAAAATATGTTAGATTTATTAAGAGGCCGTGTTCTTGTTCAGCTGGCCGAGACAGGAAATTTATCTTCCAAGCGTTCTCTCACATTGTTTTCAATTTTGCATGAACTAATGCAGAGTAATGCCAAATGTGGAACTTGGTGTGCCAAGTGGCATGAGTAAGGTTTGACAGGAGTAGCCTTCCAACATCTAGCAAATTACAGAGAGAGACTTTATTTATTTTTAGACTGAGTTCAAAGAAGCATCAAGATGTTCTAAATTTTCAACTTAAAGACATCATTTACAGAGAGTGATGAGCAGTCTGTGTACAAGTCTTGGACACCCCAAATATCTCAAATCAGGCAATTAAGGATCTCTTAAATCATTATTGAAAAAAAAAAAAAAAAAAAAAAAAAAAAAAAAAAAAAAACACAGTTTAAGGGCACAAACAAATAATATGGTGCCTGGATCAGCTGGGTCTTAACAGAAAAGTAGAAAGAGTTTAACTGACTCATGACTTAGATTTGCTCCTGCTATGCCTCCTAACATGCTATCAATAAATTCGGGGTGCAACAGCTAGTGAAAACAAAAATTTTCATAAACCAAGTGCAAGGCAGAACTTAAATCCAGTAACCCATTTTTGGTGGTGATCCTGCACAAATGCTCTGCGGGTTTTACATTCTACAGTTCTCAAGGAAGTGTGAAAATGATATAGATAGGAGCGCTGTAAAACAGGGAATGCTTGAGAAGATAATAGTTGGATGATATCCCTAACACTGAACTCCTGATGATGCATAACGGCAGAATCTTTCTTCCAAGCAACACTGGCTTCTGTTCAAATTCACTTTTAGAAAGTCGCTGATACACTGGTTTTCAGCACTGTGTCAGGCTCTAAACACTTATTTGATTTAAGACAGTGTTAATGACTTAGATAATCACACAGTTTTATAGTTCTATAATGTACTGTGCTATAAAAATTAAACCAGTGTTTATTACACCTCTGCTACTTTTACTTTCCTTCTTATTGCACCAACTCTTAAATGAGTTAAAGCAAATACTGTACAACAATAAAACATAAAAAGTGCACTGGTTGAAAACAATTCGCAATATGTAATATGGTATTTTAGTTCAAAGCCTACTCTCAAAGTAGTTCCAAACACTACTTTCAGGTATCAAAAATGACAACATTCTTAATTCAATTTTGAAGGAGCTATCCAGTCTGAAAATGTAGAAAACACTATCAACACTTAATTACCTTAAAGTGATACACATTAAAAATGGAATTACCTGGCTTATAGTACTTTAGGTAACTAAAATGTAATTAGATTGGATGGCCACTGTATTTATTTACTGCTGGAATTTCATTCCTGGCAAACACTAGAAACAATGTAGTCATCTTTCCTTTTCATGTTTGAAATGGCTGAAACACAACTCAATCTGTGTTTCTGCAAAATTACAGGTTTTTACATAGTCTCTTTGATGTCAACAAAATATTTATGTGACAGGTCCTGATACTGTACTGTCAAAAATGCATTGAGAATAAAGCTTCCTTTATCACCACAGTATCAATATGACTAATGGTCAACCAGAAAAAAAAAAAAAAAAATGACTGCATGATACCCAAAGACATGCTTGTATGTTGAGGACAGAGAAATGAGAAAAATGAACACCAAAAATAACCTTGGAAAATATGTAAGAAGTCATCTGCGGCAGAGATAGGGTCAGTGGATCTTTGAATACAAGCACAGAACTTCATACACATGCTTACACTGAAAACTAACATTTCTATTTAAAAAAAAAAAAAAAAAAAAAAAAAACACTCTTCAATCTCAATATACATAACAGAAAATTCTTCACTCTCACATGGCGAAGGAAAAGGTATTTAAACTACCCTAGTCTGGATTAGTTTGAGTATCTACTTAAGATTGACCACTTGCTTTCATTACCGTTCAAAATTAGAAGAGAATCACCGAGCATTCTATTGAAATTAGTGTAACAACACTTAAAGTCTGCACAGTATTTGTTACTGCCTGAAAAATGGATATAGCACCTGTCCCAAAACCAATGATATTAATTCACCCACCCAAATCATGTTAAAGAGTCTGATGATAATGCAGGAATGGATGCTGTCAGTGCTTATGGCATAGTATGACTACGTTCCATGCCATGGTGCCATCAATTTCCTTTGTGGTTCTAAAACCTTGAAAGGCTGAAATAAAAGACATACTTATTTGGGTCTGAATTTAGGCTCTAAAAGCCTCTTCATATGGAGCTATTCAGTATGGAGACATATTGGTAATGTTCAGTAACTTCATAATCTTTCCATCTCAATTTCACTGTCTATAAAATGGCAGCAGCATTGCGATTATGAAGCTTATCGCCAGCCTGCATACTATATTTAATTATAACTTAAAACACAGAACTGATGGCAGATTTTCAGAATACCTCACGAATCGAAACAACAGGCCAGATGTTCAAAAGAACAAAGCACACTGGGTGCACAGCTTCCCCTCAGATTCTCTTATAATGGCAAAGGTAGGTGCTAGATTGTTGAAAAATCTTACCATAGCTGTAGGTGTTAACCACATAAAAACCTGCTTTTCAGAAATGAACTCCTAATGACTACTTTGCTTTGAGATCCTTGGAAGAAGAATGAAAGAACCAAGCATTGAACTATTTAGACTTAATTCCTCTTTTCATTGCCATAAAAGGAATCTGGAATTTGGTCTTCCATCTGTTTGGGGGCAAGGAAGAGACTGTTTCTTGGCTTGCTTTTTCCTTAGTATCACACAGAAAGTCTTCTGTGTTTTTTTTTTTGCACCCATTCGTTCAAAGTAAAATGAAGAATGAAGAATAGAGATCGAGCAGGATGCCAGTGGATAAATATGACAAATTAAGCTACGCTTCCTTCTCCCACACACAAGCCTTCAGCTTAGTCCAGCACATCACAACAGCACAACAGAGGAGAATGTATTGGCTTTTTCTGCTACACTCACATTTGCATGAAAAGGAGCAGTCAAATGAAAATTAAGCACTTAAACAGCTTAAAAAGCACTGGTTCAGAATACTGTACTTCAATAAAACATTCATTGTTATTCAATGCTTGGCAAATGACATTGCCATCAAATACTAGTAGAAGAACCGTGAAGAATAAATGCTATCTGAAAAAGAGGCTTGTACTTATGCAGCGCTAATGACCATCTAAAAGAGCGATTCTGCATGGTTACATCCTCTTTTAGATTCGCAGCTGCAGTTTCACAAGAGCAGCCATACATCATAATCTGGAGCCATTTTAGGCTACCCTTGTGCTTTAAAGAGCAGTATGGGCAGCAGAGAACTCCTAATCTGCAGAGCAAAACTCCAATCAGTAACAAGTTTATTTAACTGCAATGACTGAGGATTTTAATGCTCCGCTCGTTGTAACAGCGGAGACAAAGAGGAAAGAGATCTCCACATTTAGCTTCATTAGAGAGTAAACATTCTCATTATTAGATTTCATTCTAATTAATTATAACAGTGGCACAGAGTAGTACATAAGCCATTTCTTTAAAAAGGTCAGATAACTGTATATTTTAAGACTGTAATACTTACATTTTAATTACTGTTTAATTTGTTTATTTAACAACATGCCGATCCTATAAACATCACTAATTAACTGATATACAGTGACTTTTCAGGAAGTTAACATCTTGGGAACAAACATCGTTTTACTGAACTTTGATTTGATAATCAAAGGCAATGTTAATACCCACTAGATTAGTCATAGACTTCATGGGCATGCCAAAGGTAGCCTTCACTTTCCAACTGCATGAGATTTACAGCCGCGCCCGCCGGAGCAAAGCGTTTTCTCCAGTTACGCATGCTTCTTCAAGCTCAGGTTACCTGGAAGCAGCAACACTCGGGTCTCTGCCCAGTACATATTTGTGGCTTAGTAACACATCTCTTTAGGTCTTTAATTAGGACAGACAAAAAGCAAACCAGTTTTAATGTTCTTTTGGCTACTGTACTAGCTTGCCTCATACATTATCTTTGTCTCATTCTAGAACTACCTAAGGCACACTTCTCAGGCCACGTCGTTTCAAGCTCGCCCTGCATTGCCCTGAAAATGGCATGTGCCCTCATCATGGAAACTCCCAAGATACCTTTATGTACAAATTCGGGATAGGAAGTTCCAGCACTGAGAACCCGGGGCTGGTGCCAGTTCAAACCATCAGGAGCTCCACAAGAGGTTAACAACAATTAACCAGGAAACATGGTGGTTTGCTTTCAGCCCCCCGTACTAATGGAGGTGACTGCCAAAATATACTTCTTGTGCTTTTTACGCTTCCCTTGCTGAGATGAAAGTAACTTGAAATCCAAGTTACGACAAGCACAAGCATCTGTATGAAAACTCTGGAGTACTGAGGAAAGACTAACCCTTTGGTAATTTGTTATGGCCACATGCTTCTGTGCACTGTCACAGAGTACCCACGGGGAACAAGTTCACACTAAATGTTCATCAATATATACTGGTTACTAAGAACCTACATTTTCGTGTCACACACCTTACTTACAGTATCATATCACAGGTATGAAGAGAAGGACAAGAAAGCCAAAATTCATGAGTTCCTCTAACCCCATGTTGAGAACACAGGCACTCAAGAAAGAGACTGCTCCCTTACTGACAACTTACACTCTCTTGCTTCCTCTTCCCTTCCAAAAAGGTGGTTTTGTATTTCCTTATCATGGGATAGCTCTCAGAAACCTAGCTAAGGTGCATTAAATTAAGACTAGGAGAACAACGCCCCATTTCCACAATCACACCACCAGCTGGCCTCCAGCCAGCCTCAACAGCACAGATTTGTCACATAAGCATGGAATCGATCAAATTAAATCACCTGCACAAAGAATCATTTGGTCACCTATTAGCACAGGTTACTGTAACTATTACACCTGGCACACAGGGCAATCAACAGGCCAATAAATATATTCCCAAAGGACTGTTCAGCGCTCAAGAGTGACATAAAAACAAAGCTGTTTCTGTCTTGTGCCAGCTCCAAAACAATCTCTAAGCTGGAAAATGAGTCTTCCAAAGCCTCGTGGCAAGCATGGAAACAGAGGCAAGAAAAATCCCCACAGATGTGGCTTAACATCCTCCCCCTGAAAAAGGGCTTCCCTGGCAGAACAGAGGGGTGAATCTTCTTTACCTGGGTGCAACTCACTCGCATGAAGAGACTCTGTTCCAGCTCCTGCCACTACACCCCTAGCCTCCCTCCTCCTTGCTCTCCATGATATTCCTCCTGGTGACTCTGGAGCACCTGGCCACCAGACAGGCAGTTGAGAACCACCAGATACTGATAATGAGGGGGTCTGTATGGACACTTGGAGGACAAGGCAGTAAAAGATACAAAGATTTCACACTCAGGTTTCCAAAGGCACTGTCACTTCAGGCTAACGAAATCTACTTAGTTCCCCCAGTAAAATGAAAACCCTGAAAAAGCTTTTCCAGATACATGGCCTACCCTGGAGACTTTGCTACATTTTTGCGGTTTCACAACACATTTTCCTATCAATTTGGAAATACTTTCCTCTCCTCGGTAACTGGTTGATAAATCCACAGAAATAAGAGGGAAAACTATCAGTCTACAGCAGGGAACAGGAGATTTGGCTATGTATATAATCTGTCAAATGAACAGGAGGGTCTTAAGGGAAATTTTCTGTCAATATTCCACCTCTTCTGGTACCACTGAATATGGCACTAGATGGGAAAACAGTGAAAGAGGCACTTCAGTGAAAGATTACACTACGCAAAATTAGCATCATACAAATGCAATAAAGGTAATAATAATCACTAATCTAGTGGAAATGAAGGGAAAGAATTACACATGAAGTAGTGATGACCATTTAGAAGAAAGACTCTAAATGCTCATGTCTCTTGATATTTGTTGTTGAATAAATTCCTCTGGTTAACCAGGAGATCAAAAATGACGGTCTAAATGCCCAAATCCATTCAGTACCTTTATGCTGCAGTCACACACCTGCAACTGAGCTAGACTGAAACGAAGGTATCAAATGCAGCTCCTCATCACCAGCCCCACCTCACCTCCTCTGGAGATCATCACTGCCTTCTTCTCCAAACTACCCACACAACCACACGCAGCCACCTTTTATCCCAACCAAGCTGGATACTAGGTTCAAAAAGGCATGCTATTTGGATCACTTGGACTTTTTGTTTGTTTTTTGGCAGAAGCAATCTGGGGAACAGCCCAACCTGTAAAAGCAGGAGGAAATGTGAGAAGGTACTCATCAGTGACGGGTGCTGGCAGCACCCTGGGCAGATGCAGTGGGAAGCACGCATGGGACCACAGCTCCTGTGCAGTTTTCAGGAACCGAGCAAAACTGTTCCACTGGTGCTCGCACGCTGGGGCATGCTCTGGCAGCCAGCTGCCAGTCTTGTCCTGGCACTGCTCCACTCACACCCCCTTCACAGATACAGCCTCACTGTACATCCAGACGCAAAAGCTACATACAGCCATGACAAATTTGTAGACACTCTTTTGTATGAGAGCTGTGCAAAATCTCTTGCAAGAGAACTCAGCAAAAACATGACCTTTCATGTCCTTAAATCAAGAAAACAAGATTTACCATAGCCCACTTCCACAGTGGCAAACCAATAAAGATATCAAAGAATTTCAACAGGGCTGTAATAGGATTTCATCTTGGAAGTACTGGCTCTTCTAAGTGCACCATAGCACTACTCAAAGGACTTGTAGCGATGCTCTGCTCTTATGCTGAAAAACAATGAATTCTGCAATTCAGCTCTCAAGTGAGCTGCAAGTTTACTTTCAAATGAAGATCTAATTTAAAAGGAGAGTCGATTAATCTCAAAATAACTAAGGTTTCCTCTCTGCTCACACCCTGGTTTCTCAGAGAATGCTTTACAAATTTAGCAACGACTAAAACGAGTTAGTCTAGTATGCTGACTTTCCGTTCCCAGATTAGACAACCTTCTCTATGATAAAACACTGAAAATGCTTAAACTGTGAGAAGAAACAACACAGGTGTCATACTCCTCATCCAAGAAGCTGGTCTCCATTCACACAAGTAAGCACAGTGACTTCTTTGTGCCACAGAAGCAAGATCTGACTCAAAACACCTATGGGCCATAGGACAAACAGGACAGAGGAGAAAGGTACCATGACCTATATATTTAAATTTATCAAAGGTTTGGTTTCTGGAAGATCCTCAAGTGGTTTAACCTGCTTTCCTCCTCTCATCCCTCATTCAACTCTGAAAGTAGTACTACATTTGCCTGGCCCTTTTTGGAAGCATTTGAAGTTGTTAAATGCAATTACAAGGCAGAGGGGCCCTTATGCCACCATATATACTATCCGTATCTATTTTTTATCTCAATGAGTTCAGGTCACGTCCACAATTTCATTTTGCTAACAATTTTACCATCCCTCTGGCTGGTATAAAAATCAAAATGAGCCTGTAAGAAATCTTACGAAATCCTGAGATTAAGTAATTTCTTGGCCTTAAATTGCCAATTTAGAAGGCAAATTTCCTTTTGAATTTACAAAGGCCCACATTCAGGGCAACATTGCTTAATTATTGTTTTGACTCTACCAATGAGACAGAAAAGCTCAGTAAGCCTAACTTCACTACATTGATCAAAAAAAGTAAGAACTGGCCTGGGGTGAATTTGTCTCCTGATAGTTAAGCCTCATACAGCCACAAAAAAAGGAGTAATTTTGTCTTGAGAATTTATGGAACTTCACCCATTATTTCAACGCTATCATTTTCACTGTGAAGTATGAAGACCACCCATGCGTCTGTTAGAGGCAGCAACAACAATAAAATTATACACTTGTAATTAGATGCAAAAAATATTACCATGCTGAGGCTATGCCTCCAGAGGAAACAAACTTCCTCTTACAGCCTGTTTCTGTGGCTGTGCCAGTTGCGCTGTGAAAATTCCAGTGTGAACATTACAGTGTGAAATCACAATACCAGAACACAGAGTTCTTTAAGGGTCACTCAGAACGCTGCTTTCAATCATGCAACATATGATGCCAGTGCTCACTTTACCAAATAGGCATCAGATAATAGAGGGTGGTTTACTGTTCCAAGGGAAACTGCCATTTCAGTGCTAATGGACAAAATGAAGGGACATCAACACGCTAAGAATACACACATACAATTAAAACTGCTTGTAACGGGCAGAATTCCTATCTAACTTCCCAAGCAGTATCCTCCTTGCAGAGATGTTAATGCTAATGTTGCCTCTCATTCCCAGGCAAGCAGATTCTACCTCTAAATGCAATTAGAGAAATGGACTGTTACTTGGAAATACAGCTGCATGCACGTTACCATGTAGTCTCTCTCATTCTCTGGGTAAGGAAATACAGCAGAAGCTAATAGAAATAAAACAAAACAAATTATTGAGGAGAATACTATTCCTAGGGTTACTAAGCAGTACACTACAGCTTGTCAGGAACATTTTTAATAGCCCAAGCTCCTGGCACTGCTGCTTATGTTTGCTTATATATAAGCAGAAGGAGTAATACTCCATACAGCATCAGACGTTTCAGTCAAGAGGTACAAAAAGAAGCAACACATTGCAGTGCTAAACACTTAAAAGGCCACACCTAAAGCTCATTTAACATTTTTCTGTCCTCTTACAATTACACAGCATAATACACACTGAAAGCTTTCCTATTCCCTTACTGGATTTCATATATGAAGAACCGACAATTTCTTTTTTGCCTGTATTTTTTCTTATTTTTCTTTACATGAGCTTCCTGCTAGTCAAAGGGATGAAAACCTCAATGCCTACTTTATCCTAATTTAAAGGGAATCAAACTAAGAGTATTTTATAATGACTTCAAACAACCAAACACAACTCGCCATACTCACCTATGCCCAATTATTCTCTCACACAAACTTATTACAGTTACTAAGGATGTAAAACCAAGTATAGCCAAACATATAGCCAAATCTTCATAGGCTCAGCATAATCCTCAGAAGGTTCATAATCTGATCAAATCAACGCCATTTTTCATATTAACAGTCATGAGACATTTTCCCCAAAAGCTCTGCTTCCCATGCTACAGATGGCAGGGAAGTTTTGTATATAAACAAAATCACAGAATCATTAAGATTGGAAAAGATCTCCAAGATCATCTGGTCCAACCATCCCCCTACTACCAATGTCACCCACTAAACCACGTCCAACCTCTCCTTGAACGCCCCCAGGGACGGTGATTCCACCACCTCCCTGGGCAACCCATCCCAGTGCCTGACTGCTCTTTCTGAGAAGAAAAGTCTCATCATTTCTAGCCTGAATCTTTCCTGGTGCAACTTGAGGCCATTCCCTCTTTTCTTTTACATGAGGGTTTGGTTTCCAATGTCCATATTTAGGCTTCCCAAATTAATTGTCATGTTGGTGAAAGTGAGAAAGTTACAGTAAAGAAGTCACAGAAAATTCAGCTTGAAAGGTGGAATTGTTGAAAGGATGCAAATTACTGAAAAAAAAAAGAAGATTCAAACAAAAAAGCTTAAACAATTTTTAACTGTAGAGGTTACTCCACTTGTGCTGTAAGACTTTCCTGCCTTTAACCTTTAAACCAATGACTCATGAAAATGATATCTTCAAATTTACAGGCAAGCAGCTAGTAGGACTTTTGAAAAAATGTTGTACAACAATAAATCAGGAAGCACAAGCACTTTTGAGCCTTTTGAACTGTCTGCTAATTAATTACAATACTGAAACAATGAAACAAAGGCCCATTAAAAAAAAAAAAAAAACTCTCATAAAGAAGGAAATAGAAATTAAACATGTTGTCGGGGAGAGGACTTGAAACAAATGAATTACGCTTGCTCAGATTAACAGGGGCATTCCAACCGCCCCCCCTTCAGACAGAAAACACAACAGGGCAGGTCTTCTTGCCACCAGCGGGTGCCCCTTAGCTGGAAGCAGCTCCAGCTGTCAGGTTGCTGTCAGAGCATAAAGCGCACCAACACTCCCTTCTCCCACCCTTTTGTTCCTACTAAATACGTGCACTGTGCTCAGCAGCCTCTGCTGTTAAACAATTCATTTTTCCTTGCCTCCTCTGTTTTAGGAGGAGGTAAAAATAGCAGGACTTAGTCACAAAATGTAAAGCTCATTTCCTGTACCTTAGTGCCTCATTCTTTCACCTCCTTGTCCATAGGATTTGGCTACCAAATAGGTCTTAATCTGTAAACAAATGATTTGCTCTACAATTAAACCATTCATTTCCTTTTTTTTTTTTTTTTCTTTCTTTGGCTGTTTGGCTGCTGTCCAATGTGGAGGCTCATAGGTTCTTCTATTATTTAGTGCTGGTTAAAAGGCAATAAGCTCATTTAGAGTTTATAAAACTATAAGCTATCAACAAAAGCATTTAATGCTTCTCACAAGCACCGTGGCTTTTGCCTGAAAAATTAATAATGTGGGGTTGTGTGCGTGCATGTGTATGTGTACATACCTTTGGGCGTGGGGGGCTGTTTTTTTATGTGCTGCCCTGGTTAAGCACTGCGGATATCTTTAAGCCTGTTCCTGTAAGCTGTAAATACATACGTTTCACTTTGGCTTCAATTATCAGTGCGTTTTTTTTCTCAACAGCTGATAATCATAAGAACTGCAATTCACCTTGACTACAGAGCTGGCCCTCACAGACTTTGACGTCGCATGAGAAAAGAAAAAAGGTCATGCTGCTGCAGCATTTCACCATGTTTGCAAATACTGTTTCCTTATAAAATGACGTTGTGAATCACAGGAGTCTACAAGAGGAAGCGAAATCTTTAGAGAAATAAATAACATTCTAGGTTTCTCATCTCTACAGTGAAGAGTCATTTTTGACCCAAGAGAAAACAGGGTAACATCAAGGTCATTTTCCTCTATCTCTCCTTTTACGTTTTTGTTCCTGCTGCAAAATACTTTCTCAGGAACTGTGAACCCAAACACGATGTGTGTGCGTGTTCACCTCCCCTCAGATATTCATATATATATATATAGCATGGGGCTAGCAGGCTACCAACTCAACGCGGGATGGTAAAGACAGTGAAACATTTCAAAAAAAATCTGTCTGAAGTAAGTGAATTACTGCAAATGAACAGCTAAATTTACAGGTGCAAATCTCATTTAGAAATGACAGGTACTTAGCAATATCAACTTCAGCAATATACTCCCAATGAAATTCCGCAAGCCTATTTAAAGTCTATTACGGCTGCTGACATCAATCTGCCAAGCTGCAGAGTGCTAAACTCTACCGAAGATTTGCACCTATAAATTTAGCTACTGGTACATTTGAATTAAATATACTGTGTTTCTCCATATAGGCAACTACAGACATAAGGCTCTGAGGCAGAAGGGCAATCAAGCAGAACTGTCATGGAGGCTTCGATACTGGTTTTGCCCAAACAAAAGTTCAGCCTCCCAGCAGGGTTTAGATTCCAGTCCTTTCTGCAGTGAATTAATCCAGATCTCTGGACTTTCCATCCAAAAATACACTTCTTTCCCAGCGAACTGGAAAAGCTGTATCCCTAATGAAATTACTCCTAGGAATACAAATGTTACCTGAGAATCCCAAAACTCCATTTATGTCAAATCTTTTAAAGATACACCCATGTACTCATGTAGATACATGTATACACAAGCACAGACACCTATAGGTGGATGCACGCAAACAGATTTTGATTAGCTCTACGTACAAAAACTCACTAAAGACCAAACACATCTCTGTCTCTCCCCTACCAACCTTTCAAACAAATGATGACTTCTGGAGTCATGGATAATAAGTCGCTTGCAGACAGGCGGCAACTATGTTCATTCTCAAAAACTACAATAAAGGTAAAAAAAAAAAAAAATTGTTGTGCTAGCCCTGAAAAAAAAAAAAAAAAAGTGCTTTGTATCCTGCTTTGGCATAGTAGTCATAAATTTAACCTTAATTATAAGTATTGTTCATTTTTAGAATTTATCCATATGTGATGCATCTTCTGTAATTACCAGTCAGCTGAAAAGGTTTTGTAAACATAAAGCAGTAAGAGGCATTTTAAGTCTACAATAAATATTACAGTTTGAGGAAAAAGGTAAATCTTGGAAGTGCTTTGAAAATAGTTGGCAACTCTTCCTCCCAGCATAAATCTGAAGGCTCAAAAATAAATATTCAAGAGCATTAATTTGTTTCTAGATGTGTGCGTGCAAGTAAAACAGCAGCCATAATGTGGAAATTTGAGTCACATTTTGCAACTAATTGGAAGCAGATTAGAATTCTGCCTCAGGGGAACATTGTCAAACTAGAAGCTGGAGCAAATGAAGAAAGAGGTGAAAGCATCGTGAAGAGCTGACAGATTTACAGTGCTCAAGGCAATAAACGGGTACTAGATGAAAATGAATGTGCCTCACTGTACTGCATGCAGTTCTCAGTCATATCTCAGCAGTAACAGCATACAGCCATGAAACTATTATTTTCAGAGAGATGGTGAAGGAAAGAGTAAGAATGAGAAAAATACTATCCAGGTGGCGTGGAAAAAAATTACGAATCATATTGAGACTCAAGTTGCTACAGGAATAATCAAATTGGTCATAGTAGACCCTGTTCTGTAACCTGGACTCATCTCAGGCAGGATTTACTCAGACATCAAGTAATGAACTACTTATTCGAGTTGAGCAAGAGTCAAACCATTAAGCACGTAGCAGAGAAAAAAAAAAAATCTAGCAGGTCTGATATTTTTAAAGCTAAGAATAACACAGAAGCCTGCAGACAGATACATCAGAGGCAAAGGGAAAATTATTTTTTAAGGAGTGATTACAAAAGGTTGGAGGGGAATATAAAAATGAAAATAAAGCGTAGACAAAAATGTACCAATGCTGTAATGGAAACAGCTGCTAGCTTTCTCCTTCAGTGTTTGGCATCTGGTGCAGCATCAGAGGAAAGACTGTTAAAGGATCTGGACATGAAATGTAAATAAAGACTATTAGCCAAAACTCAGCTGATGTATTATAAAACGGTAGCATTTCTTTTTTATATATGTGTTTGTGCATGTATACACCCAATATACATACATATGTGTACACACACACATATATGTATGTATTTGTTTATATGCGTAGGTATATACAACCCTATCCTTAAAAGGCAACTGGCAACACTAAATTTATTACATGAGACTACACCTTACTAGCGGTTGAAGAGTGTCAGATGAGTTTAGCTTTATAGGAAAGCAGGGTGTGCCAACAACAATCTTCACTGTTCTCAAATTACAATTTTTTTTCCTTCAAATTCCTGAACTCCAGTGCAATTCAACATACCCTGTGTAACACTAATCCCAGGGCAAAAGTAACTGGTAAAACTCTACATCAAGTAGGTTCAGTAGAGCCAGCATGCCTCTGGAGTATTAGATCTGTATCTTCAGTGCGCACTAACTAAACAACTCCCTGGACATTTACTAAATCAGATTTAAAACTTCTAGCAGCAAAACACAGTTGCATTGAGGTCCATTTCTAATTTTATTTGCTTCTATTACCTTTTGTTGCAGAGATACAGATCTAGTTCCATTCTCTTCCTTCAAAAAGAAAGAATTGGCAAGAACGCGAAGCCCTGGAACATGCAACTACTGCCATTACCCCACTGCTTTAAGCCTATAATAAAGCACAGATTTGATAGTCCTACCCATGTAGTGTGGCGAACCACACACAAATAAACAGTTCTCCATGAAGAATGAAAACCCAAAGACCAAACTCTTCCAATTCAAACATTATTGTTGCTTTTAACATGAGCCATCTGCAGGAATCAGCCAAGGAGGTGACAGGAAATCCAAAAATAATTTGGTCTGGCCCTGTGCACTATGAGAACTGAGATTACAAGTTGCATTTAACTCTTCTCAATGGTTGAGGGAAGCAGTGAAAACTGTAAAATCTGTGCTTGTGTAATGTAGACCTATGGGCACACAGAGATACACTTCTACCATAGCTTAATGCAGTATCACTGAAATTCACCAATGAAGGTGGCATTTGAGTAGTGTGAATTTAGGAGTGGGGGATGGACTTAACAGGGCCCCTGAATTAACTCAATGGCTAATGCAATAAATTAAGTGTGTGCAAAACCAAAGCACCTTGTGCATCAGAGGCCAGATGCACCTCAAAATTTCCTGGGAAACTCAGCCTAAACTTGAATGCTGCCTTTTATCAGAATAATGGAAAGTGAATTCTAGGAGTTTACATAAGTGTGACCAATTGGAGCTTACTCTTCTGTTGCTAATTGGAGCACGAAAAAAAAAAAAAAAAAAAAAGCCAGTTTCTGAGAGCAAACTACAAATATACTTTTTTATACTCCACTGCCATATGATAAGAAACAGAATCAAGCTGACTGGTAGAAACTTGACTGGCAACCAAAGACCAAGCTATTATTTCAAACTGTTATGGGAAAGCAATAAAATTGCTACCAGGTCTCCTCATGTTACTCTTCAATAAAAAGAAGCCATCAGGGAAATAAGAGGAAAAGAAAACACATCAAAACCTCTAAAGTTCCTTTAAGTAAAAGTATACTTTTGTGGCATAATGCCATCTGCTTGCTGGTTAACATGACAAGACAATTCAATAACTAGAATACCAGTGTTCCGAAAACACCAAGTAACCACAATCAATAGATTTTTAGTTTGCTCTTTTGACTGCAAAAAAAATTGTGTTCATACACCACTATTGGCATATGCTTCAAATATCCCCATGGGCACATTTTTCTTGTGTTATTATTTGACAGTGGAGATTCCCAGGAGACTGAATCACCTCAGCCAAGCTGGGTTTGTGCCCAGGAATAAGATTTAGTCTAGAACGAATCAAAAACTGGGAGAGGAAAATGGGAGAAGATTAAGTTAACCAATTTTAAGTGCTTACTATTTCTAAAAACAATACTAAGTCATACTGGTTGAGGAAGGCTTATCATAAAGGACACAATTGAATATTGCCCTTCTTTGCATTAAAAATTACTTAACAGAAAAAAAGGAATTTCAAATTTAAATTTCCAATGGCTTTTTTTTTTGAATAGCCTCTGTGGAAATTACAGGTAGATGTTAGAGAAGGTGAGATTTAGCAGCGTTCGCTTGCCTATTAGAAAAGCAGACATAACACACTTCTCTCCATAAAAATGCAACTTTTTTACTGGTAGTGTTGTGATCAAACACCATAGCTACCCTTCAGGTCGAAAATCTA
This sequence comes from Aythya fuligula, assembly GCF_009819795.1. Lineage (NCBI taxonomy): Eukaryota > Metazoa > Chordata > Aves > Anseriformes > Anatidae > Aythya > Aythya fuligula. Next base: position 64,482,901 of record NC_045593.1, on the reverse strand, counting down.
AATACATGTACAATCCTCAAACCTCTTTCATTGCATGCGACTTACCCTACTCACTCTTAAATCTTTCGATCAAATAGCCCTGTTTATAAACACAGAGTGTGTATGTATACATGCACACATACACAAAGCCGTAAGAAGCAACCATCTATTCCTACCCGCCTGAATCTTCTTTTAGCTTTTTGAAAAAAAAAAAAAAAAAAAAAAAAAAAAGGGAAAACAAAAATTACAAAGAACATGCTTGTCAGTCAAGTCACTCTGAATAGTTTTACAACCTTTCATTCAAATGTAAAGACTTTGTTCCAATTGCCAAGACCATTTAGCCCAAATTAAGACAAAATGCAAAAGAGAGGCTTATTGAAACCCTGGCTACAACACAACCCAAAATCACAGTCTGATCTTTGCATTTGCCCAAATGGCTACTCATAGCCTGCAGTGAACTGTGGGTTTAATTAATGAACATAATCAGAAAAATCTTGTGATTTAAAATCTCATATTAAGAAAACCCCAGAAGTCCTTCTATGAAAACTGGTTATTATCTTTATTCAAATTATCTTATTTCAAACATATTTTTAAGCAAATTAAAAAATGATAGCTTGCATTATTATTCACTTTGGTTAAACACTGCACCACAAAAGAGCATGGGCAGAAACATTCTGATGTGAAAAGGGAAAAGTCTGTCAAACAGAAAAAAAAAAAGAAACATGAACAAGCTTTTATGAATTTTAAAAAGATATTTACATTTTGTATTTACATCATAATCAGCAATTTTCACACAACCATTTTGCTATCTTTCACCCAACAGGGAATGTTGTACATAGACCAGAGGTTTTAGAAGATCAATGTATTTCCTGTGATTATTATTAACAAATAAAAATAACTCCCCAGTATGAAAATATAGCGAAACAAACACAAGCTTTTAGCAGAACTATGGCCAGCCCTTCAACAGAAGTGAATGCACCCACAGCTGTGACCACCATCTGAGGACCCATGAGAGGATGTATTTATTATAAGCAATAAAGCACAATCAAGAAGTCAGATAAGCTCTCTGTCCTTCCAGGAAACGCAGTGACATATTGTAGTGTACACTACAACATTACGTAAGGACAAGGTAAAGCCAGCATAGTGTCAACCCCGTTAAGAATAACCTGTCTGTTGGATCAGCTGTACTAAGTACATTAGCTCAGAGCAAGGCAGACTAAAACCTGGTTATACTTGGCAATCTCACCTGTATACCGTGGAACAAACCTGGAATACATAGCTGACTGGCAACGCAAAACCTGAGTGCTACAACTGAGGAACACTGAACATCCAGCAAGTACATGCCAAGCCGCCCAAGTATCCCTGGAAGTGACACAACCTGTTTCTAAGAGTGGATGATGGAAATCCCAAATACCTAACTCAATGTCTTTATCGGAAACAGCAGTGAAGGTGGTATTTCCAATAGCAGAAATGTTAGTGTTTCCGAGTCTGCCTTCCTGACAATGCTTGTAAAACGTGCTCAGGTACCACGTGCACTGGCAACACCACCCCAGGCTGCCAGAAACACATCCTGTAACTAAAAGGAGCACTTCAAAGACTTGCAGCCAAGGCTATGGGCAGCTGGGTCAACAGCAGCGCAGTCTGTCAAGACACACTGGGCACTCTCAAGGCAGTTGTTCAAGGCCTACTTGGCCTACGCCTCCCATTCCATTTCCTTCTGTCCTCTGCTCAGGAAGGTCTTCTGACCTACTGTTTCACAGACCCCACTTGGTGACCATTAATCCAATGTGTGGTTTCTGGACAGGTGGGATCCTCCTGGCCCAGAAGAGAGAAAAGGGTGCCTGTATGCAGCTGTGTGGCGCACTCAATAGTCAGCACCATTTCAAGGGTGTCTCAGCTTGCCCACTTTCCCTTCTACCTGCCCCCTGGGCTTTAACCATGTAGCATGTGGTCTGGCTCTCAGCTGGAACAACACCTCCAAACACCCTGCGGAGCTGACAAAGTCACCCCTCAGGACACGCTCAAGCGTCCTGTGCTTTAGGGACTCGCCATGGAGACCACAGCAAATCTGGGAAGTCCAGGCAGGGTACTGGGGCCAAGCAACCACCAGGCATGCAGGTACAGAACAGACTGGATGATGGATTTTCTGAGGACGAGTCCTGCCGCCACTGACGTAACAACATTTAGCCCAGCGTTACGAATGCAGATTGCAGGGATGGTAGAGCAAACTGATGGGAACGCTGCCTTCAGGATGTGTTCAATTAGCAGAAGGCAGCCCAGGCTCTCCTGTAAACACCAAGGGAAGGATGGAGGTGGCACCTTCTCAAAACCGCATCATGCACAAACCACAATAGCTTTAGCGTGCAAGAAAACCCACACATCCCTGACTTCCAATTTACGTTGCCATTGTCAAAACACTTTTCCAACAGTCAAGGCCCTCAGCAGAGGAGCAGGAACGTGGCCAGAGCCTGGGGTCTGGGCTTCACCTTTCAGCCTGGACCGTGCGGATCCACCCCGCAGCCCGCCATTAACTTGTCTGCTTCCTGTCAGGCCACGCACAGATAATGCCATTTATCTCGGGGCGGCACAACACCAGTCATTAGCTTCAGTCAAAGGCCTCCAACAAAGGCCGGATGGCGTTTTATCCAGGGCTCGCAGGCTGCAGCCAGGAATCGCACTGCCAGACAGGTCAGAACTCAAGTTATCTTTAAAAGAGTAATTTTCCTGCTATCAATGATCCTAGAACAACTCTCCCAAGTCTCTGCACGGAAAAATTTCGTCAATGGTTTTATCGTATGCGATTAGGTGACTGATAAGAGCTTGCTAAAGTTATCTTTGGAGAGTCTTCTTTTTATTTTTTTTCCCCTCCTTCCTTTTACCTCTTGGGGAAAAACTGACAGAATAATTCAGGTTCTAGCTAAATAGTAAGATCTTTGAAGAACTGACCCTTATTGTGTTTGCCTGCAGGAGGTGATTCACTATTATAAATTCTTCAATGACTGAGCTTCTGGAAATCTCTTTAAATGAAAGTGGAACCACTTAACTGTATGTAGGAACATGTGTTTTCGCAGTCTCTCCTGTATTATTGCATTTCAGAAAGCTTCTATAAAGTGCCAGGTGAACTTTTTAAAATAATGATAATAATAATAAAAAAGGAGAGAGTCTCAAAAATATGGGCAAATCTCAACTATTCGATTCCTGGTTTTATGCTGAAAACTAGGAACAGATGGTACTTTCCATGTTCCTTGAATCTGGTTATTGAACACCTCTGTGGTTACGGGAGATTTTGCTTAGCACTTGTAACATACATTTCATTTATTGGACTATAAAATGCTACTTTGGAAAAACAAGTCTTTATATAGCTATAATTAAAACAGTCTTGCAGCAAAGCCCTTTAACATGGAGAACATGGTTAACCTCATGACATCTGGACAATCAATCCCTTCCTTTTTACTGGGTATTTATGAAGTTATTAAAATTGTAAAATTACTGGTGCCGAAAGCGCAGCCTTTTCCCAGCAGTCCCACGCCGTGCCCCAGAGGCTCCGCGCAGGGGTGCCGCAGCAGGTCCGCTGGCGCGGCCGCACCGGGGTCAGCGGCTTCACGCCCACCACCTCCCTCGGCCAAAGGGCAGCACCTCTTCACCCGGCTCAGAAAGCACCGCCACGCTGCGAGGCTGCCCTACAGGACTTTGAGAACCCTGAGCCGTGCTTATTGTTAGGCACCCATAGTTATCACTGTTTTTAACAGCTAAATCCCTTATGTAGCTTTCAAAACAGTTTGCTGTCAAACAACAATAGACTTTGTTCTTTAATTACAGCGGGTGACCTGCTTGCCCTTTTATTTCACAGTGAATAAACTACACCCAAGGCCAGCGAGGAAAGTACATGAAAAGCATATCGCCATAACACCATTAATCAAAGCATGTACCTCAATGATTTACATCAGTGGGTAAAATGCACACCAATTTCCTGACAAAGTGTAGATCACCCTCAATCCTGCCACGAGAAGCGAAGATAAAATGAACAATACCAGCCAACACGTTAATTTGCTGACGACAAGGTTCAGATGCGAAATGCAGTCTTAATCCAACACAACGTGCTAAGACAACAGAAAAATCCAATCCTGGAATATCACTTGACATTCATTTAAAAACTGCACCTGACTACAGCTTGAGATCTTCTGTATTATTTTCAGTTAAACACACAGATTTTCATGTGCCAACTACCATTTTCCCATATCTCAGAGTACATTGTGACATTGTGTTTGAATCCCCAAATCTTTCTGCAATGCACAGAAAGTAATTTTTTGTAGATAAACTGAACTCTTTTCAATGTAACAGCTGTTAAAAATACAAAAACATAGCTAAAACAGATGAAGAGTTCATGCTGACAAACAGTAACTGTGCTAAAAATGGTATGGTATGGATAAGGAATGGAAAATGGAGACAGGTTTTAACACCAAAAATCTTAGGAGTGGTTAGCCTACCTGTCAAAGCTACTTATTCAGACATGTCACTGGTGGCTTAACCACAAAACGGGCTGCACGAATATAGCTCAAACATCTTAGAATTACAGCATACTTTGACTTTATCCACATATTAGGGGAGTGGCGACTTTTACAACATACTTGCGGTTTCTGCATAAAAGAGCCAGCAGAACACAGTCATTGATTTAATTAGGCTTCATAAGATCCTATTTATCATGTTTTACATGACTTTCTGCAGCAAGGAAACAGAATAAATAGTCCAAAAATAGACATTGAAGCATGCTGTGAAAACTAAACAGTGACTACAACTCCAGGGAATCTGCTCCAAGCTTTTCACAAATAGTAAACAAACGCAATTCTGTACCACATACAAAAAACCTTTAGATTTTGACTCAGCAGGCATTAACTCATTTCTATCTAGTAGGACGCATCCAGATTCATAAGACATGTCTTTCACAGCATTAAGATAACTGAAAATTGATTTGAACATGCAGGCTTGAAAATTCTCTCTCTATAGACACAAGGTGCTTTATCCAAGTAAAGCACACCCAGCCTCATCTGAGCACGAATTTAAAACCTTTACAGGAAAAAAAAAAAAAAAAAAAAAAAAAAAAAAAAAAAAGCCCTAATGGTTATTAACCATTTGGGAAAAAAGCCAAAACAACAAACATAAAACACTGAAGTTTCACTTCTGCCACTGTCAGCAATGAGGTTTATTATTGTCGTATGTCAAGTAGGGAACATTCTCTAGGAAGAGAAACGCTAAGGGATGTTATTTAAGACAGCAAGCAAGCACACCAGTGTGCCAGACAATGGCCAACACTGCACGACTCTAATGTGCAAAGCCTGTATTAAAGTCACTGTGTGCCAACAGCACTGGCTGTTAGCAGAAATCCACGCTCCAACCCTCCTATTGGAGCAGCAGCCACAACGCCAAGGGTACCACCGGTTCTAAAGCACCCCGTACGTGTCTGCTCTGAATTTACAGACCGTCCCATTTACACTGCACATACGATTACTCGCACGTATGTGAGTTCTTCATACAATTTCCTGTGTGACTCGAGACTGAAAAGAACACAAAAACTGGAGAAACCACACCACTCTCTAATCTCTGTTGCCATGACAGCAGCCTTTGAGATACTGAAATGTTCAGATTGCCAGCTAAACAAAATTGTTGAATGTGAACATTTGGCTGAAAGATTAAAAGGCTAAGGGGGTTGCAAAAGGGCAGTACCTCCCACATTCCAGGCAGCCACTGAATCCAATCAAATGGCTCTGACTCTTTAACCACAACCATTGTGAAGACTGGATTAGGGCAATTTATCTAGATAGTTAAAACAGATTAGAGAACTGCAATTTGAAGACTATTGGCAACAAAAGTAAATGCCTACTGTACTAAGTTAATAAAGAGAGTATGAGATTTTAGGACACCTTCTCACAGTGAGCAGAACTTCCATAAATCAAAGTGCAAACATATACATATGCATTGAATCAATCTGGTTTGCTCTCATCTGCATTTAGAAAAGGTCACAAGGCTCATTCAAATTCATCTGTAGACACGCTATCTTAAAAGCAGTAATATGCATACAATATGAAATTTGATTTGTTCCTTGCCTCAAATACAAGCCCTTGAAATTATTTTCAAGTTTTCACCAATATCTCATGTCACAAACGCCCAAACCTAATCCTCAAAAGTCGACTTTGACATTACAAAACCTTCAACAGCACTGAAATGCTAAAAAGCCGGTAACAGGTCATAAAGAGCCGTAACTTTTCCCTGAGACCTACAGCCCTCCCAGACGCTTGCAGACCATACCATTAACACCAGCCCGAAAGTTTTCCCATCACTGAGCATTCGCTCAGGGAAGCAGTAAAAGCAAATAGCAGACAATGAGGTCTCAGTCTAACACCCTGATACTACTCGCTCGTGGGGCGTCGACTTGCTCCACTTTTTGGGTAGGCTGGTAGGTAGGTAGGTAGGTTATCCGTGCTGGACAACCTGTGGAGTCCATGTGACCCGTGATCTAGCCCCCCCAGACCCCACGACAACACCGCCTGCCCTGGGACGGAGCAGCTCCCGCTGACACCAGAACCTCCTCCAACAAGCTGCTACGAACGCCGTGCTCTGCCTCCACCCTTCCCTCCGAGCACAACGGTGGGCATTTATTCGTACAGAAAGCATCCTTGGCTGCCTTAACGGAAAGGAACAAAAGCACACACCCCCGCTTGGTGCCTTTCACACATTTCCACCACTCAGCACGCAAGCAGTGCACGTCCAAGCGCCAGCGGGGCTCAGACCAGTGAGCTCCCCTCTGCTCCGAGAGCCCTTTGGCACACACGTACGTGTGTGTCGGGACGAGGTGCCTCCCCTCCTGCCAGCCTCCGCCTTCCAGCAAGACCAGAGGCACCGCCTGCCTGCCGGATCATTCCTCTCTGCAGCAGCACCCGGGGGCTGCTGCCCCACCACAGGAGCCCCCCTGTGCGACCAGCATCCCTTGTCCCCACAGAGGGGCACGGCACAGCCCAGGGGCCTCGTGGCTGCCTCCCTTTTCCCACCCTCGGCTCCTGAGAGCGTGACTAGGATGTGGGGACCCTGTGGCCTCGTGGCAGGACAGTTAGCACGTGTCCGAGCTGCTGCTGGAGGAGCTGGAGCTGTGCACCCCCCGAGGCAAGTGGGGGCACCTCCAGCCTGCCACCCCACGTGCCGTCCCGCCGGTACCAGCACTGCTGCTCTCGGCTGACACCGGGGACAGCTCACCCGGGGTCACCTCGGGGCTTCTCCTCCTGGGCAAAGGCCACCAGAAGGCAGGGGCAGGATGGGAACGTTCTCCGTGTCTGGGTACAGCGGGGGAAATCGTGTGGGAAAGGAGCACACCCAAAACGTGGCGTCTCCCACCCAGGGGAGGAGGTTTGTGTCTTTTTTTAGAGGAAGAACAGACGCATGTTACGAACACAGAGCAGAGGTAACGAGACAGGAGCCAAACACACAGCTGTGGGAAGTTTATCATAGACACGGGGTGACACGGAAGAGGAGGTGGAGAGGAGCTTTGTCCTACCTTTTCTGTCTTCAACTTCTTGATTCGCCTGTGGCTCTCTTCCTCCTCCTCTTCCTTCTTTACCAAAATAGAGTTCCCCATTAACCCTGAATCCGGGGCACTTTTGCTCACCTCCCCGACGGCGGCGGCGGCAGCAGCGCAGTGGAAGGGGCTGCCGCTCCCACCGCCCTTGGACCCGTAGCCATAGAGGTGCCCTGGGGGGGCCTGGCCACTGCCACCCCCGGGGCCGTTGGGGTGGCCGGGCTGCAGGTCATGCTGCTTGTCCTTCCTGGACTTCCCCGCATCCTTATCCCGCTTGGAGCCTCTGCTGCCCTGGTTTTTACCTGGTTTCTCCTCTTTGTTTTTCCCACAAGAGGCAATAGTGGTGGTGGTGTTGCTGGTGTTGTTATTATTGCCGTTCGGGTTACCGCTCACGCTTTGACCCAGTGCTGAATTCATGCCAGTTGCCTCTCCAGGGCGCCCTTGGACTTCCTGCCTCTTGCCAGCACTGCTGATCTCAGGAATCCCATACAAGGCAGCAGAAGGCAGAGATTTATTAGCATCCTTAGAAGTTTTACTCCTTTTCACTTTTGATTTGCTAGTCTCTTTGTGAGAGGAATTCCCCTGGGGAGCAGAGGGCTGAACAGAAGCAAATTTTAGGCCATCAGCTAAGGCTGAGGTAGTATTAGCCCCACTGGAAGCCAGACCCCCACAATCCTTGGAGCTGGTGTTGCTGCTGCTGGTGGTATTGGTAGAATTATTCATCTCAAATTTCTGTCTGTCCTTCTCCAAATCGGCGTCCAAATCGATTATTAAATTCCCAACACCGATTTCCCAATCATCGCCACTGTCATAAGTGTCAACCGCGTTTGGATCCACACCTTTTCCTGTAGTGGAAGTGTTCAATGACATCCTGAAGATGAGATCTCTAGAGTTAAAATCCGATGAACTTTCCTTTGGAGATGTGGGGACATTCGTCTATCTCCGCTGGGCTTTTTTAAGTTTTAATTCTTCTTGCCTTCCTTCCCCAGGTGTGTCTAGGTTTATAACCTGCAGTCCACGTCCACCTCTTCCTGTGAGAAGGGGAAAAGTCGGATATTTCTTGTCAGGGTCTTACCAGAATACAACACAACTAATAAAAAGGGCCAAGGTGGGGGGAGCGAAATCACTCACTATTTCCCCATTTTCCCCCTTAAGTTTGTTAAACCAGAGGCAATGGCTGTGATGCCTTTACAGTGAGCATCTTTAATCTAGTTGTATCCCAACATCCACAGTCTCTCTTTAAAAACATGTCCACAAATAGAAAAGAAATTTAAAAAAATATATTAATAACTGCATGATTTAAATCCACAAAGCTCAGGAAATACAGTCTTAGAAATGGTGCCTAGCTGTTGGAGCACATGTTGTAATCTAACCCCTTGGACCACCACCTAGGCACGAAAGGGAGAAAAGGAAGGACACAGATTCACTCCTCGCTGCATTCCATGGATTTCGTGGCTTTAAACCAGACTCTTGAAGTTCTGTGACTTTCCTATGTTATCTTTTACCCCTTTTCTACTTAATCTCTTTTTTTTTTTTGGAGGAAGGGGAGAGAGGGGGTTGAGGGAAGGGGGAAACCTAATTCTCCTTGACACGACAGAGCTTTCTATTAAAAACCGACAACCCATAAACACAAATGTTTACTGAAAAATATTAAACTCTATAGGCAAGAATAAAACAAAAAGGAAATAAAGAGATCTTTCTATAAAATATATGCTCAAGATAACAGTTCTAAAAGCAGTTCTAACGCACTCCTAGGTCACACAATTGTTAGGTCTGTTAAATATAGTATTACTGACTGTACAGGAAACTGATTAAGACATACACTTTAAGTGATCTGCACCAAGGTGGCCTCAGTGACCGCAAATGAGTGTGTGTTTGACAAAGCTTAGTTAAAACGATTTTTAAAGGGATCTCTCCCTTTTACAGTCGACTGTCGAAATATTTATACATATATACACATAATGCTTACCTTTAATCCTTTATCATTTTTTAATTAAACCAGCAAATCAAAGTGCTGTTCCCACTCGTCTCAGCAACAACTCTGTGTCTCATTTTACTTAAAGAGCAAGTGAACAAGAAGTAGAAAGCAAGTATCATCTCAGCCAGTATAAATCGGTCAGTAACACATCTCCCCCTACTTTGGCACACGGATCAGAAGTCCTTTTTTGTTTGTTTGGTTTTTCCTCCTCGCTTAGAAAAATAATAAAAATTAAAAAAAAAAAAAAAATTGCTGCTGTTCCTCACAACTTTACAAGCTGGTAGGTAATATTTCACATTCAGAACTGGAGCATCAGGTTTTTTGTTTTGTTTTTTTTTTTTTTTTTTTCCTTTTAGCTTTTTTTTTTTTTTTTTTTTTTTTTTTGCCTGTTTGCTTTCCTGAGTAAAAGCACGGAATCGTAATAATAATCACAGTAATTTAAAAAAATAAAATAAAAATGTTATCCCCAACTTCCCACTCCGTCTTCAGCCCCGTGCTCGGAGCCAGCCTGAGCAGTAAGTAATGATCCCGTGCAACAAACCTACAGGCGTCCGGGTGTTACGAGACAGAATGTGCTAACATCGGGATAAATTAGTGAAAGGGAGGAAGGGAAAAAAGAAGAAGAAAGGACTGAAAATCTGGGCTGGATTCCGCCTGTTAGTTGGGAAGTGGCATTTTTTTCGCCCGTCCTGACAGATCTGATTTCTTCAAGTAACTTGAGGGGGAGAAAGGGGGGGGAGGGGGGGGGAGGTGTGGGGGTGGGGAAGGGGGGGGGGGAGGGGAAGGGGGGGGGTAAGCACTGATCTGATAAACCGGTTATCAAAACATTTGGGGGGGGGGGGGGGGGGGGGCGCCTTGACGGGGGAGGTGGGGGGGGGGGGTGGGGATGTGATGGGGGTGGGGGGTGGGGGGGGCGGCTTCAAACCCGCCGCCGAGGAGAAATATCGTAATATTAAACAACAAAACACACAGGCACAGGCACACACACACACACACACACAACACGGGAGCTAATCAGTCACGCGGTAAGTAATTCGGTAATTAGAGCCCGAGGAGATAAAGCAGACGACCTTTTCTTCAGGACAGACCGCTCCCCCCTCATTGTCTCCGCCAGCCTCGCGGCGCAGCCCGGCTCCTTCCTCCCCCCATCCCCTCACCACCACCACCACCCTCCTCCTCCCCCCCCCCTCTCTCACCCCCCCCCCCAACAAGTCAGACAGCCGCGGAGCTTTAAGCTTTAGTATTTTTAATTAGCCGGCGATGGGAAGCTAAAAGCCGTAATGAATTGCCGGCGGCGGGAGGGGGTGGGGGGGGGGAATGTGAGGAGAGGGAGGAGGGAGAGGAGGGGGGGGGGTGTTGAGGGGTGGGGGGGGGGAGGGCGCTCGCGCCCAGCAACCGCCAACCCCCGCGGCGCGGCGGTTCCGTTACGGCTCGGGCGGCGCGCGCGCGCGCGTCACGTGACGCCCGCCGGCCGCCATTGGCTGGCGGGCGAGCGGGCGGAGGGCGAGCGCTGAGGGGGGCGCGCCCGGCCCCTCGGCGGCGGCGGCGGAGCCGCTGCCACAGCCCCCCCCTCCCCCCCCCACACCCCCCCCCCTCCATTCCCCCGGCTCTGTCCCCGTCCCCGTCCCCTCCACACCCGCCCAGCCCCGGTGCCCGGCCTCGTCTCACCCGCAGCGGCGTGTGAGGGAAGGAGGGCAGCGAGCGCTGCGGCGAGGCGCCTTACCGGCCGCTCCTCGCCTCACCGGGCGCTCCGCGCTCTCGCCTCGCGGCCGCCTCGCCCTGCGGCTGGGGATAACGGGCGGGCAACGGGCTGCCCCGTGACGAGACCAGCCCAGCCGAGCCCAGCCGAGCTGCCCCGTCCCGTCCCGTCCCGTTCCGGTCCCCCACGGGCAGCCCGGACCCCCGGCAGGCGCCCAGCCCCCTTCCCGCAGCGCACGGGGGGTGTGGGTGGCTGTGGGCACGCTGCGCTCGCCCTCCTGGCTCCATCCACGCTGCGCCGGGGATCGGCTTCTCCTCTCCTCAAAGCCCCGGAGAGCCCTGCCTCAACTCCCCACCACTCGCAGGAAAAAAAATAAATAAAAAAAATAAATAAATAATAAATAACAAGAATCCCCTCCAAGTGCTACGGACACCACGCAACCGTACTTACGGTCTGTATGGGCGCCAGCTGACCTTTTTCCTCCTAACTGCATAGAGTGTGTGTTTGTTGCAGCCGCTTTTTACTGTTATTATTAATATTATTATATATATATATATATTTTTTTTTTTTTTTGAAGCAGAAGAAAAAAAAACAAAACCCTGATGTCTTCAACAGATTTATTGTGTCTGGGAGAGGAGAAGCACCAGATACCATGAACCTCCCTTTCTAGAAACAAAATTAAAACAAAAAATAAAAGCGGGTGTGTGTGTGTGGGAAAGGAGCCCACCCCCCTGCAGGCACACAGCCGTTCTCACACCCCTGCACACTCACACACACACTCACACACACACACGCGGGCATTTGCACGCGCACACGCGCAGGGATACGGCGCGCGGGCGCGCGGCCCGGGCCGGGTACCTGGAGGGACTTTTCTTTGTTCGCGGTGCCCCCGCGCCCGCGGCCAATGGGAGCCCGGCTTTGGGGGAACCGCGCGCTCTGATTGGCCGCCGCTCCCTCCCTGGCCTGCCGGGCGGCGGTGCGAGGGGCGAGCGCGCACGCGGCGCCTTGCAACGCGCGCGCCCGCCCGCGCGGTTTGCACGCGATGCCCCCGCCAGCCGGCTGCAGCCCGCCGGGTGCAAGCCCACCAGGTTTCCCGTTTTCTGTTACCCCGTGTGACATTTTGGGCTTAAAAACAGAAAAAAAAAAAAAAAAAAAAAAGACACAAAAAAAACAAACAAAAAAAAAAAAAAAAGGGAGAAAAAGGAGAGAAAGAGAGGAGGAAAAAAAAAAACAACAGAACCCAAGGTGTATCACAGCTCTGCCAAGACTCACACGCTGGGAGGAAGGCTCCCTCATCTCGCTTCTTTAATTTAATTTCAGGGCAGTTTTGGAAGCGGCGATGAACGATTTTTTTATTTTTTTTAATCATTATTATTTATTTTTTTATTTTTTTCCCTGTGCCGGTTTCAAAGAGGCAATTTAGGCACCTCGCTCATAATTTTTAAATGCCCCCCTCGTTCGTGATTAGAACAGCTTGAGGCCGGCGAGAGGGGGCTGGTAATACACATGTGCGATTATTCCCCTGCTCGGCGGAGGGGAAAAGCAAACAGTGTCTGCGGGAGGGGGCTGGGGGCTGGGGCCGGGCAGGGCAGGGCAGAGCCCCCCAGCCCACCGCAGCCCACCCCGCACCCCATCCGCAGCGCCCATCCCCTGGCCGGCCGCGGTCCCTGCTCCCTTCTGCAACATGGCTTAAGTGAGGCAGGTCGGGTGATGGTTCCCCCCAACCCTCCCTCCCCCCCCCCCCCCCCCCCCCCCCCTTTTTTTTTTTTTTTTCTTTTTCCTCTTTTTTTTTTTTTTTTTTTTTTTTCGGAAGGAGGGGGAGCAGAAAATAACCCTTTTGTTCCCAGCCCCCTGATTTACTGCTGCAGGCACTGAACTGTGAACGCCGGCGACCATATAACTACCACGTGAACATCCTTTCACAGGAATTAGTAACACAAATCTTCCCTATCGGGCTTTGTGTCGCTCCGGAGCGGTGCCCCCCCCCCTCACTCACACACTCACACACTCACACACACACACACACTTCGCCACCCCCCTTTGTTTAGCCGGGGAGCCATTGTGCCACGCCGCTGCCTTCAATCGCCTTTAACCCTTCGCAGCCGGGCATCCTCGGGGGGGGGGGAGGGGGCGGGTGGCAGCGGAGGGGCAGCGGGCAGGGCCGGGCAGGGCCGTGCCACGCTTGCACCTGGGCGTGCAAGGCGTGGGAGAGCGGTGGGGCGGCGTGTCACACGGGGTTGTGCCACACGGAGATGGGGGCTGGAGGAGGGGGTGCAGGGGAGGGTAGAGCGGGGGGGTCCCCCGGGGAAATCGGTGACCCGCAGTCAGGGCAGCGAGGCCAGACCTGGGGGTGCGGGTGTGGGGTTTGCGCGGGTGTGCGGTGGGGTGGTTTGTTTTTTTTTTTTCAGCCTCCTTAGTTGCAGATCGCTGTTCCTGTTTCTTTACGATATGTATTTTTCAGATTTAGGTAATAGCCCTGATTTTTCAATATCGACCTCTGTTTAGACACGTTTCACTTTGGGCTGCTTCTCGTCTGCGAAATTACAGTCATTTTCACATTATTATACAGTGAGTAGGAGACAGTTTGTATTTAGCATCGGGTGGGGGAAGGGGTATTATGGGAAGCGATCTGCTACGGTCAGCACATAATTTCAGCCCAAAGAAAATTGCTTCTGAATAGATGGTCTGTTAACTAGCCAAGGAACAGTCGCCGGGAGAGATTGCAAGAATGCCTCTGCTTTATCTGCCTCACACCATCGCCTGAATTCCCCAGAGCAGCGGCCAGCGCAGCGGCCTCTCCTGCGGCCGCCCAGGGATGGGTAAAAAGCCCTGGCAGCCCTGCATGGGTTGGAGCATCGGAGGAGGGCTGTGCCGCACCGGCCCCAAGCAGGATTTTTTATTTATTTATTTATTTATTGCCCCCTTTTTGCCCACGGGTGCCCAAATTCACACCGCGGTGTCAGGGCAGAAACCTCCCCACTTCAGAGGGGCCTCGCCCGCCCTCCCGCCCGCCGAAATACATCGCGCCTTCGTGCTGCCGCACGCTTCGCGAGACAGACAGCAGGCCAGTAAATTAGCGGTGTTTGCCTAAAAATAGGAAATCCGCTTTTAATTGATGCGGCTGAGGAAACCGCACCCCCCACCCCCCACTCCCCTTATCCTGCCAGGCGCACGCACCGCGCGCCCTAGACAAAAATCACCGGCGAGCACCAATGCGCAGCGCCAGGCCCTCCTCGTGCGCTGCCGGACAGCCTAAAACCCTAAATCCCCGCGTGCTGTGCGCCGAGGCTTCCTTGTTTCCCCCCCCCCCCCCTCCCGCCGGGATAAATCACGGCTCGGCCGCGGGCACGCGCAGCCCCGGGACGCGGCGGCGCGCCTCTCCCCCAGCCGCCCGGCGCCCCGGCCGCGGGGCGGGCAGCCAATCAGCGCCGCAGAAATCGCTTTCCCGGCCTCTGATTGGCTGCGGCCCATCAGAGCTCTCGTGCGGCTCCGGCCGGAGCGCGCGGCCCGTGGCGGGAGGGGTGGGGGTGGGGGTGGGGGGAAGGGCGGCGGCGGGAGCGCGCGCGGGGCGCCGTGCGGTGCCGTGATTTTGTTCGCTCGTGTGAAACTCGCCAGCGCCACGTGTTTGGTTGTTTATGTATTTATTTATGTATTTATAACGCCTGGGTGCCCTCAGGCGCGGTACCAAGCCCTGCACGTCCGCGGTGTTTGAAGCCAAATTTTCCCTTTCTCCTCCACCTTGCACCCAAAGGACAAAAATCTGCTCCCCCCCCCCCCCCCCCCCCCCCCCCGGATTTATTTACCGGGTTAATTGGGCAAAGAGCGGGCGGCGCTTCCTTTGTGTACACGTACACATACACCATTTCTCACAGCAGATGTAAAAGCGGTGCACGGGACGCTATCATGTTGATCAAAAAATATTTGGGGGTATCACCTCCTGAAGGTCCCCACGAACTTGTCAGAGCCTGTCCCGCAGTCTCCTGGTCAGGTCTGCAGTCAGTGTGCGCAAACCACTGGCGCTGCAGATTAGTTGTGGATAATTTATTACAGCTTTGCAGCCTGCCAGTGATCCATAAACTGAAGTGTGGGAACTGATGATACAAACATACAGACGAGTCATTATAGACTTGGCAGATACTTATGTTACTTTTTTTTTTTTTTTTTTTTTGAAAGAGGCAAGGCTAACAATCTTTTCTTCTTTAGAGTAGTCCGTAGGCTCCTTTCCATTTATCTGCATATTCACAACGACTCTCAGTTTGATATCTACTCTGAAGGTCACTATCTCTGCATATAAATACATGTAATGTATGAACACAAAGTACCACTGTGGTGTTTGTAGATGAGAGGCAAAAATGACCTGGCAACTGGCAACTGTAGGGAATGATTTATGAAAGAGTCTGTGTGTACATTTGTATTTACTCGGGGGATAGGGGCACAGTCTAAAGGGTACGCAGGACAGAAACCAGTACACAGGACATAAACTATCTAAGAACAAGAGGGATAAAAATAAGAAATACAACAGTTGAAGATTAAGAAAAATAAAACTGACAAAGGATTTTGCTAACTGGTGAAATAAATAGCATCCCAAGGGAAGTTCTTAAGTCCCATTGCATGGGACTTTAACATTAGTCTGGAAAATACACTAAAAAACAAATACTATCAGTAATCATTGTATTTTGGCATTGGAATGGATTGAATGACCTAGCTAGTCTCTCCCATTTCCTAAGTTAACAGTTCTGTGAAATTCTGATGTAGAATTTGTTCTACAAACCTTTGACCCGGACATGAATGTAGCCTTCAGCTTGCTGTATACTCATTTTCCCCCCAACTAATTCAAACAACAGCTTACTTATTTATGTAGTACATTGTGTAAACATCCAGACAATATTTAAAGACATGTATTTATTGTTTAATAGCCTGCATGTGATAGGAAACAGGCAATACATGTTAAAATCTGTTATGGCGTTTTGTCATAGTCTTAGCACTCTATTGCATGCTGTATTTTTTACAGCTACTTTCATACAAAATAGCATAATGTTTCACAGTCGATTATAATTTGTAATAGAAATGATGGATGAAGGTACAGTATTTTAGTCAGGCAGCATCCACATTATAGTAGTGCTAGGGAGAAAAATGTACAAAAGGCCAGTGGCTGGGTGCCATACTTCAGATTTTCAGAGAGAACAAATGAGCATGGGGAAATGAAACTGAGGCTTAGGGAATAGGATTAGATTGTTTTATTAGAGAGAAGGCTAGGAGTCATAGGCCAGGGAGAGGGAAGATGAGTCTTGAAATGGAATTTGCAGAGAAGTAGTCAGTCAGACGTAAGGAGTCTGCAGCAGAAGCTGTGGTGAGAGTAATTTGTTGTCCAATGTGAAAGAAGAGAGTAGGCAGGAGCCTGACATTGGGTAAGCAGAAGGAATCAGCCAGAGATAAGATCAGATAGTACATATTAGGATTAAGATAATGGTGACTAAGAGGCAGAGTGTGTGGAGTGAGGAATGAATCTGTGAAAGTTTTCGAAGCCGAGGTTAGGTATGCCAACCTCAGGGGAGGAACGAAGAAAACATGCTGCTACAGTTTTGAGAGAAAAGAGCCCTGAAGAGGACGACCCTGAAAAATCACCACAGAAGTTATCAGAACGTGTCTGGGAGTTTCTATCTTGTAGATTTAAAAACTGCAGTGGTGTGGAAGAAGAAAATAAGTGCTCTAGGAGAAGATGAGTGCCTGAGATCTTGATAATCAGGCTGAGAGGCGTATTAGTAAATGAAGTATATGTGCTGCTGGAGCTACAAGTGAAGAGAGCATGTGTATGTATACCAGAACAGGTAGCTATGGCCCCTGGCTTTTCTGGCAGTCCTCATTGCTCTCCTGTTGTTTCCTTTGCTGTACTGGAGGCAGGAAGAGAGAAACCCCAAGATACCTACCTACCTTTAGCTGCACAGGAAGGGACCTGGTGGAAAAGAAGCATAAGGAGACAGAGATCAGCACAATAGAGAAAAAAATAAAAAATTAAAAAATTAAACAAAAATTAAAAAAAAAAAGGGGGGGGGGGGGGGGGGGGGAGGGTGTTGAGACCAGGAGAGGGAGACAGAAAAGGAGGACAGTGCAAACACAAAAGGGGAAGAATGATCTCATTAGTGCAGAGGATGGGGGATTGGATGTTCTTTTCTCAGCTGTGTCACAATTATTGTCTGACCTTGGGGAGGTCACGGTACTTCTCTCTGTGACTCAGTCATCTTGCCTTGAAATGGTAACAAAAACAATGCGTGGATGTAAAAACATCCTTAGTTCCTCAGGCAAAAATAATGCAGTTGGATTTTTTTATAGTGAAAAGGGAAGGTGGATCAGATGAGACATTACTCACATTCCAGGCTTACTCACATTCTCTCTGGATCTACCTGAAACTGCAGAACTGCATTCTTGGTGTCTAAGAAGAAGATCCATCCAGCCTTTAGACAGTAGCTGCATAGATATAGGCCAAAAAATCACAGACAGGTCTGAGCTATATCTGCGTTATGTAAGGAATCTCTGTGCTTTCAAAACCCTTAAGCAGGGATGACTGCAGACATTTTGTCTTATATGCTGAATGAGAGAATAATGAGGCTTTTTACAAGGGCATGTAGTGATGGAACAAGGGATAATGATTTTAAACTGAAAGAGGGTAGATTTAGATTATATCTGAGGAAGAAATTCTTCACTCTGAAGGAGGCGAGGCACTGGACCAGGTAGCCCAGAGAAGCTGTGGATGCTTGAACACCCTGGAGGTGTTCAAGACCAGGTTGGATGCAGCTTTGGGCAACCTGGTCTGGTGGGATGTGTCCTGGCTCATGGCAGCAGGGGTGAAACTGGATGGTCTTGAATGTCTCTTCCCACCCAAACCATGCTATGGCTCTACTAATAGCTACAGATGTGCAGGAAAAAAAAAAAAAAAAAAAAAAAAAAGCCATGCCTGGTGCACTGGCATCCTGAACAACCTCTGGGATAGAAGATCTCTGAATGGAAATTCTAAATGAAGAATTGTAAATACAGAATTTTAGAATTTGGAAATTCTAAATAAAGAGGTCTTGAATGATAGGAGATGCTCAGGGATACTTTTGGAGCCCTTTGTTGTCTTTGGTGTCCTGGAACCAGCGGTGCTATTTTCCAGCTGAAATGCTAAAAAAAAAAAAAAAAGAAAAAAAAAGAAAAAGAAAAAAACATGTTCTGAGGGTCATTCCCTCATTACTTCTACGGAGTATATTCTAGCTCATATTCATCAAGGATGCCAAAGAGAACCTTTCCAAAGTGTATTTGAATGACAAGGATATTTATGAATTACTCTGCACTGTGGACTGTGGAAAAGTACTTTGCAGAGTGCATAGTCCTCCTTCCTTTTCTCTCCCAGATCTGATATTTAAGAACTAGTTGTATAATTTTTATTTTAAAATTTCCTTTTAATTTTACACTTCTGTAGTTTTAAGTGCTCAAATATCACACCCTCAGAATTAAAACACTGGTGTTAAAATTTTGCCTGGGGCAATGTTTTATAGCTTTTAAACAGTGTTGTTGATTTTATTTTTAATTATGATATTAAAAGATACCTACAAGTATATTGATATTAGTAAGAATTATTAAAATGCATTTTTTTTTACTTTGGAGAAATGAATTTGTGTGAACTGTTTCTAGCTGTAAATCTTTTTATCTAGCACTTCATAGTTTGCTGGTTAAAAGCATTCCTCTGAGGTCAAATAAAATTTTGTAATCAAATGCAGACCAACTTTCTCTTGTATTGCTGTTCAAAATGGGGAATTAGTTCTGAAATATAATCCGTTAACATATTAATAATAAAAACATTTAAACACTGAGGTCAAGGCTTTTGAAAAAAAATGGTGTTTTTTTTGTTTGTTTGTTTGTTTGTTTGTTTGTTTGTCTTGGGGGGGAGGGGGAAGAATATCTGTTATCTACTCTTCTTACTTGTTCTATGTAATAAAATTTGTTTATAATTTGTCCTTGCTGGAGAAAATGTTGTTGACAAGGCTGTATTGCAAGTGCATAAAGTAAGTGGACAATGGCTTCTACATGGTTACTTTGCAAAGACGAGGTGTGAGAACTGTGCTTGTGTCAAGTAATACCGTTATCACATCAGCAGTTCCACAGGCTTCAGTGTGAGGAAGAATGCCTGAACGTGACCCTAGGCAGAAAATATGAAGCCCCAAGTATTATCTGCCCAACATTTTAACATGTTCACATACTTCAGAATGATCAGAAAATTCCAGGGATACACTGCTGTATTCACACACAGTGTCACAACAACTCAGACTGCAGATAATTGTTCCTAAGTTCAGTTCTCCAGAAGGTATTTATAGAAAGAGCTTTGAGGAAAATGTGATTGTGTTCCTTTTATTTCTCTCTATTTTAGACTTATTAAAAGGAGAAACTATGCATCTGAAAAGAAAAACATGAAGAGGAGACCCCAATGTCATTACTTTGGAGTGCTGAGAGGTGGAGAATGAAAAAGCCATTGGTCTCAGTTTTACTACCACAATGGCCTTTTATGAGAGGGATTAGATACGCCTAGAGCTGGTGCAGCATTCAGTGGTGCCCTGGACAACAATCTGTAAAGAAAGATGATAAAAATCAGTTTGTCATAAGGTTAAATCACCACAGACTAGCTAGATTGGCTTTTCAGATTGTTTTTCATTTGGGGAGATGGGGAAAAAACAGAAAGAAGGAGAGAAATATGGCTTAAAATCTGTTTTTACATTTTTTTCCCTTCTCTCTCTCTTTTTTTTTTTTTTTTTCCTTTCCTGCAAGATGTAGCATTCAGAAAACATGTTGAGCGAGTTGAGGCATTAAAAAGATCAGTCTTTGGTTGCTGAATGAAAGACTGTTGTGCGTGTGACTCACATACTAAACAGAAATCTGCCTTCAAAGCCTATTTTACTGCCTAATTATATATACACAAAATGTAGCTGTCTGTTTCAATCAAATCGTAGGAAAAAGAATAAAACTCCTCTTAAGATGCAATTTTCATGGTTTGTCATAACCTTAGAACACACACTGTTAATGCAAAAGGGAGAAGTACAGCTGCAAGGTCCAGATAAGGCAACAGTAATTGTTTTTCTTTTAATTATTACTTTATAAAGACATTATACCTCCTACTCAGAATGAGGAAAATTAGTGTCCTCTCTATTTTTTTTTTTTTTATTTTTTCCTTTTTCCAGAGAAAGCTTGTTATACAGGAGCAGCCAGCCACTATGGAAAGTACTTTTAAGCAGGCTCCACAATAATAAGCCTTCAGGAAGGACCTAGGAATCCCAATCCCTACAAATCTTTGTGTTTTACTGAGCATGCCATATGAACAAAAACATATACAGACTGAAAGAATGCACTATAAAATATAAAATAATTGCTGGCAATCAGCTCTCTTGGAAACTTTCAAGCTGGACAACATGTGTGAGCCATTTCTTTTACGAGAGACAAAAAAAAAATAATAATTTTAGCTCTTCCTGCAGTAATGTGAGTATGTGCATGCATGTGAGTATAAGTACATACATACATATATATCATTTTCAAAATCTTCTATTTGCTGGTCTTTTTGAATAACTTGAACTGTAAAGTTTAATAAGCCATTACTAATTTACATCCTCTTGCAGATACAAATCATTAAAATGAAATGATGTTTTAATGGCTTATCCAATATATATCTAATTGCTCCTTAAAAGTGTCTTACTCTGAAGACATCACTGGGTATCTCCTGAGCAGACTGTAAGGGTAGAGATGGACATTCACTCAGCAAATGGCTGTGCCAGTGGAAGAGGTACTGTTTGTAAGCCTCCTGGGGACAGCACGTCGCATTTGCACTGACCTGATAGTTCCCCAGACTATTTCAGGCAAAATGAGACAAATTAGCAAAACTGTTATTCCCTGCATTTAAGCAGTTGAACCCACTTAGACAGAAGTGAGTGAGAGGGGGCAAGCTCAGTGGGTAGAGCTGGCATTCGGTAGCTTTTAGGAGATGTGGGGGGAATGGCGACGAACAAGTCTGTGTAACTGTAGGAACAACTTTACCTCCTCAGCTTTGGTTGTTTGCAGTCTAATTAATAGCCATATCCTGAACCTGCCCCCACTGTTGTTAAGCCATTGATTCTAATAGAAAGTTCTTGCTAATTACTAGGCAGAGTAAGGTCAAATTTGGTCATGTAATTCCAAAACACATTTGCTGTCCCAGCCACGGGTGTTACTTATCTTTCAAAAAAAACCAAAAAAACAACAAACAAACAAACAAACAGAAAACAAAACAAAACAAAAAAAAACAGTGATCAGTGTGCAGTGACTGTACTTTAAGCAGGTGATCTGTGTGCTGTTTCGGGACCAGCGAAGTCCCTGTGAGGCGGGCAGGGCTGTTGCGACTTCGCAATGCACTCACGACCACGCTCCTCCTCACACAGGGGCACCACTTTGGGTGCACCCCAAAGGGGCAGTCCCACTCCCCAGGCCCCATTCTCCCTCTTTTTTAAGCTGTGTTATCCCATCCTCTCCACTGTCCAGCCATTTGACCCCTAAGTGAGGTGGACTTGAATCAGTTGCTGGCCTGCTGAGCTCCCTTGGCTCACCACTTACCATAGCCGGTTTGACAAGAGCATCACCCCCATCCGAGGCACAGGCAGCATGTGGGAGGATGGGAGCACAGGAGCAGGATGTGGAGGGACAAGCACCCCTCTTCATGGCAGGGAACAATGAAGCTGGCTTGTGCCACTTAAATTAACCCTACCCCAAAGACACAGACCTCTCGGGCTGCTGCCCTGGCTGCCATCAGCAGACCTTCCGGCTGAATCACCAAAACACCTCAGCCAATTCACCTCATTTTGCCTTGAATAGACTAAGACAAAGTCATGAAGGCACCTAATTCAGAAAAACAGGTAAAAACTTTCAGCACATGGGGATAGACACCACTTCCACTGACACAGATGCAGTAAAAAGAAAAGATTTGCCTCTGTCCTCACAGCATCCGCAAGGAATATAGTGCAGAAGAATGGCTGTGCTATAAATTCACAGCAGTTCACTTTGCAGTAACTTCCTGATGTGAAAAAAGAAAATAGAAAAAAAAAAAAAAAAAAAAAAAAAAAAAAAAAAGCAAAGAAGTCAAGGTATTGGGACAGGGATTCATGTGGACTCACAGAGACATATGGGAAATCCCAGGCAAATGAAGGGAAGAAATAAACCTGCTTTCACAGCAGAGCAGAGAGGTTTGGCTGTTAGATCAACATATATAAGAGATGATGAGCTGAGCTGAAAGCAATAAATGGTTTGGAAGACAAATGACTTGGAAGAGTCACATGTAATATTCTGGCCAGGCCATTGACTGTAGAAGAATGCTCCAAAATGTTAGGAAACTGGGAGTAAGAAAATAACTGTTTCTTATCTTTGTCTGTGTATTTTTGAGTGGATTGCAACACAGTGAGTGATTTAAGAAACCCAAAGCAAAGTAAATCTCTGCATGACTTCTTCCAGATACAACAAACACAACACAAAATCACCTAATTTCTTGCTGTGTTACCCTCTGGTTTATTCCCTCATTAAGACACATTCTGAATCCTAGGTCTGGTAAAGACTCAGTATGAATTCCAAATCAGTAATGGGAGATGGGAGATCAATCAATAATAATAATAAAATAAAATTATCAGATTGTTACGGTGGTAAAACTTTTAACAATGGTTATACTACCTACATGATAGAATATTGCAGCTTCACATAAAGCCAATGGGGTTGTTACTGGTGCAATTTAGTCTCAGATCAAGCCATCTAAAATGAACCATGAGGAAGACTAGGGATAATGTGGGTCCCTTGCTGAACGAGGGGGGTGTCCTGGTAACGGGAGATGCTGAGGAAGCAGAGATACTGAATGATTTCTTTGCTTCAGTCTTTGCTTCAAGGACTCCCCCCTGGGACTCCTCAACCCTGGAGGGAGGAGAAAGAGTCTGGGAAGTGGAGATTTCCCCCCTTGTTGACAAGGGAGTGGTTTGGAAGCATCTGAGTGGGCTCAACGCACACAAATCCATGGGTCCTGATAGGATGCATCCACGTGTGCTAAGGGAGTTGGCAGAGGTGATCGCCGAACCACTTTCTATCATCTTTGAAAAGTCCTGGAGAAGAGGAGAGGTGCCTGAAGACTGGAGAATAGCCAATATCACTCTGGTCTTCAAGAAGGGCAAGAAGGGCTTTGGCAGGGAGGTTGGACCCGATGATCTTTCAAGGTCCCTTCCAAACCCTACAATTCTGTGGTTCTGAGATTCTGTGATTTCTGGAGGCAATGTTGTATACGCATTCATTTTGATGTACTGCAAGGTCCTACCAGTTAACTTTAAACTTGTCTTAATGAAGGTTTTGGAAGTAAATATTCTCAAAGACAGAAAACAGGGAACTTTAAAAAAAATAAAAATAAAAATAATTTTTTACCTCTTATTTTAGAGTTAAAAAAAAAAAAGAAAAAAAAAGGAGGAAGTGTGGTGTCTTTTGTAAACAGATATTCATATATTCATAATATTCCAGTTCAAAGTATGTGGCAGAAGCCTAAATAAGAGGGAGATACCTAGTAGACTACTAACTAGGTAGGTAGGTGGTGTAAAAGGATGCAACTTCAAGTATCTTGCCAGAAGTCCATGGCAGAACTAGGAGCACAATCTAAATTATTGGACCTCTTACCATTTTGTAAGAGGTCACCAGAGCAGACATTAAGAAAGGACATTTTCTACTACAAGTCCAAATCTCTGCTGTTACAGAAAACCATGCAATAAGCGTTACAGGACATACACAGAATGTTCAGCACGTGAGTGGTTTTCTATACACTACTGAATCATCGTCATCATAGGTCACAGAATTAATTCCAAAGTCCTGCAGCAAACACAAGACCTATTTCTAAATGACAAAAGCCATGATTATAATATGTCTCAGGAAGTGGGGTGGGAACTTGTTAGAGAAACCTCCCAGATGACTGATGGGAAAAGACTAATTTTACAGAGGAGTATCAAGAGTACATGCCAATCAGATCTGAATAACAATTGTTTCCTGACGTCAGTTTGGTATAAATTTGTGAAAAACACACATGAAAAACATTCCTGAAAAATTTCATTTCTACTAAAAGCATCTTCTGCCTTCAGTTATTACCAATGTCTCTGTTAATCCTGAAGAGGAACACTTCTTTCAAAATGCAGGGAAGCATTAGACTTTCTCATTACTTTCTCCACTTAAAACAAAAACAAAAACAAAAACAAAAACAAAAACACTTTTGGCCAGTGAAGGTTCATTAGAAAAGTGGTTAAAAACTTAATAATGCCTGAAATCCTGGTGAAATATCATTATTCTTCTGAAGCCTATAGAGTTTGGTGTTGGGGGTCCTTTTCAGGATAAGATTCCTTACAAAGATGAGATGCTTCCCTGTCAGAGACCTGAGGTGCTGATATGCCTCCTGCACACCACAGAACCAAGGTAGGAAGTGTGCGACTTTACAAGGAGGAGAGGATGACTCCCTACAGTATTCAGTCCATCTAGCAATAGCCAGGAATCTATTTTGTGTTTTGATGAGGCTACAAGGGCATGTTTATCTACTTGCTGTGAGTATGGTTGGACACAACATTACACAGCTACAGCTGGGGCCAGTCTTGATTTTGGGGTTAGGTGTACTGAACAAAGAGAACATTTGTTATTTCAGACCATTGCTGGGCCATTGCAGAATGGCAAAATAATGTTAGTCTGCGTTCTTTTATAGTTCGGTAGTTTAGTTTCCACTCCTGTTGCTGCATTGCCTAGTTTCCTAAATTTTCTGAAGCATGAATTTAGTTTTTTTGACACTTCAATATATTCTCAGGACACAGATGACTGACTGTAAACCCCATGTCACTAAATGTTTTTCTCCTTGGGGGTTTTCAGTGGGAATTATCCGTGCTTTGATTACCCATTTATGATAGTGTAGTGTAATAGAAATAAAAATAACTTAATGGAAGCTTACAAGAATAGACAAAGGAATTTTTACAATCTACCATACAGTGCATACAGGCAGAGTGTAAAATGCATCTTTTGCACTTGCAACAACATCAGCGTGAAATATGAAGCACTATGGTACTGATATATATGCACATACAGAAAGAAAAGAAAGTGTGAAAGGGTAACAGATTTTAAATACTCTTTGACTATTAACGTTGCTGTCTTAAAATATTACAGGATTCTATCACTTTTTTTTTTTTTTTTTTTTTTTTAAATCCCAGAATCCCAATTTGAGTTATATAAGAATACACTAATGCATTTTTAAAATATATGAATAAGTAAAGGGAAAAAGTCTTCTCTGCAATTCAGAGAAGATGTTAGTGTTTTTATTCAAAAGTTCTAAAAATGGGTCAAATAAAGGAGACAGCAACAAAGCCTTAAATATAGATGCGCTGACAACATAGTAGGAAAAATCTCATATCATTCTGAAAGCTTGCTACAGCACTGCTAACATATTTTGTTACAGTGCTCTCTTAGTCCTTCACCAAATGTCTAATTTCAAATCCGCTTCACGTGCTTTCCTTGCAGGGTTTAATGTACGTGATTAATCTTTACTCAGCTTAATACTGCTAGGAATGTGGCAATGACCTCAGCTGAACACTGGCAAAGTGATTAATGTTACATGAACTGGGATATTTTTTACCCAGGATCCTGAATAAACACAGACATGCTGTATTCCGTTACAGACCTTTGCTCAATTGAAAATGTACCGTGGTTTCAAAGAGTAATGTTTCAGATGCAATAAACAATGTTAGAGGAAACATGGCTCTTGTTAAAGAAAATGCTGTTTCAGGCTAAAGTCCCAGTGATCATAAAAGATATATGATGCAATAAACAAAATGAACCACAGGCAAGACAGGTCCATTTGACGACTAACCACTGATTGAATTTTCCAACACTCCTAGACATTCTGTGAGATAAACTATTCACAAAAGGTCCCTATTAAATATAAGGTTGTCATTTCATTTTTATTTTTATAGTGAGGTCCAAGAACTCTATGAATTTCCCCTATTGGTTGTTTGTGTTTTTGAATTTTTTATGATATGGGAAGACAGGCAAACAGTTGCTATGATTGTCAAATGTCTTAAATCAAGTAGAGAAAATGCAATAAAACACAGTTTCCATGGCAACACATTGTAACCTAGTACCTCTGGATTATGAACCAGCTCACATCTATGATCATTATTTGTTGACAAGCCTAAATTGAGCCTAAAAGCATTAATTTCAGAGATAAAACTGGAATGTTGAGCTAAGTAATAACAATGTTTAAATATTTCAAAGGTAGTGGCAGCAAATCAAGGGTAGTTATGTTGCCATTTACATATCGTTAATAATCTAAATGAAAACACTTTTATTTTCAAGCTTTTCAGGAAAGATATAACGAATATATACATCTCCAAATCTGGAAGCAGTAATTGACACATACTCCACATAGCCAAAAAAATACAACAGGAGCAATTATACAGGATGATATACAAGACACTATGGTCAAATAATGTGATTTTGATTTGCAGGTGTTCGACAAAAAATGAGAAAAAGAAGTATTTAAATGCTTATTTACTAAGACCATCTCCTTCTTCTGAATGCTGCTTTCTCTATTGCCCATTGGACGTTTTTGTAGGTTGCTGTGAAGCATGAAATCAGAAAGGGGGAGATGAACTTTGTTAGTAGAATTTATGTAAATCTGTCACCAACATATACATTTCAAAAGCATAAAGGTGATTGCTTTGTCTGTTTTTCACAACTCGGTTTGACTTGAACAAAACAATCAACAAGGATAACGAATCTGTCATTCCAGAGTGCTTCTCACTCTTACTTCTAGCATTCAAATAATCTTGGAGCAGGGGTCTGTGGAGTTGCAGGTCTCCTTTCACAGAGGCTCCCACAGAGTGGTGAGATTCCCACAAGTGGCATGTCAGATCCAATTCCCACCAGGCATGTCAGATCCAATTTCCATTCCTCATAAAGCTACTCTGCAAACCTGCAGACACCCTTGGTGCTACCAGTGCACTGAGGCTGCAGTACCTTCAGAAGCAACGTCAGGTATCCTCATGCATGTTCCTTCAATTTTACCACGTGTACAGAGAAAATATGTTCCATGCTTTTCACTTATTTGAAATCATCCTGTTTCTTGAGAGGGCCCATTTTGTCAGTTGATGGCTTTTCTCTACAAAAGTTACGTGAACATCTTCTGGTGGCTTATCAACAGGCACGAATGGATATGAATGGATTTTCATCTTTGTTGTCACTAAAACAAAAATCCCTGTCACTCAAAGTCTTTGCTTTAACTTTCTTTAGGGTTGTATGTCTTGAATATTGCTTTCAGATTGATTTTAGAGAAGAGACTTGATAACTCCTAAACATAGATTTGTACTCCCTGTAACATAGCTCTATTTAAAGAAAAATAATTTTTATCCTTTTAGTTGCAAAAAGTCAGATGTGCCCAGCTCTAACCACTGCAAAAGGAAAATTTGACAAACATATGCAGAAAGTTTGGGAGCAGTGAAAGCAGAGAGTAAAGCTGCTTATATCTTTAGAGCCTAGTATATGAATGAAGGAATACTTATTTAAATGAAACCCCCCCTTTTTTTTTTTTTTTTTTCCTAGCTAAATGGCACCAACTTTGTAGGGATTACAGTCGCATTTTGCAAAAAGCTCTTTGAAATTGCAGAAACAAGTTATTTACAGATATTTTCATAGCAGAACAAACATATTCCTTCATACTTATTACGTAAATATCAATTTGAAGACCTTTAAAAAACACATTTCTTGGTCTTCCTTTTATAGGACTATTGTTGTGACATATTCTAATGTCTATAAATAGCTTAACAAGGGCTCTAATTCTGATGGTCTTTACACCTTACACATGTTGATACTTCCTGTGGCTTAAGAAAAAATGCAAAAGTGGCTTTCATACAAATAAAGTCAAGATGGAGTTCTGTATTTTAAAAATCATAGGCATTCCCAGGCATTCCCTGTGTTCTTGAAGGGCAGTACCAATTCCTTAAACTACTGGGGTAACATTGAAGTGAGAAAGCTAGTTACATCTATTTTAGGAAAATTATGTACAGGCCCAATACTCTTATAAATAGTTCAGTGATTCACAGAATGATGTGTTGTGCTTGAAAAGAATCATCAGTACAGGGAGAATAAAATTATATTTAAACACAAGAGTCATTTAGTTCTTTTCACTTTAGCAGTTGCCTACCATAAATACACTATAAGAGGGGTGAAATATTGCAATTAATCGTAGTAATTATCGTACGGGTACAATCTGACCATGCCCCTTACAAAAGAAGAAAATTGGAATCTCTGTGCAAGTGCTTACCATTGAAATGCTTACCTTTTTCTCTTGACCTTCTGTGAGATGAACACGTTGTACATTGCTTTAATTTCTCTGTTTTAGACAGAGTAAGCATCCTACTTAGATTATAGTTTCCATATGAATATCTGCCTTGGGTGCTAGGTGACCTTTACCTTGGCATCTCTGCAGCTAGCAATAGCTGAGATGTGCTTTCCACAGCAGGAGCCACATTGCTCTGTGTTCTGTAGCTATGTTGGATCTCAACAACTTCATCTGTCTCATGTATTTCACCTTGTTGTAGTTCGCTAATTATAAGATGAGCTCGGAGGTAATCAAAGCTAGAGATTTTAGATAGAATCTGAATTCAATTTGATGGTGAATTCTGAAGCATATTCTATCCAAAGCAGGTATCCTGCAATCTAGGATGGATCACAGAATCATAGAATCATGTAACAGTTTGGGTTGGAAGGGATATTAAAGATCATCTGGTTCCAACCTCCCTGCCATCTAGTGGGATGCTACCCACTAGATCATGTTGTCCAGGGTCCTGACTTTGCTCTTCATCAGGCCCTTATTCCTTGATCAGAATCAGGAACTTAGTCAGGGTACAGTTGCTGCAGCCCAGATGGCCTCCAATCCTAACCTCTTCTATGAGTTCATCCACACTGCTGAGCAAGAATAATGCTTCTCTTCTGGTTGCTTTGTTGGACCAGGAAGTTATGTTAAACATATCTCCTGGATTGCTTACAACCTGCTGTGTAGCTTTTACCAGCAGACATCAGGGTGGTTGAAGTCCCCCATCAGGACAAGAGCGTGTAAGCATGATGCTTGTAGCTGAAGCAAGAAGGTCTCATCCACAGGCTCCCCTTGATCAGATGGCCTGTAGTAGACCCCGACCACCTCGTGCTCTTTATTGGTCCCATCCTTAACGTCTACCCACAAGCTCTCAACTTCTCAGTGTCTTTTTCTCAGAGGCATCTCTTCTCAACCAATCAATTTCCTAACATAGAAGGCAACACCCCTACCCCTCCTTCCCTGCCTGTCTCTTCTGAGGAGCTTGTAGCCCTCAGTTCCAGTGTTCCAGTTATGTGACCTGTCCCACTATGTTTTTGTGATAGCACTCAGGTCATAGCTCTCTAATGGCACCATGGTTTTTAGCTCCTCCTGCTAGTTTCCCATGCTGCCTGTGTTGGCGTAGAGGCACTTCATCTGAGCTATCAATGGCGTCACCTTTTTATAGGAGCCCTTTCTACTTGCTTTGGAACATTTCACAAGTATTACCTTTCTGTTTCCTAAAGTGACAACTTTCCCAGGTTATCTCCCATCACTCAGAGGTACAATCTCTTCTCCCACCTCATCTAGTTTGAAGCCCTGCTAATAAACTCAGCCAGCTCACTGCCCAGAACACTTGCCCCACTTGGTCAGGTGCTTTCCATCTGGGTCAGCATGCTTGGTTTCTCAAAAGTGTGTCTAATATCACAGAACCCCAAACCTTGATCATGGCACCAGCCACATAGCCAATCATTCACTTGGTCTGTTCATCTCTTTCTTCTTGGGTCCCAATTACCAACTGGGAGGACAGAGGAGAACAATACTTGCACTCCTGATCCCTTCACCATCTTCCTGAGGGACATACAGTACCTTTTGATTTTTTAGAGTCTCTGAGTTTCAGCCTCATTTGACCCTACATTAAAGAGTATGAATGAATGGTGTCTTCTGGCCCTACCAGGCTTGTTAGCCTCTCCATAACATCATGAATGTGGTCTCTGGGCAGGCAGAAAACCTCTCGGGAGAGATTATCTAGATTACAAATGGGTGCCTCAGAGAAAACTCTCCAATTACTAACTTTTTTTTTTTTTTTTTTTTTTTTTTTTTGTGGCACTGTTTCTAACACAGGTGGTTGACAGGGCCAAATCTGCATGGTTGCCTTTCCTGGGTCTTAACTGTTATTAAAACCCTGCTTTTTCCAGCCCCAGAGCATCATATCTGTTGTGCAGGGGCACTTCAGGGACAAGGGGGAGACTCCTCCTCCTGCTCCATACAGAGAGGAGGGTCCATCTCCCTTGTCTTGTGAGTCAGGCAAGTTTTGTCACTTCAGGGTTGGAAGCTAGCTTACCTTCACCTTGCCAGGACTTAAAGCAGCACTGTTGCTTGGCCTGTGTCAGTGTATAATACCATTTATCAATCTTCCACTCAGATTCCTGGATATTATGCTGCCTGTTGAGCTCCTCTTGCAACACAGACACCTGTTCGAAAAGTACATCCAGCTGGGCACACTTGCACCCATGACACCCACCTCTGCCTTCTAAACTTTTTCTAAAGAGAGTTTATAAAGACAGGAATAGAAGCTGAGCTGGGTGGCATCAAGCACAGTCTTTCTTCAGAATAGTCTCAGCTGCTGTAATCTTCGCAGTGATTCTTGGATTATATTGCTCGAAGGAGATATTTATGATTAGAATGATAAGATCAAGTATTCTTCAGTGCTCTTCAAAAGTGTTAGCAGTCACAAAGTTTAATTTCACTGCTAGTGGCTGTAACTTTCCACAAGGATCTAGTGTTTTTTCTTTTGGAGATTAATTCAGTGAACACCATGCTTATTCACTACGTTTTACAGCTTGATTTGCTTGCTCCATGATGTTGCAAATTCCTCTGGTTTTCAGCTGTGAAGTTGGCGTGGGCCTCTTGCACTGTGACATTCTTCATTCTTTAAATTTATTTATTTTATTTTATTTTATTTTATTTTATTTTATTTTATTTTATTTTATTTTATTTTATTTTATTTTATTTTATTTTATTTTATTTTATTTTATTATTTTATCTTATCTTATCTTATCTTATCTTAATTTTGGTATTTTGTTTTATCCAAAGTGTACTTTCCTCAAAGTCAGTAGAGTTATCAGGAAGAAAAAGCAGAACATAACTGCAGAGTGGAAAAGCAAAAGAACATCTCCTTTGCCCATTAAATTCCCAATTAAGCACATCATTGGTCCAAATCATTTGCAAAGGCCAGTGCAAGGTTATGTGGTTTATGTTACTTAAGCAGAATGGTTTATAGTTGGCATATCTGTCCTGCTGAGCAGATGATTTGCAGAAGGGAAATGTGCACATATATTTTTAAAGGGCCAAAGCAAAATCCACAGGAAAGCTTTAGCCTGCAGGAACTGTTTAAGGTTGCCACATAAGCCGTATTTAGAGAGTTAGAGGTTGAAAGACTGTAGCAGATCTATTGAGCTATTGTGTTAACTTTTCTTTCAAACATCATATATACTGCTCAGGATATTCGTAGCTCTGTATCCACTTTCAATTTAACTTGGCATATATACGCTTATGGTTTTATGGTTAAAATCACTATGAAATTTGTTAAGTGGAATTAACAACCATACAAAGTATCCACTTTTCTATATAAGCTATTATGTTTAAAGGGTGTAGATCACTGAGTTCGGTGAGAATTTGCTCAGACAAAACCAAGCTGGAAGCTGAGCGCAGCCAAATGCAATGACATCATACATTGAGTTTAAAGTTGGGCCTCCCGCTTCTTGGCCATTAACACCCAGCTCTCTGATTCAAAAGAAGCTTCATCTACATTACAAGGCATTTCAGCTAAAAAGGATAATCTATGTTGAGTTACAGAAGCTTAGAAGTAATGCTACAACATAAAACTGCGGGGTGTTTGTATTGCTGATTTGTCCAAGAGAAACCAGAAGAGAAATTTTCAGTGTCACTTTTATTTTTTTTTATTGTGCCCTGTTTTACAGTGCTGCAGCTTCATGCTGTAGCTCCTCACCCTTCACTGTGCCCCATGTTTAATGTTAAAGAGGGACCCACAAGGATGTTGTTGAACAGTCACCGTGAGTACTGTGTTCAGTTTTGGGCCCCTCAGTACAAGAAGGACATCGAGGTGCTTGAGAGAGTCCAGAGAAGGGCAACAAAACTGGTGAAGGGTCTGGAGAAAAAGTCTTACAAGAAGCAGCTGAGGGAGCTGGGGTTGTTCAGCCTGGAGAAGAGGAGGCTCAGGGGCGACCTTATCACTCTCTACAGGTACCTTAAAAAGGAGGCTGTAGCAAGGTGGGGATTGGTCTATTCTTCCACATGCCTGGTGACAGGACGAGGGGGAATGGGCTAAAGTTGTGCCATGGGAAGTTTTGGTTGGATGTTAGGAGAAAATTCTTTACTGAAAGGGTTTTTAGGCATTGGAATAGGCTGCCCAGGGAAGTGGTTTAGTCACCATCCCTGGAGGTTTTTTGAAAGACATTTAGACATAGAGCTTAGTGATACAGTTTAGTGAAGGACTTGTTAGTGTTAGATCAGAGGTTGGACTAGGTGATCTTGAAAGTCTCTTCAAACCTAGATGATTCTGTGATTCTGTGATTCTGCAGCATTGCCCTTGGTGTCAATGCAAGCTCCTGTGGCTGTACCCGCTCCAACGCCAGCAAGTCTGGCAGGGCCAGGCAGGCACTGCTGCTTTCTAAGCCCTGAAGTGCCAGTACCACCTAGCAAAGTTGTTGGGAAGACCCCCTTCCTCCATCACTGTGCAGGCCTGCCTCATGAAAGGCACATTACAACCCTAAAGATTTATGACGTGCATTGACTCTAATGAAATTATGCCTGCACACATTACGAGTAAGTTGCACTGGGAGCAAAGTTTTTTTTTCAGTGTTTCTGTGGGTTTGTTTTTCTTTCTTTCATTGTAATTAATTGGCTTTTGGATTGGATTTTGAAAGTAAATGCCTTTATTCTTTAAATACGGTTTTGCATAATGAAGTAATACCTGTAATAACCAACCCACAGTATTTAATTTTCTGAACTCACTTTTGTGAAAAACAAAAGAAAATAAAAAATAACAACAATACAAACAAAACATAACAAAAACAAACAAACAAACAAACAAACAAAAACAACACAACCCCTTACCCTTTTAATCCTACTTTGGGCAAGGAAAAGAAAACCCAACCAAACCTGAGCTAGCTGAAATAATGATCTGTTCAGATGAGGTGGGTGAAGGAAAAGCTGTTCTACTGGCATGCCCTTGTTCCACCTCCTCTTATCATTAGTAATTCTATTCCATTCTTATCTGATTATGCAGGGACACATTAACTCAATCGCAAATGAATGCGCTATGGAAAAAACTCCCTCAAATGCAAATGAAACAGGAGTTGCTGATACTGAACACAAGGAAGCTTCTTGTACTCCTACCCGTCTGCTGACAAGAAGCTGCCAGCCACCCTGACAAAATCTACAAAAATAGAAGCCTTAATCTAGCAAATATTACTGAAATTATGCCTTTCTCATCTCCTTGGATGAAATCTGATATTCAGCAAACCCTTAACACTCAGACTTATTACTTATATGACATTATATTTTTGAAATGCCACATTTCAACCTTTAAAATAAAGCAAAGAGCAAGCTTAGATAACATGTACACATCAAGCCTAGTCATTGGACACATAGAAAAGCTTGGGCATAGAAATCTTCAGGGGTACATGATTCTTCCAGAGTTTTATCATCTCTCCGAGGTCTGTTCAACAGCAATAGCTTGCCCAGCATATTTTGGGCATGGGCAAGTAGAAAAAGAATGAACATTTTAACATATTATTTTAGAATTCCCATTCTGATAATCTTTTTTTTTAGATTCACAAAACAAAAGCTTTAGGAACAGAAAGTATCACCTGTGTGAGAAGAAAAACAATCAAAGCAAACAAACAAGCAAACAAACAAACAAACAAAAAAGGATTAAAGATGGCTCCAAAGAGACCATACACCAAAATATACATATTGGAAAACTACTCGTATCTTTTCAATTTTGCTATTTTTTCAATTTTCAGTTTTCATTTTTGGACCAAGCTGAAGTCCTCAGAAAGTTGTTTTTATAGTGGATCATTTCTAAACATTTTGTTTTATCTATTGGTTAATATATCGTAGTTTAGAAAAATAACTTTTATTAATACCTTTAAATAGAGTGAAGGTCTGGGTGAACAAGAGGATATATAATGAAGTATGTATTTCTGAGCCCTTTGAATACCTATCAGGCCTGATTCATGGGCAAAGCAACAATCTATGTCTCAACCCAAAGCACGTAAAGTGCATTCAACATTCAGGAATATTTGGTTTGGAAAGTGCATGCAGCCATGTATGTTCATATCTTTTTTGTATTAAGTGGGTACTGCAGAGAACTGCACCCATAGAGATTGCCAAAAAAACCTTGATACATTGTCAGGTTCACAATTGAAACTCCTGTTTTGAATCTGTAATGTAAAGCTTTTAGCAAGCAAGTGTGGAAGACAAGGACAAAGAGAAGAGAAAAACATGGCACAAATGGAAACTCGTGTTCTTTGAACTGCTTTGAGGAAAAATACCCCAATTAGCTGAGTTTCTATATGAGCCGGTTGAGAGAAAACAGTAATTTTCTTTTTTATATGTTATGTCATGTTACTCACATTTTTTATTTTGTCTTGTTTTTATCTGACACAGTTTTACTTTACTTTATCCTTCAGGTTAAAGCATTGAAAACTAAGAACGTGCACAGTATGAACTTACAATTTATTTAATACTTTGACTTTCCAGAGCTCAAATACCTCTGATCCATTTGTTTCATGGTATTAGTTGGCTTAACCTTTTTAGGTTTCTCCAAACAAAATAA